>NC_056741.1:556484218-556823385 GCF_019279795.1 Protopterus annectens | reverse complement strand
CTACTACCTACACATTTTTTCCATCATATTCCATACTAGTTAGCTCATTACACTCAGTTCCCATAATCCCTTATTACTGTTCTTTAATTTATTTATTAACTTCCAAAGTTCACATAACTTTATCTGTATATTTACTTACTTCATGCCTAGTACCTTGGTTCAGCAATGTATTGACCTTAGTCTTACAATATTTCTACTTTGTTTCTTCCCATACTACATGAAAATGTACATATATGTATTGTATTGTATTTCCATCCATTCTGTACATTCCTTTATTGCATGTTATGTAATTACCTCAGAAGTATGTATACTTAAAATGTGATCTGTGTTTATCTTTGTTCTTACTATTTGTTTGCTTAAAACTTTTTTTTTTGGGGAGCTTTTCTCCTCGGGTCTCTGCTGCAAAAGGTATTCTAAGAACTCAGACAAACTAACCCAGTTAACAAATGTAAAATATATATATATATATATATATATATATATATATATATATATATATATATACATATAAATATATATAATAGGTATATACATATAAATATATAAATATATATATATATATATATATATATATATATATACATATATAAATATATATATAATATATATATATATATATATATAAATTATAAATATATATAAATATATACATATATATATATATATATATATAAATATATAGATATATCTATATATATATCTATCTATCTATCTATATATATATATATATATATATGTATATATATATATATATATATATAAAACTTTGTGTTGTTGCAGACTTAGAGAAAGCATATGACAGGGTGCCTAGAGAGGAGTCGTGGTATTGTATGATTAAGTCAGGAGTGTCAGAAAAGTATGTAAGAGTGGTACAGGATATGTACGAGGGTAGTGTGACAGCGGTGAGGTCTGCGGTGGGAGTGACAGATGCGTTTAAGCTGGATTTGGCGTTACATCAAGGATCAGCTCTGAGCCCTTTCTTATTTGCAATGGTGATGGACAGGTTGACAGACGAGATCAGACAGGAGTCCCCATGGACTACGATGTTTGCAGATGACATTGTGATCTGTAGTGAGAGTAGGGAACAGGTGGAGGAGACCCTGGAGAGATGGAGATATGCTCTAGAGAGCAGAGGAATGAAGGTCAGCAGGACTAGGACAGAATATATGTGTGTGAATGAGAGGGAGGATAGAGGAATGGTGAGGATGCAAGGAGTAGAGGTGGTGAAGGTGGATGAGTTTAAATACTTGGGATCAATAATTCAGAGTAATGGTGAGTGTGGAAGAGAGGTGAAGAGAGTACAGGCAGGATAGATTGGGTGGAGAAGAGTGTCAGGAGTGATTTGTGACAGACGAGTACCTGTAAGAGTGAAAGGGAAGGTCTACAAGAGGGTAGTGAGACCAGCTGTGTTATATGGGTTGGAGACAGTGGCATTGACAAAAAGGCAGGAGTTTGAGCTGGATGTGGCAGAATTAAAGATGTTAAGATTTGCACTGGGTTAAGTATAACTTAATAAGTTATATTATAGGGTCAGCCCAGGTTGGAAGGTTTGGAGACAAAGTCAGAGAGGTACGATTACGTTGGCATGGACATGTGCTGAGTATATTGGGAAAAAAATGCTAAGTATGAAGCTACCAGGTAACAGGAAAAGAGGAAGGCCTAAGATAAGGTTTATGGATATGGTGAGAGAGGACATGCAGGTGGTTGGTGTGACAGAGCAAGATGCAGAGGACAGGAAGAAATGGAAACAGGCGATCTGCTGTGGCAACCCCTAATGGGAACAGCCAAAAGAAGATGATGATATATAAAACTATATAAATATATAAATATAAATATATACAGATATATATATATATATATGTGTGTGTGTGTATATATAAATATATAACTATATATATATATATATAAAAAACTATATATATATATATATATATATATATATATATATATAAATATATATATATATAAATATATGTATAAATATATATATATACATATATATATATATATATATATATATATATAAAATCTATGAATCTACTTCAGTAGATCGAACATATTACAAGTTCGAACCACATATGGCCGAGACCATATGTTCAAATTGTAATAGTTTGAACAAGAATGTAAAAAAAGAAAAAAAACAACAAAAAACAAATTTATATGTCTATAGCAGGGGAGCTATGCCCCACAGCACCCCTCCACCCCCTTTACTTAAATATACCAACTCCGAGATCGCACTACATTGCAGAAAAGGGAAATCTTCCCATTCTGCACTTTATGGAGATCTCCAGTTGTCCAATCAAATATTTACAAGTTTAAACATATGGTCTTGGCCATATCTGGTTCAAACTTGTAATATGTTTGATCTACTGAAGTAGATATATATATATATATATATATATATATATATATATATATATATATATAGATAGATAGATAGATAGATATATATAGATATATATATATATATACACACACACATATATATATATATATATATATATATATATATATATATATATATATATATAAGTATACATACATATATATATATATATATATATATATATATATATATATAGATAGATAGATAGATAGATATATAGGTTCATAGGTTCATACTAGGCTATCTGCGCCCTAGGGCATTTATAAGCCTAGCCAGAGTGTGTTTGGCTTTCGCCACCCATTTTAAATGAATTTTGCTATGCCCTTTTTCAAGGTTAGTATACTGTGCCTCTGTCTAACAGTGACACAGACGTGATTCCCAAGGTAAACTTACTATCTCCCATCCACTCATCAAGATTCCTCTTGAAGAGAGTCAATGAGGGACTCTGCCTAACCTGGACTGGGATTTTATTCCAGAGTGAAGGGAGCCTCTGCGTTATGAATCTGTCCCTCCAGCATGTCCTATTTATTTCAGTGCTGAGGTTCAAGTCTCTCGAGCGCGTAGCTCAATGGGATTTGGATTTTCTGAGGTGCAGCATGTCCATTAATTTCGGGTTGGACATGGCTTTATACGTCAGGCACAGATCGCCTCTGAGCAGGTGGTATGCCACTGAGTAGAGCTGGAGTTTCTTTAACCGGGCAGCGTATGGCATCTGTTTGAGCCCTTTGATCCTACTGGTGAGGTACTTTAGGGGTCTTTCCAGTTGCTGCAGGTGTCTGGTAAGGTACATCCCAAAAGGGGTATTGTACTCAATTATGGGCCTGATGAGGGATGAGTAAAGAAGCACGATGACCTCCCCTGATCTAGATGTGAATCCCTTCATGATTAGGTGGGCTATATAAAATGTTTTTCTAACCACTTTGGCCACGTGGTTGTCAAATGAGAGATTGCTATCAACTTGGGTCCCCAGGTCCCTAATTACTTCTTCCGTACTTAATGGATTACCATCTATGTGGTAATTTGTGGGCACTTTGTTTTTGCCAAAGGGGATGACTATACACTTTTTGGCATTTAGCTTGAGGCCATGGCTCTGACACCAGTTGTCTGTTTCTATGAGGCCCTTTTGGAGGATGCTTGTGTCGGCTGGAGAGTCAATTATGGTGCCCAGTTTGCAGTCATCTGCGAACTTGGTCAGCCACAGTCCTTCCATGTTAGCCTGTACCTCCGAGAAATATATACCGAACAAGAGAGGTTCCAAGACTGAGCCTTGTGTGATGCCACTTGTAACTGGTTTGGAGTCTGACATGGCTCCAGCAATTCTAACCATGTGGGTTCTGTCCTTGAGCCAGTTTGCAACCCATCTAGTGACATAGGGGTTTATATTTAAGCTGGTGAGCTTATCTATAATGCCCGAATGGGGTATCATATCGAAGGCTTTTGCAAGGTCCAGGTAGGCTGTGTGGACCACCTTCCCCTCGTCAATGGCCTTGGTGACTGTTTCAAAGAAATCAACCAGGTTTAAGAGGCAAGCTCTGCCCTTAACAAAGCCAAACTGGGTAGGATCCAGTGTCTGCAGGTCCCCAATATCTTTATTTATGAGGTCCATGATGATCCTTTCCATAGCTTTGCAGACCAATCTAGTCAGGCTTATGGGGGCGATAGTTTCCAGGATCCGTTGAGGCACCACCTTTGTGGAGAGGGACCACTGTTGCTGTACACCACTCTTTGGGTACATATCCTGTAGTAAGGCTGAGATTGAACAGTAGTTTTATGTTTGGGTTTAGTTCTTCTTGGAGTTCATTTAGGACGCAGCCCGGGACACTGTCTGGTCCCATTGATGCTGTTTTGTTTTGCTTTGGAGGGGGTGGCTCTTACCTGAACATCTGAGATGTCAGGGGGGCAGCACTCTGCTGGGATAGATATTTGCCCTTTTGGTGGGGAAGGGGGGGAGAAGTTTGCACTGAACCTGTCAGCTAGGATGTTGGCAATGTCTGTGGGTTCGGTGTATTTTTTGTCAATTTGGACTAATTCTGAGCATATCTGGGAATTCCCACCCAGGTTCCTAACATAACTAAAGAAAGCCTTGTGATTATCCTTAGAGTCCTGTGCAATTTTTCTCTCTAAGCTGGCCTTAGGCGATTTTATGAGTGCCCATAGTTTTTTGCTAATACTGATCAGAAATGCCTTCCCTTTTTGGGATTTTGCTCTATCATGTAGTAGCTTCTTCCTTCTATTGTATAGTTTGTTTATGGCTGGGGTCCACCAGACAGGACGCCTAACTTTGGAGGATTGGGTCTTGGTTTTATCTGGGATTGCATGATCCATGCATTCCTGAAGGTGTTCATAGAATGCATTTATAAAGGATTCTGCGGTCTGGGCCGTATTTTCCACAGGCCCGGGGGCTTTGAAGGATTCCACCTCGGTTTTGAGGAGTGTGAAATCTGCTTTAGCAAAGTTTTTCACTGTGGTTTTCTGGACAGGGGCTGGGGTTGGGATGTGAATATCTAGTGAGATTAGTTTATGGTCTGATCTTACCAGTGAGGGATACACTTCTGGTCTGGAGCATAGAGTCCCCATGTTGGTGATGATCAGGTCCAGTATGTTTTCCCCTTTTGTGGGAGTGGCAACAAGTTGTTCCATAGCATTTCAGTTTATAAATTCTAGGAACCTTCAGGCTAGGGTGTTGGAGCTAGAGTAATGCTCCCAGTCTATGTTAGGGTAGTTGAAGTCGCCTAATATAATGGTGTTTGGAGAGACCTTCATATTTCCAGTGTTCTCAGGAAGGCCAAGTGGGGTTCCTGGGTTTTGGAGGGTGGTCTGTAGCAGGCTATAAACTGGAAGGCAGTTTTACCCACTATTAGTTGCACATGGATAGTCTCTGATGCTTCGTGCTGTGCCATCAACCTGGAGGTGTGGGTATCTTTGACGAATATTGATACTCCCCCTCCTTTTGTGGTTCGGTCCAAGTTTTGGGGCCAAAAACATGGTATGAGGTATAACCTGATAGTGCTGGGGTGCTCTCGGGAGCCTTGAACGAGGTTTCTGTTACTGCACAGATATCGATGTTCTCCATGCTAAGGAGAGTTTCGAGTGTGTGCATCTTGAGGTTTAGACTTCTGGCGTTGAGTAGCATTACTCTTAGTTTCTTATCCCTTGTGATACCTATGGAGGTGGGTTTGTCTTTTGAGCCTTGCCTAAAAAAGGCACTATGGGGGTGGCAAGAGCCTTTGCAAATATCTGAAAGCCCAGGGGTGACAGGTGCAAGCCGTCCCTAGCGAAGCATTGTGGCTTGTCGAGCATGTCATCTCAGGCAGACAGGCATTGGATCCCCTTAGAATGACACCAATACTTAAGCCAATTGTTGAAATTGATCATATTGTCTTCATATTGTGGCAACATTCTTGGTGAGGGTAAGATGCTACTCAAGGTCAGGGCCATACCAGCCTGGGCTACATGCTCAGAGAGCTCCTCTATGTCTCTTTTCATGTAGTCCAGGGAGGTACATTTCAGGTCATTCACACCAGCATGGACAATGACTGAGTCATATTTGTACTTGCCTTGGAGTGACCTGAGTGCTTGTGTTATGTGGCGGATCCTAGCGCCTGACAGGCAGCTCACTGTGACCTTCTCCTAGTTCAGGCTGGTGAGCGGGACGTCAGTGTGCCTGACGATAGAGTCACCTATTACAAGTGTATCAGGTGTGTTGTTTAGCCTTAAGGGCTGTGACTGTTTGGCACACTGGCTTTGTGAGCTATGTGTTGCACGTGTTTTGTTTTGGGGGTAGCGGTTGCTTGGGTGTCTGCTTTGGAGGTCGCTGCTGCTTAGGCAGATTTTTATTTAGAGCCTCCAAGTATGTTTTTGTGTGTTTATGTGTTTGGTTTGCTGCCGTGGTAGGTCTATGTGAGACTGGAATTGTAGTGAGTGTGATTTCCTTCTCCTCCTGACTGGTTACACCAGTACTGAGTTGAGAGAGCTTAGCCTCCAGTTTGGCTATATAGTTGCATCTCTCACATGTGTTGGAATTTGTTGGGAGGAGGAGAGGGTTATCTGTGTACATGAGGCAGTTGTAACATTGCCTCAAGATTCCCAGATTCACCAGCTGGACCGGAGGGGAAATTGACAACTGACCTTTGGACATGCTAGAATAGTATTGGGAATTCCTTTATAATTGAAAAAAAGGGCCAATGGGGAACAAAGTACTCAAGGGGAGTTTGTGAGGGTGTAGTGCTTTTAATTTTTTAGTGATGACTTATATAATTGCTTTAGTGAGCAAGTGCCGGGCTTTAGAGTGGGAATAGGGTGTTTATTATGAGAACTAGATCAGTTCTAAGGGAAAAAGTGAAGAGCAGACTTTGTGAAGCCGAGAATAGTTTAAACCCAATTAAGCAGCACTGCCTGATGCTGCCTATGCGCAAAATCGCGCAAAGCCACGCTAAAGTGGGTTTTATACAGGGGGACTTGAAAGAGCTAGAAATTGGCCCAAAATGGCCAATAGACTACTAGATTCTTGTGCTGGGAACACTCCTCCAGGGATAGATAGGCTGCTCCAAGCTCCCCACTCCCACTGTTGAACAAAGAAGCCTCCCTTTATCCAAGAAAGGAAATGGGCAACACAGGAACTTTCCAAAAGTCCAGAATACAGCAAAGCCTGTATTTGGACTACTCTAGGTCAGGAAAGATGGAAAACAAGGATATATATATATATATATATATATATATATATTTTTTTTTTTTTGAACAAACAGCAGGAAAGTGCAATAAATATGAAACACAGGCTAGCACACTTGAGTGTGTAGCCTCAACAGGTAAATGCAACAAACAGGGCAAACTTTAAAAGTACAGGTGCAAAAACAACTTTAAACAGTTTAAAACAGTTCAAGAAGCAGAAATACTTGCAGTTTAGCTAGATCGGACAGTCGCCCAGGCAGTAGCAGGAAAAAAAAAACTCTTTTATTAGGTTAGCAGTCGCTCTTTTAGCCTCTCTGCTCCTAGCACCACTCTGCAGGACCACGAAGAGCTTGGCTGAGCAGTAACAAGCGCACAAACCGTGCCAAAGCGGGTTTTATACAGGGGGACTTGAAAGAGCTAGAAATTGGCCCAAAATGGCCAATAGACTACCAGACTCTTGTGCTGGGAACACTCCTCCAGGGATAGATAGGCTGCTCTAAGCTCCCCACTCCCACTGGTGAACAAAGAAGCCTCCCTTTATCCAAGAAAGGAAATGGGCAACACAGGAACTTTCCAAAAGTCCAGAATACAACAAAGCCTGTATTTGGACTACTCTAGGTCAGGAAAGATGGGAAACAAGGAAAATGTATTTTTTCTTTTTTGCAACAAACAGCAGAAAAATGCAATAAATATGTAACACAGGCTAGCGCACTTGAGTGTGTACCCTCAACAGGTAAATGCAACAAACAGGACAAACTTTAAATTACAAGCGCAAAAGCGTGCTAAAGCAGGCTTTAAAGCAGGGGGTAAGAAAGAGATAGGAAATGGCCCAAAACGACCAATAAGCTACAGGTCACTGGGCTGGAACCACTCCTCAAGGGACAGAAAGGCTGCTCAGAGCTCCATATATATATATATATATATATATATATATATATATATATATATATATATATTTTTTTTTTTTTAAATATATATATATATATATATATATATATATTTATATATATATATATATATATATATATATAAAATATATCTAAATATATGTACACACACACGCTGTATATATACAGTTTGTTGTCTGGATTAGGACTACTAAGCTAATGACCTCTTTTTAGGGAAGACCTGCAGTGGTATTTATTTTGGCAAGGGGAAATTTGGACAGAGGAATAATGAAATTCTCCTACATTTTTCAATAAATGCCCTGGTATCTTTTACATCCGCCTAATCTACCACTAACTCAGGCAGATAGTATTTTAGTTTACAATCTCATCTGGACATTTTCCTAGAATTATTTGAATTTCCACATATAATATATATATATATATATATATATATATATATATATATATATATATATGTATATATATATATATATATATATATATATATATATATATATATATCTATATAAATACATATTACCTCCAATTTTTGGTTATTGCTAATATTATACTTACACATCAAAAGGCCCTTGACAAGGATTTAAATTTTTCTCGTGGTATAAATAACACGTTAGTGAGACAGATATGTTTTAGACTATAACCGTGCTCTGAAATAGGCTCCCTATCTATATGAAGTAAGGTCCATTTCTAATTCTATTTAAACATAACCTTGACCAATAAATGGGAAATCCAACCTCCCCCCCATGTCTCTGACAGAAGGAAGCAAACAGTAACTTTGCCCAAACTAACATACAACACCACATAACCTCTAGAAATTTCCTAATATAACTCCTCCTTATAAACTCATAGTATACATAGGGTACAAATCTGGGTTAGGTTACATGGCTAGGCTAGTAAAGGTGTTGGTGGACATTAGTCTAGCATATACCTATGAACCTAAGAATCATGCTTCCAAAATAAAGCAAATCGGATCTACTTTGTTTGTTCGAAAATACGTTACATCGAACAAAGTAGATGCCAACTTCAGCAAAAGTGTATTTCAACAAAAGTACACTTTTGTTGAAGCCGAGTCACTGGATTGGCTGACTAAAAAAAAAAAAAAAACAAAACACAGAAAACATGTTTTGCAGGGGGGCAAGCACCCCTGCTCCCCCCACACACCCCTACTTAAATATACCAATTCCAAGATCGTACTACAGCAAGGAAAAGGGAATATTCCCACTCTGCTCTGTATTGTGATCTCAGTACTTCGTTTTTGAAGTTTTGGTACTTCAAACAACTGGTCTCGAGCAAGTGGGTTTTGAAGTACTGAAACTTCTTACAAATGAAGTGAAACCAGCAAGACTTAATACTTGCTTACTTCTAAAAACACAAGATGCTTTACTAACTTGGTTTTAAAACACTGACACGCCACTGACCCAATTATCATAGATGCTATTTTATTGTACTCTACGGGAACAATTTTATTTAAAACATGCATTTTGATTTTCACAGTTCTGCTAGTACAATCCTCTTCATTGTAAGTAGCACAGAACATTAATTTGACTCCCTCCCCCATTGTTTAAAACAAATGAACAAACTACTTGCTGTTTTTGTTTCACAGAAGAGGGCACATTTGTAGCATTCAATGATAAGTGTTCTACTAAAGTTATTTAACTTATCAGAGTTCTCAGTAACTGATTTCTTATATAGGTTCATAGGTGTATACTAGGCTAACTACCACTGGGGCCTTTATAAGCCTAGCCATGCATCCCAAGTGTATCCCACAAGTTTTGTGCCTTGTGTGTTATTTTAAGGGGTATATGTAAGGTAGGGCATGGTTTACAGGATGTCTCTCTCCATTAGAGACATAGGTGCTACACCAGGGGTGAATTTCCGATTTCCCATCCACTGGTCCATGTTATGCTTAAATAAGGTTGGGGAAGAGCTCTACTTGACATGGATGGGAATCCTGTTCCAGAAAAGGAGAATTATTTGGGACACATGCCTGTCTTCCAACATTATGCTGTAAGCAAGGTTCAAGTCCCTAGATCTAGCAGTTCTGAAGTTATTGGTTTTGCATGTATGCAGAAGGTCCATCATAGCAGGATCCAGGAATGCCATGCATGCCAGGCATAGGTCACCTTTCAACAGTCTGTAGGATAGAGTATAGACAGGGCTTTGAGGCAATCTGCACAGGAGATGTTAACACCCTGTATTCTTTTTGTGAGGAACCACTGTAGACATTCCATTTGCTGCATGTGGTTGGTCAGATACATACTGAAGGAGGCATTGTACTCAGTGATGGGTCAGATGATGGCCAAACAGAGATGATAAATAATGACCTTTTGGGACCTAGATGCTATGTCTTTGCTTATAAGTTGAGCAAAATAAAATGATTTTCTTACTACCTTAGAGACACGGTTAAAAGACCAATTACTATCAACATACATCCCAAATCCACTGCATACTGGGTCTACTCTTAGGAGTGTGCATACCTCTCAGCCTCTTAGCACAAGAAATCTGGACAAAGGCAAAAATAATGGAGGAACA
The DNA here is from genome assembly GCF_019279795.1 of Protopterus annectens. Taxonomy (NCBI): domain Eukaryota; kingdom Metazoa; phylum Chordata; order Ceratodontiformes; family Protopteridae; genus Protopterus; species Protopterus annectens. The sequence continues at coordinate 556,812,891 of NC_056741.1, read as the reverse complement.
AAGGCCCAAAAATAGGGACAGATTTGAAGTATTACCCTTATAAAATTAGAAAGTTGATAGAATAATAGGTTTTGCATTAGCATCCATTTTTCTGGATGATGTGAAGTCTGAAATTCAAATGTCTGTTATTATTTAGTGAGAAAGGCATAGCTGCCCTGGGCCAATTCCACAAGCCAGTGCCCCACCCAGGTAGCCTTTCAGCACTTCTCTGTAATAACCCAATTGCAACAATCTAGTTGCAACAATCTAGTAATCAGATTATTACAGTTACATCTACCTTCCACCCCTGCTAGCTCTTCCACTGAACATGAAAAAAAAAAAAAAACAAGATAATGGATGGCCAGTCACATCCTCCTGACACTTTACATTCAGACGACTGACCCTGTCTCCCTGCCCTAGCTACACTTCTGTTTAGTGACCTGAGTTCTCAATGATTTTTATAAAACCAAAAAGTTTTATAAGGCGCAGACCAAAAATAAGTGGCAAAAATCTGAATATTCGGCAAAAAATCTGGACAGTCAAGAGGTATGTGAATCCTAGAGTGGCCGAATTCTCAAAGGGTACTATTATGCATTTCTTTTATCTTATTTATTTTACGTTTGGTTACCGGGAAAGTCCAACTGGAAATGAGTCCTTTTCAGAGGAGGCCCTGGGAGAAAAGCTGCACAAATAGCATTTACATAAACAATAATAGTTTACAATTTAGTTCACACAGTCAAGTACAAATGATGAGTAGCAGTATTTATCATATAACAAAATGTATATAATAGGATCAACAATTAGCATCATATAACAAAATGTATATAATAGGATCAACAAACAGCATCATATAACAAAATGTATACAATAGGATCAACAATTAGCATCATATAACAAAATGTATATAATAGGATCAACAATTAGCATCATATAACAAAATGTATATAATAGGATCAACAAACAGCATCATATAACAAAATGTATACAATAGGATCAACAATTAGCATCATATAACAAAATGTATATAATAGGATCAACAAACAGCATCATATAACAAAATGTATACAATAGGATCAACAATTAGCATCATATAACAAAATGTATATAATAGGAGCAACAATTAGCATCATATAACAAAATGTATACAATAGGATCAACAATTAGCATCATATAACAAAATGTATATAATAGGATCAACAAACAGCATCATATAACAAAATGTATACAATAGGATCAACAATTAGCATCATATAACAAAATGTATATAATAGGAGCAACAATTAGCATCATATAACAAAATGTATATAATAGGAGCAACAATTAGCATCATATAACAAAATGTATATAATAGGATCAACAATTAGCATCATATAACAAAATGTATATAAAAGGATCAACAATTAGCATCGTATAACAAAATGTATATAAAAGGATCAACAATTAGCATCGTATAACAAAATGTATATATGTATATAATAGGATCAACAATTAGCATCATATAACAAAATGTATATAAAAGGATCAACAATTAGCATCGTATAACAAAATGTATATATGTATATAAAAGGATCAACAATTAGCATCATATAACAAAATGTATATAATAGGATCAACAATTAGCGATCTTGCTTTCACTATAAGGTATCTTTTACATTTTAGCAGCTGCCAAACGGTAACCAAGTCTAAGACATGGGTAGATGTAATTATATAAGAAATGTGATGACAGAAGTGGGGTGAAAGTGTAATTGATTGTCACATGAAAGGAGAGAGAGTAGGAAGGCAGGGTCTTGGTATTAGGCAGTACTGTCACATTTCCAGAGCCTTGAGTTCAACAAATGTGATTTTAAGGACTTTTTAAATTCAAGTATAGAAGCTGTGGCTGTGATGGGGGGGGGGTGGGAGTTGGTTCCAATGTTTTGCTATATTGCTAGAGTAGAGGGATGATCCTGCTGTATTATTATCTTTAGTTACTTTGAGGAGAAATTTGTTAGAGTGTAGTTGTCTGGTACAAGAGTATGGGAGTATCAGGTCTCATAGTTGGGGGGGGGGGTTTCTCGGGATGATATAGAATTTTGTGTCACGGTAAGTTAATTATATAGTAGTAGATAAGCAAGTTTTAGCCAGTTGACCTTTTTGAGAGCAAGACAGTGGTGTGATCTGTAGGGACTGTTGGTAGCGAATTTGGCAATTTTGTTGCAGCAGGCTTCTAATTTGGTTACTGGTTAGGCTTGGAGAAGCATATAGTAGTGCAGAGATAAGATGTGTGCATGCAATAGTGGCCCTAGTAGTGTCTGTTAAAAACTTTATTTCTATATAGAGTACCTATTTTTTGTGGACTTTCTTTATGGTAAGGCAGATATGGATATCGAATTTCATGTTTGAGTCAATCACAACACTGAGAAGCTACGTGTGGGTAACAGGAGATATGATAGTCTTGTTATTGGATATGATGTTGAATGAAAGGTCAGGGTTGGTATGTTGCTTGGGTTGGAAGATGATAAGTTGTGTTTTGTTTTGGGTTCAGTATTAGCTGGTGGTCAGTGAGACAAGATTTGACAGAGAGAAAGGAGGCTTGAGTTTGTTGATGTAATTCCTGGAGTGAAGAGGAGGCACAGACTAATGTAGAATAGTCTGCATACTGGATGACTGAGGAGTGGAGAGTAGAGGTGTAGTGGTTATTGGTAAATATAGGAAACAATAGAGGTCTGAGGATGGAACCTTATAGAACCCCTATTGTTACTGGGAGCAGAGGAGATAGTTACCGGTGCCATTTCACTGCCTGCTGTCTGCCTGTTAGGTAACTGTGAAACCATGCTATAGTGTTTTGGCTAAGACTGAGGTCTGATAGAGCTTTTAAAAGTTTGTTAGGATTAACCATATCAAAGACCTTGGAAAGGTCCAGGAAGATGGCTGATACATATTTACCATCATTTCTGTGTCCATTAACTGAGTGAATGACGTGAGTGTAGTGGTTGTGTTATGGGAATGCCTGAAACCATGTTGAGTGTTAGTGAGCAGTTTATTTGTGTTGAGGTGTTCCATAATTTGCATGTGAATATACCTTTCTAGTATTTTAGAGAGGGGAGACATTATGGCTATGGGGCAGTGATTAGTTAGTTCTTTTGAGTTGCCCCTTTTATGAAGGGGGAATAATATGGGAGATTTTCCAGAGGTCAGGAACTAGCTTTTTGGAGATAGAGCAGTTGATGAGGATGTCTACTGGATATGCTATTATTTCAGTGGCTATTTTTAGGAATTCAGCTGGGAGTCCATCTGTGGCAAGTATAGTTCGTTTTAGCCTTTTGAGTAATTTTTTAATCAGTTTTATAGGGACGAGTTGAAAGGTAAAGCTTTTTTCATTATTAATGTGTATGTGTGTCTCATTGTGGTTGGGGAAGTTTTGAGTGTTTGCTAGTGTGAGAATGGATTCAGTAAAGAATGTGTTAAATTGGGTAGCAATTGAGGTGTCTGTAGTAGCAGGTGGAGGGGTTTGATATTCCTGGTTGAAGAACCTTATTAATAGCTCTCTAGAACTTTCTTGGATTATGTTGATATTATATTTTTATGCTGTGATAGTAGTTTATTTTGTCTGTTCTAAGCATTTTTTGGCTTTGTTTCTAAGTTCTAGGTATGTTTGTTTTGGGTTAATTGTTTTTGCTTTGTTCCAGTTAGACAAAGCTTTATCCCTTGCATGAAGCAGAGATCTGGTTTATTTGGTCATCCAGGGGGCATAGTTAGCTTTAAGTCTAATGTTTATAAGTGGAGCATGAAAATTTAGTATGTTTAAGACAATGGAAATGAAGTATATCACAGCTTCATTAAGGTGGAGCTCCTTGATGGGATTCCAATTGCAAGCTGTCAGTGCTGAGAGGAATTTTGATGGGATAAAATTCTTTTTGTTACATATTTGTTTTATAGGTGGTAGGTTTTTCTACAGAGGGATGATTTCTAATTATATAGGTAGGTAAGTGGTCACTCACTCTGTCAGGTAGGCTGCCAGACAGAGTTATCTGGGATGGTTTGTTTGGCAGTATCCAGTCTAGGATAGACTGTTTGTTGCTTTATCTATTCTAGTAGGAGTCTGGATTAGCTAACAAAATCCATGGAGGTTTATATGAGAGGTGGGTATAGATGAGTTGGATGTTATCCAGTCAATGTTGACGTCCCCTAAAATTATGGTTTCCTGAAGAAGTGTCTGAGATGCCCAATCGCGTTAGCACTCAAGGGATGATATATTATTACCAGGTGGGAAGTAGAAACCAATTAAATTGATAGTCTTTCTAGTGTTAATTTGTAGGTTAGTGAGTAAGATTTCTGTGGTATCTAGATCTAGAGTTGGCATGTCTAATGTGACATTTAGTTGGTCTTTAAATAATTTTGCGACACCGCCTCACTTTTTGTTCAAACGGTCTTTGCGTAGTAAAGTGTAACTTGGGGCAGTAATCTCAGTATTAGAGATGTTAGGTTTTAGCCATGTTTCAGTTAGAAGTACTATATCTGAAGAGTATAGGGAAAAATTAGCATGGAGGTCATGAACTTTGTTTGGGATGCTTCTAATATTAATGTTTAGTATTAATAGACCAGTACTATTTCTGGAGAAGCAGGCGGGACTGTTCGGTGTATTTGTATTGGGAAGGTTCATATAAGGATTTGTAGGTCCAGGGTTTGGGTGTATGTCTCCACAGAGTGACAGCCTAGTGGCAATATGTAGAATTAGTTTAATAATCTTGATGTGGTACTTATTGTATGGTAAGGATGTTTTTTGCGAGTGCTGGTATGGTGGGGTTTTTAGTAGAATGTGGTGGTAGATTGCTAAATGAAAGAGACCTGGGTGTATGCAATGTTTGAGTGAAGTGGAATGCTCAGCATGTGTAGCAGTTGTGTTATGGTGAGGAGCTGTTAGTAGAGTAGTGTGGTTATAGTGTTTTAAGCCATGGCTTTGGCACCGGTTATATGTCTTGTCAGTCCTTCTTGTAGGATGTAAATGTTTTAAGGGATTTACTAGGAAAAACTCTTTCTAGCATTTTTATTGTACTCTTCCTTTCAAGTTTTATTTTTTATTTATTCAGTTTGATAGCCAGGGTAGAGCACTGATCCAAATGGACATATTTCAGTCTAAGCCCAGACAAATATACATGACAGTAGATAAGCAAATTAACAAGAAGTATTAAGAATACAAATAAAATGTTGTGTGAAGACAGCAATAAATCAGTTACAGTAATAATAATAATAATAATAATATGTGTGTGTGTGTGTGTGTGTGTGTGTGTGTGTGTGTGTGTGTGTGTGTGTGTGTGTGTGTCTCTGTGTATTTGTATAAGAAATATCACATATTAGTGAAAGGAAATAATGTGGGCGGACATGGTGGTGCAGCGGTTAGCGTTGTAACCTCACAGCAAGAGGTTTTTCGGTTCGATCCTTGGCTAGGGTGCCTTCTGTGTGGAGTCTGTATGTCCTCCCTGTGGTCGGGTGGGTTTCCTCCGGGTGCTCTGGTTTCCTCCCACATTCCAAAGACATGCTGTAGGTGGATTGGACACTCTAAACTGGCCCTAGGTGTGAGTGTGTGCGTGTGTGTGCTTTCTATGGCAGATTGGGTGCCGGGCTGGCAACTCGACACCGTAAAACTCCACTGCCAAACATGAGTGGACAGGTGATCTGCTGTGGCGACCCCTAACTGGGAAAAAGCCGAAAGAAGAAGTGAAAGGAAATAATGTGAGGAAGATAAAGGTGCCTGAATGGTGACGGGGAAAGTGATGGATTAGGTCAAAGTCAAAGTTAAAGTAAACTTTATTGTCATTTAGAACTACACATGTAGCCTAAATGAAATTTCATGCATTATCTCAATTCTTGAGATTACAAAGTAAAGTGAAACAACACATAAACGTAGAGGAATAAACATAACTTACAAATACAGTACTACTCCCAATACATGCAAGAAAGGGCAGAGACATTTACCAACACTCATATATGAAAAGAATACCCTCCTCTGACTTAAACCCTATTTAAAGTAATACAAAACACACTACAGATTGAAATGTATAAGCATAGGTGTATAAGCATAGCTGGATTTGCAATGAGTGGTAAAAGTGCTATAGCCCAAACCCCTCCCCCCTGTCCTCATCTGTGCTTATAAACAATCTCACATAGTCAGAATCAGACTTTCCCACATTAGTTTCATCTACAAATTGTACTTGCCATTTTATCATCCCAGACCTCTTGTAAAATAAGTCTTCTTGGTTATAAAAGAAGTCTACCTGGAGGTGTGAAATGTAATCATTCTAACAATTAGCAGATAATTAATTGAAATATGTGTACTGTGCCTGATTACATCTCAGGACAAGAAGTACTGAAAAAGCCTAAGCCTCTCATTCTAACAACTGAGAAAGAGACAGAGAGAGAGAGAATCTCACAGAAATGTTTGTTCTTATAACTAGTGAAATATATATTTATTTATTTTATTTATTATTATTATTATTATCTTACATTTGTTAACTGGGAAAGTCCGACTGGACATGTGTCCTTTTTCAGCAAATATGCCCCTTCGAACTGACTGAGTTGGATATAGGAATGGAAGATGACAGAGGGAGAAGCAGAGAGATGGAACAGGAGAAATGAAACTGAGAAGTAGAGCAAGGAAGGAGAAGTGGTGGGTGGGGTGGGAAATAGAGAGAGAGATGTACTGGCAGGCTGAAAGTACTAGTAGGAGATTAGTCTGGGTTGTTGCAGTTACATAACCAAAGATGCTGAAGATGGGATTTTATGTCTTTTTGAAGAGGGTGAGGGTAGTTATAGTTGTGATATTGGGGGGAGACTGTTCCACTGCTTAGCAACAGAGTTGCTGTAGAGGGAAGTGCCGGCGGAGTTATTGCTTTTTGTTACCTCTAGTAGAAGCTTCTGATTTGATCATAGAATTCTAGCTTTGGTGCTTGGGTGAAGTAGGTTTGTAGAGCAGGGATTTTGTCAGGCAGTGAAGAAGTTTGTGGGTTGTTATAAGTTGGTTATAAAGAATGAGGATGGGAAGTTCCAGCCAATCAAGAGCTTTTGGAGGAGTGCAGTCATGTGTTCGAAGGGGCATATTTGTTGCAAATTTGGCAATTTTATTATAGCAGGTTTGAAGAATGACAAGGTTTGTGAATATTCAAAAGACAAGCAAAAGTTCTGCTGACACTGCTGAAGCTGCCGAGGAACAAAAAACAAAAACAAAGCAAATCTTTTATTTATTTTATGTGTTATTAAAGTTGTTGTTTTATTATTTTTTCATTGAAGTTTTTATTCAGCCATAAGCAATAGCTGTGGTGTCCTACCGAAGATTTGCTTTGTTTCAGGTTTGTGAATATTGGTGATGCATATAAGAGTGTGGAAATAGGGTGGGTACATGCAATGGTGGTTTGGGTGGTCGGTTAGGATCTGTTTGTTCCTGTATAGCACGGCAAGTTTTTTATGCACTTTATTGTGATGGTGGATATATGTATGTCAAACTTCAATTGGCTGTCTATGATAACCCCAAGTAGTTTTGTGTGAGTGACTGGTGATATGATACTGTTGTTACTGGAGGTAATGTTAAAGTTAATAGTATTGGAGGAGTGATGTGTGGGTGGGAAAATAATAAGCTGAGTCTTATTGGGGTTTAGTATTAGATGTGAATCTGAGAGCCAATGCTCAACGGTAAGAAAAGAGGATTGTGTTTGGTGGTGGAGGGTCTCAGAGTAGGGAGAGGTGCAGATGAGAGTGGAATCATCTGTGTATTGTATGATGGAGGCATGGAGTGTGGCTGTGTGTAGTTTGCTGGTAAAGATAGAAGACCATAGTGGCCCAAGCATTGAATGTTGGGGGACTCCTAGTGAGACTGGTAGAAGTGAGGAGAGTTCCTGTTGCCATCTTACTGCCTGTTGTCTGCCTGTTAGATAATTTCTGAACCAGGAAGTGTTAGATGGGTTCAGATTTAAATCTGCAAGTGTGTCAATGAGTTTGTCATAGTTTACCATATCAAAGGCCTTAGAAAGGTCTAAGAATATGGCTGAGACGTAGCTACCATTGTTTCTGTGTTTGTTGACTGTGTGTGTAAAGGACATAAGAGCTGTAGTGGTGTTGTGTGAAGGCCTGAAGCCATGTTGTGTTTTAACTAGTAGATTATGAGAGATTAGGAAAGTTAAGATTTGTGTGTGTGCACATCTTTCAAGGATTTTGGATAATGGAGAGAGTATAGTGATTGGTTGATAGCTGGTTAGTCCTTTGGAGTTACCTCCTTTGTGAAGTGGGGTAATAAAGGCAATTTTCCAGAGGTGAGGAACTAAGCTTTCAGTTATAGAGCAACTAATGAGGATTGTTATGGCATATGCAATAGCATTAGCAGCAATCTTTAGGAATTCAGCTGGTAGATTGTCTACAGAGAGGGCTGAAGGTTTAAGTTTTGTAAGCATCTTCTTAATAGTGGAGACTGGAACAGGTTGCAGTGAGAAACCCAGGTTAGTGGTATTGAGGTTGGGTGATTTGATGGTAGTAGGGGGTGTATATAATTTAGCTAGGGTTAGAATGGAGTCTGTAAAGAATTTGTTGAACTGGGTCGCTATGTTTGCTGAGTTGTATGAGTTAACAGGAGCAGGTGTGCTAGCTTTACCTGGATGGAGTAGATTGTTTTTGGCTGTCCAAAAATTTTTAGGATTGTTCTGATATCTGTTTTGAGTGCTGTGGTAGTAGTTTGTTTTATCAGTCTTGATTCGTTTCTTAGATTTATTCCTGGGCTCCAGATATTTTTGTTTGTCAGTATTGGTACCTGTCTTTTTCCACTTTGCCCAGGCTTTGTCCCTGTCATATAGTAGTGATCTAGTCTCCTTGGATAACCAGGGGGCATATTTAGATTTGATTCGAATGGTTCTGGGGGGTGCATGGTGGTCTAGTATTGAGGGGAAAGTTGAGTTAAAGTATGATACAGCATCATCCAAGTTAAGTGTTCTTAATGGGTGCCAGTAAAGTTATTGGGGTTGAAGTAATTTTTACTTCTTATTTGTTGGCAGGTGGTAGATTTTACTATATGGGTTTGACTTCTGATTAGATAGGTTGGGAGGTGGTCACCAAGAATGTCAGGGAGACAGACGGTTTTACTAATGTCATTTGACCCGTTTGACAAGATCTAATTGAGTATTGATTCCTTTTCTGTAGTTTTATTGATTCTGGTTGGGTGGTGGATAAGCTTTGATATATATATATATATATATATATATATATGTATATATACATTTTGTTACAATGCCATATCCATGCACAATGACTAGATGTAAGTGAAAAACAAAAATTATGCATTCAAAATGGTGAATTAAAGAAGTAGTATATTAATTCTGATAATGCAGTATTTATTGGTTTCTACATTTCTAGTTAGTATAACAGAATTTATGCAATTTTTAATTTGTTGGCCAGTGGTAGAGCACTAATCCATATGGACCCCTTTCAGGCCAAACTGGTGGCTAGAAACCAAACAAATTCTAAATATATTAGGCACACACTCATATACATACAAAAAAAGATGATGACATTATATTTTAACAGCTGTGTAGAAGCAAGATACAATAGCATTATCAGGGCACTTTAGTTTCTCAAATGTTATTTTATTTTGTATTGCAATTTGCTTAGCAAGTAAATGAACTGGTCTAGTCTCCCTTTTCAGTTATGACCTGAATACAAAATAACACTGGTAGCACTGAGCAATAAAAATAGCAAAAAAAAAGTAAGCATTCAGGTCAAAGTAAGCACGTAGCAGGATGTAATTTTCGTAGCATAACTACATATATAAAAAAAGACTATTAACCCTTACCTCAATGAACTTCACTCATCTAACCACCAACAACTGGGGCAACTCAAGATAAATATGGCTAGTCTTTTTAATGGCCCTAGGGCCATTAGCCTAGTAACCTCCTATGGACCACTCGCTAGTCTTATATGTAAAGCCATGGAAAGAATTATCATGGAAATGATCAATAGAGATATAGTAAACCTGCAGACACTGGACCCAACCCAGTCTGGTTTTGTCAAGGGCAGATCATGCTTACTCAACATGGTGGACTTCTTTGAGAAGGTAACCAAAGCAATGGATGAGGGAAAATGGTTCACACTGCCTACCTTGACCTGGCTAAGGCGTTTGACACAATACCCCACTTGGGCAAACCAAAAACTAATGAACTAAAAAGGGTGAAGCACAAGGCTGAATCCCAAATTGTATACCCACTTGGGCATTGTTGACAAACTGAAGAAGTTAGGTGCAAACTTGTATGTCACCCGGTGGATAATCAACTGGCTCACAGACAGGACCCAAGAAGTTAGAATTGGGGAGTCCACCTCTACAAAGAGGCCAGTCAAAAGTGGAGTCCCTCAGGGATCAGTCCTTGAACTGCTCATTTTTGGAATTTACTTCTCTGAAGTCAAGGCCAATGTCAGTGGTCTTTGGCTGACTAAGTTTGCAGATGACTGCAAATTAGGAGCTGTCATTGAATCCCACACTGACAAAAATGTTTTCCAGGAGGGCTGACACAGACAAACAACTGGCGTCAGAGCCAAGGACTAAAACTAAATGCCAAGAAATGCAAAACAGTATCCTTTGGGAAGTCATCCACCCTTGGTAACTATCATATTGATAATACACCCTTTGGAGTTGACCCAGTAGTCAGGGACTTAGGGGCACACATAGACAGTAATCTAGCCTTTGACCATCACATGTCCACAGTAGTGAGGAAATCATTCTATGTTGCACAACTTATAAACAAAGGTATGGCATCTAAGTCCAAGGAATCATTGTTCCACTATGTTCAGCATTCATCAGACCTATCATTGAGTACACTGTCCCCTTTGGTATGTACCTAATCAGGCATATCCAGCAATTGGAACATCCATAGAGGTTCCTCACTAAAAGAATACAGGGCTTAAGTAAAATGTCCTATGCAGACTGCCTCACGGGTCTATGCCTGTATTCTGTCTCCTACAGGCTTTTGAAGGGAGATATATGCCTGATATACAGGGCATTGTCAGATCCCATTCTGATGGACCGCCTGAATATCCTCAAAACAAACAGCACCAGAATTACCCATTCTAAAGAATTAAACCTTGCCTGTGATATAAATGGGACCTGCTGAAGAGACAGGTATGTATCCCAGAAATTACCCCATCTCTGGAATATGTTCCCCATCCATGTGAATCAGAGTTCCTCCCTAACCCAATTCAAGTACGACCTGAACAACTGGATGGGGAACAGGAAATTCATCCCTGGTTTGGCACTTATGTCTCTAATGGACATAGGCAACCTGTAAATGGGTCATTTCCCATGCCCCTGCATCGGTGCATGTAAATGTTTCATCTCCTAAGCCCCTGCTTACACTTATCAAGGATATCAGAACTTGTTAGAGATTTGGGATGCATGGCTAAAATTAAAAAGGCCCTTGTGGTTGTTAGCCTAGTAAATACATATGAACCTATGAACATACAGAGCAAGGGTGTAGCCAGGCATACTCCTTTTACTCTAGAGAGTACAATTTTTTTCTGAGCATGTTAGAATCACTGGGGCTTTATCAAACCACATTATGTTTATCAACCTTTAGATTAATGCCTCTAACAACAGTATAAAGCTTGATTACAGAGAGGATTGTAAATCTAAAAACAATATCTCTAATAGTTTTTGACTGAGCAGTTGAAATTGTTACACATATTAAGTTGGTGGGACAACCATTTGAATGAACTGACCATTTTTTATATGCCAGGTATGTTGGGGGGGGTAGCAATAAGCATCTGTTAGTACAAAATGGAGTTCACTGACTACACATCTGATACAGAGACATGCAAGTGAGTATATGGCAGAGATTACAACTAGCAATCATCTATCTGAACACACTGTACACCATCACTGGCATTGAGGTACCCACACAGGTTTCCACTGAGTATACCAATCAGTACAATTTGAGCTATTCCATGCAATGTGTTTCCTGGGATGTTCTACACTACAGTGAGGCAGCATACTGTGGAATTTCATCCCTGGTAGGAATACCTACAAACCAGGACTTGGAACAATTAATATTTTTATTCATCCTTTGTTAACAGAGTTCACCCCACTAGGTTAGTGGCCTACATTCAGGGGAGACCCAATATGGTATTTATACTACTAGGGGAAATTTGGCCACAGCACCAGGGAACATCTCCTCCTCTTCTCTATAGGTGCCATGATATCCTTTATTATCAACGTGGTTTAATGTCTCATCTGAAGGATGGCATACTCAGGAGTGCAGCAGACCCCTTATTTTGCACTGTAGTATCAGCAATCCAACTACCTGGTGTGGGAATAGAACCCATAGCCTTCTGCATCAAAGGTGAGTGTGCTACCTGTTGCCCCGCTGACGACAAGGGTATATATGTCTCAAAGTGCACAGTGTCCCATATGGGAAGTTAAATGTGCCTGCATTGGCCATGATGATAAAATTCCATGTAGCCAGCCACATCATGGAGGTGCAAGGGCTCCTAAATACCGTCAGTAGATGTGTGTGCCACATCTGCCCCCTGAGGTAGTCCAGCCATCTCTGTCTCTTACTATGTCTGGCAGATCGGGTATTATGTCACATCCTTCTATATCAGCAACCAACAGAGGATTATGCTTGCCATGACAGGCATCATGAAATGCCTTTATTTATGGCAAGGCTGCTCAACACTTTCTTACATGATACATATTATGGCAATCAGCTCCTGGAAGGCATGTATAGCATCAGACTTGGCCTGGATGACCTTTCTCACCATCAGTTTATTAAAGTCTATGGATCTCTGTGCTTCTGGGATAACACTGTGGAGTTCAACTTCAGCAATACGTTGATATGATATCATGGCTGGATTGGAGATATACCCACATCTAGTATAGTCCTTTCATGCTGGGCAGCCATGCTGATGGGATTCAGCAACATCAGCTATGTCCTTCTCAGATGAACCATATTCCACAGATATCCGAGTCTGCAGCACCTACTGTATGTCATAATATAATTGTCCTTAACATGTAGGGAGCATACTCTCACACTCTGGTCATTAATGTGCAATATGCCCACGCACTGTGACTGGCAAATATACAGGCAGCAGAATCTGGCATAGGTACTGTCACATCAGTGACATGCTGTGAGTCATGGACACTGGAGAATATATTTTTATCTGTGAACAAGTTCTAGCAGTAACAGCTAATGATAAAACTGCATGCAATGGTGCATCAGAAGTGGTGTTACTGTACAGTTATGTCTGTCTATTTGGGATAACTACATGCCTAGCATCTGCAGTCCCTACGTGCATAGAAAAGAAACACTGAATACAGGATACATGAAAACATTTAAAACATACCTGTGCTAAATACATCTTTGATAAACTGACAAGTACAATGATTATCCTGAGAACTGTGACCTCATCTTCCCACTCCTTCCCAACACCAAAGCTGTCATCAGTGTGGTTGTTGAGATATTAGACCCTTTCATTAATGTAAGAAAGGCATCAGTGTCTATGAGCTGCCTAGTAAGTTTCCTACCCCTTCCTATGGCATTCTGTGGTGTAGTGTGTCCCACTGGCTACTGTTATTGTTATGTGATTATACAGCAATGTCTGTGACTGTTCAAGCTAAATGTCTGCAGGTACTCAGGCATGATGTATGTGACAGATACATTAGTGACATATGTCTCCTGCATAGCTGTGTTTGATAACTTAAATTTACTCCCACGTCCTGTACCTCCCTGGGGCACATATGTTAACAGCTAGTGTCTACTTTTACATGACTTTGTGCACATCTATATGTGTGCCCTCCTTACTGTAATGTGCTTATCCTGTTTATGTCACAGCTCCATACACAACATAAACTACTGCAAAAGAAAAACACCTAGTTTGACAATCATTCTTCCATGTTCTGTTTACCAGCATACCAGTACTAGCATACCACCATTCACAGTATGTTCCTCCTGACCGAGTTGTTTTATAAATGGGTTTTTATATGACTTCTGCATAGGTCTCACCCCCCCCCCCATGGTCACCAATAATAACCCCCTCCCACAGGGTTTGGGCCTCTTTTTTCCTCCACGGGATGAGAGGTTTTTGTCTTACATGCTATATGAGTCTGCCCCCATGATTACCAATAATCAGCTTCCTCTTATGGGACTTTGGCCCATTCTTTCCCCCATAAAGATAAGAGATGATCAGTGAGGCTATCAGCTAGATAGCCACATTTTGTCCCTAGCCTCACCACCTTGTTGTGGACTGCTATACAACAGTCCCATAACATCTTTTTTTTAGCTTTGCTTAGATATTAAAAAAGTGTGTTACTGCTAACTTACGAGACCAGTTTTATGTTGTGGTAATTTTACATCTAATCTGGTTGGTCTCCTGCCCATCCACCATTGACAGAAGGGGCTACTGCTGCTGTTGTTTCTGGCTTGAATTACTAGTGGTTACATAGCAGTGCTAACTTCAATCAGCCTGTGTGGTCTTGTGGTCTCCTTTAAACATAGTGCATTTGTGAACACCTTCCATCTATTGTGCCGGACCATAATATAACAAACTTTCCCTGGACTCTACTACTAGACTTGGCTTGAAAAACAGTCCCATAACATTTGTGAAGTTCTGTGCTTAGCTTAGGTTTGAAGAATATATAGAGAGCAGTACCAGAATGCACACAAAGATAGCAAGTACTCATCTTGTAACTATCCAATGCCCCTTATTCCATGACCTAGTACAGCATAGTGCTTATGTTTACCTGGTAGTGGTACAGTCTTTCACTCAATGGCACTGGGTTTAGCACTGCTGTCATTCCCTGCTGTGCATTTCTCAGTTGCGGCTGACTATTTATTGTCCTGCACCATTGTATCCCAGCTCTGGCTGATTGTTTACTGTCCTGCTGTATTGTATCCCTGTTCTGGCTGATTGTTTACTGTCCTGCTGTATTGTATCCCTGTTATTACTGATTGTTTACTGCCCTGCTATTAGGGTTGCCACCTTTCCAAATGGCCAAAGTGGGACATTTGTGCTACAAACATCAGATTTTGCAGGGCAAAACATACCCACGGCCAGTACAAAGGACAGAACTTCAATTTTTTGCTGAATAAAAGTTTATTCTTGTAGCATTTTAGTTCCTTATTCTGTTTCTTATAACATTTAGGTGTTTCAGATACAGAATAACTGTTTTATACAACTATTACATAAAATGTAGAAAATAATTTTGTCCTAAAATCTCAGGACATTTGCCATTTTCTCACAATGTTTTGTAGGACACAACTGCCCAAATAGGGACTGTCCCTCGCAAAGTGGGACAGGTGGTAACCCTACCTGCTATATTGTATCCCTACTGTCACTGATTAACTACCCACTATTGTATCCCTGCTGTTATGGATTGTTTACTGTTCTGCTATATCGCATCACTGCTTTTACTGATTTACTGTCCTGCTATATTGTATTCCTGTTCTGGCTGATAGTTTACTGCTCTGTATATTGTATCCCTGCTTGTCACTGAATGTTTACTGCTCTGCTATATTGTATCCCTGTTGTGGCTGATTATTTACTGCCCTGCTATACTGCTCCCCTGTTGTGGCTGACTGTTTACTGCCCTGCAATATTGTATCCTGCTGTCACTGGTTGTTTACTGCCCTGCTATATTGTGCTCTCACTGTTACTGATTCTTTACTGTCCTGCTATATTATATTCCTGCTGTCACTGATTGTTTACTGTCCTGCTATATAGCATCCCTGCTGTCACTGATTGTTTACTGTCCTGCTATACTGTATCCCTACTGTCACTGATGGTTTACTGTCCTGCTATATTGTATCCCTGCTGTCACTGATTGTTGTTTACTGTCATGCTATATTGTATCCCTGCTGTCACTGATTGTTTACTATTCTGGGAATGGGCTTCTTGTAGCTCACATTGCCATTTGCACTGAAACTCAACTACAGTTTTAGGTGACATGCAGCAGCTCCACTCTCTCCACATGGCTGCTGCATCTCCCTGAATACAGTAGCTGGTTCCAAGTAAGGTAAGTGTGACAGTCATGTGAAGGGAGTTGGATGGGGGTGGGAGTGTAGGTTAGGGTTTCAGGCAATTGAGAGGGGGGATTTAGGGTTAGGGAGTGATCAGGGACTTTAGGTTTAGGGAGCAGGAGGGGAGTTTTAAGTTTTGGGAGTGAGAGGGAAGTTTATGGTTAAAGAGCAAGAGTGGAATTTTACTTTTAGGGAGCAATCAGGGACTTTACATTTAGGAAAAGGAGAGTAGAGTTTTAGGGACCAGACCTTTCACATAGACTGGTTATTAGTAGCCATACTAACACCACACCCCTATACACTGCAAAGCAATCTCGAAACCTTCCTTTGCTGAGGTGCTCCACAATTACTTCCAAAAATCTCAAGTATTTCCTAAGTATGGTGCTGTAGATGTGAGCACTACAGCTAATACTTAGCAGCATATTAACACCTGTTCTGTTTTGCAGATAGTTCATTCCACCCCCACCATCACAGGCAAGAGTCACCAGGATGGTTTGGCCAAGCCCTTCAAGCTATAAGAGCCCGTCACTCACCACGGTAATGTACTTACTGTAGGTGACTACACAGTTCATACAGTAATGCACTAATCACAAGAAGACAGATAAGGTAACAGCCAACTCTTGAGTGCTAGAATCCATCATACCAAGACACTCAAATCCCTTCATCCTAAGAATGAATATGACATGGTCATTGCTCATGGGGGTGTGAATGACTTGCAATGCACCCCCCAGATTATATGAGGAAGGACATGATGGAGCTTTTTCAATATGTCTGTAAGACTTGAATTAATATTTTATACTGCTGTGGACTCTTGTAAATAGTTATTTTTTGCTGCTTCTTTTATTTGTACTTGAATTGTAATCTTTCAAGTTTGTAAAATCAATAAAAATTAAAAAAAAAAAAAAAAAAAAAACACTGGGTCTATGAGCCCAGATAACATGCAGGACTGTTTCCTGGTCCGTATGAGATACCCCCTACTGGACCTCCTCCTTAGAGTATTGAACCACAGCCTCCCCACTGGATACGTAGCAGAAGTCTAGATAAGTGCTATAGTAATTACCCTACACAAGGGAGGCCCCACCGCTTACCTTGACAACTAACGACTTATCAGCCTGACAAACGTCATTTGCAAGGCAATGGAATGCACCAAGTGCTTCATACATAGGAACATAGGGAATGTACAGTCCCTAGACCCTACCCAATGCTACTCTGTAAAAAGTAGATCATACTTATTAGGTTCATAGGTTCATAGGTTCATACTAGGCTATCTGCCCAAGGGCATTTATAAGCCTAGCCCATAGTTATTTGGCTTTCGTCACCCCTTTAGTTTGAATAAAACTATGCCTATTATTTTGCTGTGCCTCTGTCAAGCAGTGACACTGAAGTAATCCCTGGGGTATATCTGCGATCCCCCATCCATTGGTCAAGATTCCTCTTGAACAAGGCCAGCGAGGTGCTCTGCCTCACATGTACCGGGATTTTGTTCCACAGCATAGGGAGTCTCTGGGTGATGAATCTGTCCCTCCAGCATGTTCTATTAATAACCGTGTCAAGGTTTAAGTCTCCCGCCCTTGTGGTTCTGAGGGATCTAGATTTTTTGAGGTGAAGCATATTCATCAAATCAGGGTTTGACATGGCCTTATATGTCAGGCACAGGTCACCTCTGAGCATGAGACTGAATAGAGCTGGAGTTCTTTCAGTCGGGCAGCATAAGACATATTTTTGAGACCCTTTATCCTTTTGGTGAGGAACTTTTGGGGCCTTTCCAGCTGCTGCAGGTGTCTGGTCAGATACATTCTGAATGGGGCATTGTACTCAATCATAGGTCTAATGAGTGATGAGTACAGGGGGGCGATGACCTCCCTTGATCTAGATGTGAATCCCTTCATGATCAGGTGGGCAATGTAGAAGGTTTTCCTAACTACTTTAGCAACATGAGTGTCAAACGAAAGGCTACTGTCAACCTGGGTCCCCAGATCCCTGATGACTTCTTCTGTGCTCAGTGGATTGCCACCTATATGGTAGCTAGGGGTAACCTTGTTTTTCCCGAAGGGTATGACTATGCATTTCTTGGCATTTAACTTTAGGCCATGGCTCTGGCACCAGTTATCCGTTTCTGTGAGGCCCTTCTGAAGGATATCTGTGTCAGATGTGTTTTCGACTATGGCCCAGTTAGCAGTCATCTGCAAACTTTGTCAGCCATAACCCTCCTGTGTTTGCTTGTACTTCAGAAAAGTAGATGCCGAACAAGAGTGGACCCAGGACTGAGCCCTGTGGGACACCACTTGTGACAGGCTTTGAGTCTGACATGGCTCCAGCAACTCTGACCCTGTGGGTTCTGTCACTTAGCCAGTTTGCAACCCATCTTGTGATGTATAGGTTTACATTCAAGCTGATGAGTTTTTTGATGATACCTGAGTGGGGTATTGTGTCGAAGGCCTTTGCCAGGTCAAGGTAGGCTGTATGGACTGCCTTTCCTCATCAATGGCCTTGGTGACTGTCTCGAAAAAGTCAACCAAGTTTAAAAGGCATGATCTGCCTTTGACAAAGCCAAACTGGGTTGGATCCAAAGTCTGCAAGTTCCCTATGTCTTTATTTATGAGTTCCATTATGAACCTCTCCATGGCTTTGCAGATAAGGCTTGTCAAGCTAATGGGACGGTAATTTCCAGGGTCGGTGGAGGCACCGCCCTTGTGAAGTGGGACCACAGTCGCCGGCGCCACTCCTTGGGTGCGTATCCTGAGGTGAGGCTAAGATTAAACAGCTGTCCTAACTGCGGGTTTAATTCCTCATTGAGTTCATGGAGCACACAGCCGGGGACACCATCCGGTCCCATGGATGCTGTGTTTTTTGCTTTGCAGAGAGCAGTTCTGACCTGGCCGTTGGAGATGTTTAGGGGGCTACAATCCTCTGGTATAGATATCTCTCCTTTTGGGGGAGGGGAGAAGTTTGCACTGAACCTGTCAGCCAGTATGTTGGCAATGTGTGTAGGTTCAGTAATCTTCACGTCATTTTGAACTAATTCTGAGCATATCTGGGAGTTTCCTCCTAGGTTTCTAACATAGCTAAAGAAGGCCTTATGATTGTCTTTTGAATCCTTGGCGATTTTTCTCTCAAAATTTGCCTTGGATGATTTTATGAGAGCTCTTAGTTCGTTACTTATAATGATCAAAGGTGTCTTACCTTTCAAGGATTTTGCTCTATCTTGTAGTAGCTTCCTCCTTTTGTTGTAGAGCTTGTTTATGGCTGGGGTCCACCAGACTGGACGCTTGCCTTTGGTACAAAGAGTCTTAGTTTTGTTTGGGATTGCCTGATCCATGCAGTCCTGTAGGTGCTGGTAGAAGGCATTTGTAAGTGATTCAGCGGTTTGAGTAATGTTTACCACTGGCTCAGGGGCCTTAAAGGAGACCACACTAGTTTTTAGAAGTGTGTAAATCAACTTAACCCCTTTAAAGGAGTCACAGAAGCACAACATGAGGATAGATCAGTGCACTCAGCTTACCTTGATTCAGCTAAGGCTTTTGGCACTCTACTCTACTCTGGCATATCTGACAAACTGGTTAAACACAATATAAATCCACCAATGGCTTTCCTAACTGGCTGACTGACAGACACCACATTAGTAGAGTCAGTGGCACAATATCCTTCAACAGACTTGTCAGGGGTCTGCATTAGGACCACTTTTATTTAATATCCACTTCCCTGATGTCAAATCTGACAT
This sequence comes from Protopterus annectens, assembly GCF_019279795.1. Taxonomy (NCBI): domain Eukaryota; kingdom Metazoa; phylum Chordata; order Ceratodontiformes; family Protopteridae; genus Protopterus; species Protopterus annectens. The sequence goes on along the minus strand of NC_056741.1, from coordinate 556,793,172 downwards.
TAAAGTTCTCTGGCTGATAATGTTCTCTGATGATTGCAAGCTTGGGAATATCATTAATTGCACCAAAGACACTCATATCCTCCAAGAGGACCTAACTTTGACAAACTTGTGATATCAGGATTATAGTCTGAATTTGAATGTCAATAAATAAGAAACACAACCCGTTTGAACTATGCCGTAAAAAAGACCAATAAAATAAAATAAAACATAAACCAGCCACCAAAATATTTATTTATCAGATTGAGCGCTTTCATCCCTGAAATAAAACTGTGACTTCTTCAGAACAAAATATCAGCGCCACACAACTTCTTTTATATGCAATGTCATTAACGCATTATATTGGATTTTTTTTTATGGGCTTGCATTATTAGTCTGGTTCTTTAGTGTGGAGCTTATAGTGTTCAAGACCTTCTGTGGCTGGTTTATGTTTTATTTTATTTTCTTGAATGTCAATAAATAGCCTTATACAGTTTGGAAAACAGGGACTGTTGTACAACTACCACATAAACACCCCTCCCTTAAAGAAGACACTGTCATTACAGACCTAAGTACCTTTGTGGGTAATGAACTCTCCTTTTACCACCATGTACTCTCTATCATTAAAAATACTTCTACCCAACTGATTACTAAGGGCATTTCCTTTTAGTGAAAAGAGGTTACCATTACCTTGTACTCACTCCTTATCAGGCCCATAATATAATATTATGTGCCCTTTGATATGTACCTGTTTAAACACCAAACTAAGTTTGAAAACCTCCAGCTATTCTTCACAAAAACAATGTCTTGGGTATGAGTTGCCTGTGTTTCCCAGAGCACGTGAAAGCTGCTCTGTCATTCTTTTCTGACTCCTACAGACTCTTATACATAGTCTATGCCTGGCCTTCAAAGCTAACAATTAGATGATCCTGCTTGATCTGCTCTATACCAGCAAACTTGGTAGTAACACAAACACAGACTCAAAGGACCTAAATATTTTATTGCAATATAAACAGGACTTGCTGGCATGACAGATACCCCTTCTAAAAATTCCCCACCATTGTTACAAACTCTCACTTTCTGTAAAGCAAAGCACTTCCCTCATTATCTTGAGATCTAACTTAGACAAGTGAATGGGAAACCATGCATTTATCAGAGGCCTGGCACACTATCCATAACACACACTTAGCTACTTGGATGCACCAATGGAACTGCAGTGGCAAGGCTTCAAAAGGACAACCGAGTCTGAGCACTTTTCTCAACATTCAGTGGGCTTGTTTCAATCCCCTGACTGATGACACCCTTATTTAAGAGTGGACCCTAATTGTTCTTAGGTCAAAGGCATACCCAACTATTTAGGGCATGCAAGTCTTTCATACACTGGATTAAGAGAGGGGATTGTCACTAATTAGCCAAACCCTACTCCTAATATTTTATGGGTGTGTGAAAATACCATAGCACTGGACTTGGGTACATGCTCACTCCACTGCACACCACATATCCTCTGCTGCAGTACATACATTGCTTGGTGGTTACATATCTTCAGTTTTATTTATTGACATTTGATTACTGGGAAAGTCAGACTGGGTAGAAGCCCATTTTTCACAGGAGGCCCGGGGAGAAAAGCTCTTTATTTGTTGCATTTTGTATTACTTTATTGCCTTTTTCTATTTTGTATGCTGTGATTTGTTTTCTTTACACTGTGTTTTACTTGTATTCTGTTTTTAACTGCATATTAAAACTTGAAAAGAGACCACAGCTCTGTCTCTTGTGAGTCAGACAGAAAAATTTCCCACCTTCTTACCCAGTTACTGTTGTGCTTTTAAACACCACTGTCTTTCTAGTTGTCTGCCCCTTATGTTAATTTGACCATATATCTAATTTCCTCTGTGCTTTAACTGGCTGGTGTGAGTAAGCACAAAATTATATTTTGTGAAATCACTCCCCTTCACCTATTTAAATGTATTGGCCATCCTACTGTATTCCATAGTACCAGAATCCACAAGTGACAACCCCTTTTCAATCTATCTTGCTGTTTTAAAAATACTGACTCTCCACTAAAACTTAACTTTTTAGACAGATAAGTTGCCTACTTTCACATCTAACTCCTCTACTCCATACTGCAGAGTTTAGGATAAACCATTTTTTCAACTTACCTTTAAGCATCTATTGCAAGACCACCAGTTATTGGAGAGCCCACATTCTGCCTCTCAGTAGTCGTCTTGGGATTAGTGCTTCTGTTTTCTCCTGGTGAGAAAAGGAGTGCAGTTACATTATTTCCTGGAGACGGCTGATCAGCAGAAAGCTTAATAGCTGCTTTATAGGTGACAGCTTGGAATCTGTGCTTATATTCTGATCCTGGTGAGAGTAGGAGCAGAGTGCATTGATTCCTGACTCATTCTGGTTGGAGAGTGAGTGTCTGTGCTTAACATACTTGATTGGTCTGGTTGCTATTTGAGGCATCTACCAGAAAAAGGCTACAAGCCTGCAGACCCATGCATCATCTGGGACAAGACTGTGGATCACCAAACAGGCTGTGGCCTGTTTCCCTTCTAGAGATTGGTGCTAACATTTTGCTGCTGGTGACAGAAGAAGCAAAGGAGTATTGTATCCCAACAGAGTGAAGCTGTGCTGAGACCAGCATTAGTAGTAGCCAAGCAGTAGCCATTCATGCAACGTTCCTCTTTTCATCATTCTTGCCAAGTTAATTCTTATTTTTCAATAAGCACTGCTTGATTTTTTTTTAACTTCAGAATATCTGCCTAAATACTTCATCCTTAAATTTTCAGGGTCTATGTGTTAGTTTCCCCTCAAGTGTTTGGCAGTGCTCTGTACAGACTCAAACACCTTGAGTGACATTTTTCTTGTAAAAGGAATATATAAGGAAACAGCTCCAGTACTTAGTAATAATGATCATCCCCCCTGGTATGTCTAAAGGTCAGTTCCCTGTGCTTTCTCCTATTAAACTGGTGAACTTGGGCATTCTGAGGCAGTGTAGCAACTGCCTCATGTACACAGATAACCCACTCCTCTCCTCTTACCTCCCAGCACTCAGACTTGTGAGAGATGCACTAATATATCTAGATTGGAAGCCATGTACTCTCAAGCCAAGACCGGAATAGCTGGTCAAGAAGAGAAGGTCAACACCTGCACCACACCACATACAACACATAGCCCTCCAGAACACCCACCATCACAGCTCTCACATAAAAACACAAACCACACACTCACCTTCACAGAGGCTCTCAATAGAATTCTGCCCAAAGAGCAGAGACTTCCAAGGCAAAAAAGCACTCAACCACCACAACACAGCACAAACCACAAGACACACAACTCACCTACACAGTGTGCCCCTCAACCTAAGCCCTAAGGCAAAACAGCTTGCCCAATACTCTAATCATAGGTGACTCGATAGTGAGGCACACTGATGTCCCACTCACTAGGTTGAATAAGGAGAAGGCAACAGTCAGCTGTCTATCAGGTGCCAGAATCCGACACATAACACGCACTCCAGTCACTCCACAACAAGTACAAGTATGACTCTGTCACTGCCCATGTGGGTGTGAATGACCTTAGATGCACGTCCCTGGACTACATGAAAAGAGACATGGAGGAGCTCTTGGATTATGTGGCCCAGGCAGGTATGACCCTAACTCTGAGCAGCATCCTACCATCGCCCATAATGAAACCACACTACAAGCAGAAAATGATTGACTTCAACAATTGGCTAAGTTTCTGGTGTCAGTCTAAGGGGATCCAGTATCTGTCTGCTTGGGATGACATGATTTGCAGACCTCGATGCTTTGCCAGAGATGGCCTGCATCTATCACCCTGGGTTTCCGGACACTGGCTAAGGCTTTTGCCACCCCTATAGTGCCTATTTTAGGCGATGTTCCAAAGACCAAATTACCACCATAACAGCTATAAATAAATGCAATCTGAGGGCAATGCAGCTCAATGCTAGATGTTTACATCTCAAGATACACTTACTGAAAGCACTCCTCAAAATGGAGAACATCAACATTTGTGCTGTATTGGATACCTGGTTTAAAGCAGCAGAAAGCACCCCTGTTATACCAGGCTATAACTCATTCCACACCTTTCTGCCCCAGAACATGGACCGATGCTCCAAATGAGGGGGTGTCTCCATATTCATAAAGGATATGCATACCTCCAGACCAGTAGCCCAGCATAATGCATCTGAGATAGTTCAGGTACAACTAACATTGGGGAAAGATGACAAGTCAAGTTGTAGCCTGCTATAGGTCACCAACCATGCCCCAAGACTCTCACTCCACATTCTTAACCACCATGGAAACTATTAGGGTCCAACCCAACACTCTCATACTAGGTGACTTCAACTACCCCTCCATCAACTAAAAAAAACTACTCATGCACCAATACAATGGCCCAACACTTCCTGGAATTCATCAATTCCAATGCCCTGGACCAGCTCATTCTTAACCCCACTACAGGAAGCAACATCCTTGACCTGGTTGTTACTAACATGGGCAACCATTGCTCTACACCAATAGTCAATTCCTCCTTGGTTAGATCCGACCACAAACCAATCACCATGGAAATCCACATCTCACCCACACACCCCCGCAAAGGTAACCACCATGAAAAACTTCTCCAAAGCTGACTTTGGCATCCTAAAAACAGAGGTGGCTAACTTAACGGCACCCATGTCAATGGAAAATAGATGCATTACTGACAAATCATACACCAGTGCACTGTACGAACACATACATAAATGCATGGACTAGCCATACCCAACAAAACTAAGACACTCTCCTCCAAAAAGAGGAAGCCAATCTGGTGGTCCCCTGCCATTAATAAACTCTACAACAGAAGGAAGAAGCTGTTGCAGAAAAAGATGAAGTGCCAAGACTGGAAAAACATCCTTATTAGCCTCAACAAAAAGTTGAGATACATCATCAAAACCTCTAAAGCCAGCTATGAAGGCAGAACTGTGGCAGACACTAAAAACAACCACAAAGCCTTCTATAGTTATATCAAGAATTTCCACGGCAATCAGTGGCTGATTCAGGAATCTGCAAAAGGGGGGTGCAGTCTGGTTAACTGACTACCGCGGTGGAAGTGGGAAGGTGGGAAACTGGGCTTGGTGAATGTGGAAAGATCACCTTAAGATGTTCTGACATTATGTGTGAAAAGATAGCAATATACATTCAGTTGCTCATGGTTTTGTTGTGGATGTGGTAGTAGAAACAGTTTTTTCCTGTGCAGCACACAGCACATATACAAACAGCACAAATTTTTTCAACACATGTCTGAGAGATTGGTTGCCCATGCTAAGTCATAGTCTCCTTCCATGGTATAGTTGGCGTATAAGCTATGACATCATCTCATTGAAGGTGATATTAACCATAGCGAGTACCATAGTAAATTTAAGTAATTTTTTCTAAGTAAAAATGATATATGTGGAAACAGTGAAGTTTACTTAAGTAACACAGCAATCAAGAAACTAGATGTTAAGAAAACATGTCAGAAAGCAAATAGACAGTTTAGTAATTGTAGTAATCTTATAGATGAAGTTAGTAAAACAGATATTTCCCTTTAAATATCTACTGACTAAATATTTTCTGGGCTTTTATTAGCAATGCTATTTTAGTTTCATCTTGGATTTGTCTCTGTGTTAAACCTAAAAACCTCAGTGTCTTCCTTCTCATCTTTTCAAGGTATTCAGGTTAACAAGTCAAATAACCATTAATCCTGCCACTACATGAATAAACAGCATATCCTATTTTTATTACAATTTCACAGGTAACTAAAATGTTTAGCAACATATATTTTAAATATACAGGATGCTTTGTTAAAATAAACTATTTTATTTATTTATTTATTTTACATTTGTTTACCGGGAAAGTCAGACTGGACACATGTCCTTTTTCAGCGGAGGCCTGGGGAGAAAAGCTCCAACTTACAAATAAAACACACAAGGAATAATAAGTAGACAGATAATACAAACAGGAATCACAATGTAACATAAATTCACCTAGAGATTCTAAGTATACATTTCTAAAAAACATTTGGGAAAGCCCTAGTATTATATTATTTACACTTTTATTATATAGTTCTGTAAGAATATAATTCTGTGAAGACATTTTACAGACACTGTTGGCAAACGAGAAAACCTACATGTAACAATCTGCTTAATTCTGAGTCAGTCATTTGGGACTTGGCTGCCTGTATTGATAACAGACTCTTCATTGACCCCCTTGTCTCTGTGGTGGTTAGAAATCCTTTAACCTTAAACAACATATCCTTTGTATTATCCCGCCATGGTCTAATGATGTTGTAGTACCCACTTTATCCCTCCCATATTAGGGCAATCATTGAATATAATGCCTGATTCAGCATGTACCTCACTAAACACATAACATGCTTAAAATGCAGCAGTTTCCTCACTAGACAGACTAAAATCGAAGTCCATATATTTTGTTTTACATAGACTCCACAGGGGTAATGCTTGGTTATGAACAGCCCAGTATCCTAGGACCTCTTTCACCTAACATATTTCATTCTCATCAGATGTGTGTGTGTATATATATATATATATATATATATATATATATATATATATATATATATATATATACACAGCATTCTTCCTCATGTCTACCCTCAAAAGCAAGCATCCTGTATATGTCTGATGTTTAACTGTGAAAAAGTGTATTCCAGTTTCTTTCTCCTGAGCAGTATACAGCCACTAGACAAGCAATAGTTAACTTTTACAAATCACTAATGAATAATTGTGAGGAAAGATAAAGAAATAAGGACCATACTCACCCCAGCTCTCACATAACCTATAATGATTTTATGTGAACACCTTTGAAAAGGGTTGATTTTGAAAGAGACAAAGCCCAGTGAAGATGCTGAAGATTGAGACCTCTACTAGGTATGTGTGAAAAAAAACTTTTATACAGCTGGTGGTGTTCTGGTTGAAGGGCCAAAGAAGCTCCAATGGCCTAGTTGTTGTGTGTTAATGGTGTTTCTACTGCTTTCCAGAAGACTTAACCCTCAATAGTGTGTACGTCTACAGATAAAATCAGTGACATAATTTTACACATTCATACGCATACTGACAATGCCCCTGGCAAGCCACATCTATCACAAGACAGATAAAAACACACACACGCACACACGCACACATGCACACACGCACACGCGCACACACACACACACACACACACACACACACACACACACACACCTCACTCTTACCTACATGGCATATTTTTGGGGAGTTTGTAGAAAATGAGAGCACCTGGCTAAAATCCACAAAAAGACAGGGTGAATATGCAAGTTCCACACTTTAGTTCCAGTGAAAAAACCTTATCAGAGAACCAAGCACTGTGAGATGGAAATAAGACATGCTGTGTCACTGTGCAAGTGATCAACTGCTTTCTCATACATCCTACCTAGGCTACCCAAAATACTCATTTATTGCTACAGTACTGCATATTTAATGGACAAATAAATGTAAATAACTACAAAAACAGAGATAGACACCAACTATCAGTGCAGCATTTTCCAGCACTGTGTACATTAAAGAAATCTGTAACTAATGAAGAGGGTGCTGCTAGCAAACAACTTTATATTTCAGTCTTTCATCTACAAATTCAGTGCTTGCTGCCCTTGAAAAATAAATTTCCTATGTTGCAAAAAAAAAAAATCGGTAAGCTGATAATATTGCAAAAGGAAATGGCTGGCAAACCGACAACAGGTTCATAGTTATTTGACATCGCAGCCAAAGGAAAACAGTCAGGACTGCAGCACCACCCTCCCAAGTACAACGCATCAGCAATCCAACTACATGCTGTGGGAGTAGAACCTACAGGTTTCTTTATCAAAAGCAAGTATGCTAACTGTTGTGCAACTAACATAGCTTCTAAATTTTAAGCACAACAGTGATGACCATTTGCTAAACAAAGTAGTTGCACATTGAAAGTAGACTTGGCAAGAGCAGCAGTAAACTTCTATACCCTTGAAACTCACAATCCCTTGAAAATGCACTGAACCAAGTAAAACAACCCTCAACATCACCAGTTCCTCCATGTGTAAAATAATTTCACTCCCTGTTACAACTTAAAACAAGTAACTAAAAATAACTAACTCTTATCACCACAGACATCAAGGCTTATGAAACAGCTGCATTGTGCAGATGGCAGAGCCAGAGCATGGTCAAATTAGCCCAAGGTAGGGTAATGGATCAGCCCCCCCCCCCAGACATTCTTTGTCCCATTACGTGTCTACTTCTCCCCAGTTACCATAAACACTGTTCAAACCTCTCCGTGTGCATACTGATGTCTGCTTTACTTCTACAATGCTTAGAGATATTTGGATTTAATTTACTTTTATTTCAAATTTTATAGCATGAACACTGATAGACATTTGCTAAACAAAGCAATACAGTCTAACAATGGAAACAGACTTGGCATTAAAACTTCTCTGCCTTTGAAACTCACATTCATTTAAATGGCATTGAAACCCACATGCAAAGAAAATGCATCTGGCCAATGGTGGATAAAGTTTATTTTTGGGCTGTTTTCAAACCATAGGCCCATTGTACACATTTGTGTGTTCTTTAATTCACCTTCCTGATTGTATTAAATTATATTCCTTGTATAATACAGCACCAAGTGATAGAACATGTTGAAAGCAATGAAACAAAATGTTTGAACCAATAATGACAAAACTGCGCAATTCAGAATATTTCAACTATAAAAGGCCACTGAAACTTCTATCATTACAATCCACTAATATCAGTCAGTATGCACAGTCTCTGCAAAAGTAATAGTCATCTGAATAATTCCACATTAAAGAAATTCTGTAAGTAATGAAGAGTAGGGTTGCCACCTTTCAGCATGGCTAAAACTGGAGTAAAGCCACACCCCTCGCGTCATCAGTAACCCCATCCATCCCACCATCCCCGCCCACATTCCACCCATTTTGTGATGTCACAATGACACCACTCGGCAAGGAACGCCCTCTTTTTCTGTTCCTGCTGCCTGCTTTCGGCTGATTTACTATGCTTTTCTGTAAAAAAAGATAGTGAATCAGCCAATTTACAAACTCTGATAGTCTGTTTCCTTTTTGAAACAGAATACCGGAGTTTGTACAGTGTTTTCCGGACTACCGGAGAATCAGATTGATTTCCGGATAGTGCGGAAAAAAAACAGAGGGGTGGCAACCCTAATGAAGAGGTTGCTGCTAGCAAGCAACTTTAAGTTCGCAGATGACTGCAAACTGGGAGCCATAATAGAATCACCTAATGATGTAGACATTCTACAGAAAGGCCTCACAGAGACAGATGCTTGGTGTCAAAGTCATGGCCTCAAGCTCAATGCCAAGGAGTACACTGTCATCCCCTTTGGGAAAAACTTGGTACCCATGAACTACCACATAGGCGGTAGCTCACTAAACACTGAAAGTGTGATAAGAGACCTCGGGACACAGGTGGACAGTACTCTTTCCTTTGATAATCACATCGACACAGTAGTCAGGAAATTCTACTACACGGCACACCTCATCAAAAAAGGGTTCTCCTCTAGAAAAAAGGAGGTCATTGTTCCTCTCTACTCATCCCTCATCAGACCCATTATAGAGTACATTATCCCATTTGGCATGCATCTCACAAGACACCTACAACAATTGGAAAGGCCACAGAAATACCTCACTAAGAGGATTACTGGCCTCAAACAGATGCCATATGCAGACCGTCTCAAAAAACTCCAGCTCTACTCCATCACATATTGCCTACTCAGAGGCAATCTCTGCCTAACATACAAAGCTATATCAAATCCAGAGCTGTTGGACATGCTACACTTAAAGAAATCCCAATCTCTCCGAACCACAGGCTCCAGGGACCTAAACCTTGTCACCGCAATAAACAGAACTTGCTGGAGGGATAGATTCCTGTCCCAGAGACTTCCCATACTCTGGAACAAACTATCCATTCATGTCAAGCAAAGCTCCTTATTGGCCCTCTTTAAGAAAAATCTTGATGATTGGATGGGAAATAGAAAATACACCCCAGGATCACTTCTGTGGCACTGCCTGACAGGGGCACAAGAAAATAATTTTCTTGGGTGGTGAAAGCCAGGGAACCTTTTTGGCTAGGCTTATACAGGCCCCAGGACCGATAGTCTAGTACCTACCAATGAACCTATGAACCTATATTTCATTGTTTCATCTACAAATTCAGTGTCTGCTGCTCTTGAAGAATAAATTGACTACATTACATTAAAAAGAGGTAAGATGGTAATATTGCAATAGGGAATGGATGGCAAACTGATAACAGGTTCATAACTAGGGATCTCATCCAAAGGAGGACATAATGAGGACTGCAGCCAGCACCCCCCCCCCCCGATGTCCCCACACAGTATCAGGAATCCATCAACATGCTTTGGGAGTAGAACCCACAGCCTTCTGCATCTACTAACAATAATTTTCAACTCTACAGCACAATAGTAATAGCATTTGCTAAACAAAACAGTTGCATATTGTAAACAAACTTAGCATGAGCAGCAGTAAACTTCTTTTCCTTTGAAGCTCACAATTAATTGAAAAATACAAATACATCTGAAACACATTTCCTTGAGAAGTGCTCCTGAAACTCAGTTCCTTGAGAAATTCACCTGCCAGCTTGGTGGTTGGGGTAAAGGATTCAGGCTTTTCTTTCCTGTAACTAAGGTACAGGGTTTGAGTGTAAAGAAATTAACCATCTGCTATCCCTAATTAGGACATTTTACACATGCGCACACACACATAACCTCTTAGCACAATACATCAGAACAAAGTCTGAACAATACGGATACATTTTAAATATTGCTGTCATAAAACTTAGAAAGTTGCTAGAATAAAATGTCTTGTGTTGCCATACATTTTCTGAAGAGTAAAGTCTGACACTCAAATGCCTGTCATTATTTAGTGAATTCAGCCCTCACTGATTTGACACAAAAAGCCAGAAAATCACAAATTTTATGAGGAGCAGGCAAAAAATATGAGGTGAAAATCTGGACCATACATCTCAAACTCTTAGCACAAAAATCTGAACAAAGCCCGACATAATGGGGGGGGGGGGGGGCAGATTTTAAAGATTGCTCTTATAAACTTACGAAGTTGCTAGAAAAACAAGATTTGTCTTAGTGTGCATTTTTCTGAAGGATATGAAGTCTGAAACTCAAATGTATGTCATTTAATGACTCCAATCTTCAGATCATCCAAGTGATTTGCCATAGAATCAGAAATTTTATGAGGAATAGACCAAAAATATGAAGCAAAAATCTGGACAGTTGAGAATACTCTGTCTCTCTGTCTCTCTCACACATTCACTCCTTACATGTCCATATGTGTAGCATACATGTCTGTAGCATACACACTAGTTGTGTTCCACTACATGTGGAGCATTCTGTCATTTCCATTCATCAGCATAGCTCTCTGTAATTGTGCTTTATTGTCCTCACCCCCCCCCCATCCCTCATGTTAGTAACTGCAAACATTGCAGTTTTCTTCTTCAGAATAAATAAGTTGACACAAAACATGTTCTTCCACAGAGTTTATAAGTGAATTTGATTAGTTTTGGAATCCCTCCAACTTTGACCCTTCTTTATCATTATTTCTGTATCTGTCCCTAATTTTGAGCAAGGAAGCAAGGATTTCAGAACTTTATTCACCAAGAAATCAGTTTTAATTACTAGCCATTACTGCAACCGCAATCATAAACTGTGAGTATTACGCTGTCACTTTAATTAACTTCTGACTTTTCTTCCTAGTATTAGTGGATAAATAAATCTTATTTTAATTTTCACCCTTTTAAGTCTTAAAATTAAACAAAGCATAATTGGCACAAGGAAACTACACAGTTCTTTACATCTAAACAAAGAAACTAGCAGACTAAATAACATGAATGTACTAAGTTTGAGACTGCTTTTTCTCAGAATGTTTCATTTTTCCGATGTATGGCAATCTCAAGAGCTGGTATTTCTAAGTTCAATGGTGTGGGGGACTTGACAAAGATAAGTTTAAGGGATAAGAGCGATATCTGCTCTTTATTTTTGATGGCTGTGGAACATTTCAGTATGAATCCAATGTATGTTTTTCATTTTTTTAAGGATGTTTGGCTCAGTTAAATACTTACATTTGAGGGAAAGGCTAGAAGAAAACTTTCAGAAGCGGCTGGAGGAATGTCCCTTGTCAGTCCATGGATGGAGCACACACATCTACTGAAGTAACTCGAGGAATGTCCTAGCTGGCATTGCTCTTAACGTCTTGGCAGAATTACTCTGGCTTCTGGAACACGATTGGACTGTGGGAATCAGCTGACAAGGAACTAATCCTCACAGTTCAATCGTATTACAGGAGACACCCTTGCAAGGCAAAAACAAAAATCTAAACTGGCAAAGGCAAGGATAAAGAGCAAAATGTATCTCCAAAAGCAGTACAGTTGAGAGATTGGTGGTAATAATGGGGCACTTTAGCGCCACTGGTAAATCTGCCATTGGTTGAAATGGAAAAATGTACACCCTTGCACGTACATTTTCCAGTTTCAACAAATAAACAGTGTGCTTCTTTTTTGTTTCATGCCATGGATGTACACTACTTTAAAAAGGGGGCGGCATGCACCCCTGCACCCAGGCCTAAATCCGCCATTGGCAATACCCAAGTTTGCTCCAAGTAACTGCACAATGGTACCTCCTATACTGAGCCAACAGATATTACCAACATACTGGCCGACAGATTCAGTGCCAACTTTATCCCTCTCTCCCCCCCTAAAGGACCAATCACAATAATGGAGGAATGCCAAGCACCCAGCATTACTGCAGCACAGGTTAAAGCTGCATTGTCCAAGACCAATAATACAGCTTCCATGGAACCCAGCAATATCCCTGGATGTGTTCTACATGAACTACAAAGTGAACTGGCACCACATCTGTGTGCCCTGCTCAATCACAGCCTCACCTCAGGCTTTGTCCCTACCGAATGGCGCACTGCTACAGTCATCCCTGTCCATAAAGGGGAAGTGACTACAGACCCTGGGAATTATCACTCCATTAGCCTGATGAAGCTGATATGTAAGGCTATGGAGCGCGTCATCATGGACCTAATTAACAAGGATATAGGGAATCTCCAAACTCTAGATCCCATGCAATTTGGTTTTGTGAAAGGTAGATCATGCCTGCTCAACCTGGTTGACTTCTTTGAGTCAGTCACCAGAACTGTGGATGAGGGCAAGGCAGTTCATACAGCCTACTTCGTTCTGACCAAGGCCTTTGATACCATTCCCCACTCAAGAATTATTGATAAACTCGCCAAACTAGGCATCAACCCCTATATCATTAGGTGGGCTGCAAACTGGCTCACAGATAGAACCCACAGTTTGAAAGTAGTGGACTCCAAGTCAGATGCTGACCAGTCACAAGTGGAGTCCCACAGGGATTGGTCCTAGGACCGCTCCTGTTTGGCATCTACTTCTCAGAAGTCCAGGCCAACATGGAGGGACTCTGGCTGACCAAGTTTGCTGATGACTGCAAGCTGGGAGCCATTATTAACTCCCCAAGTGATATAGACATCCTACAGAAAGATCTCACTGAAACCAATGGCTGGTAAACCATGGCCTTAAGCTTAATGCCAAAAAATACATTGCCATCCCCTTTGGGAAAAACTCAGTTCCCACTAATTACCACATCGATGGGAGCCCACTGAACACTGAAGGCTTTATAAGACATCTGGGGACATGGGTTGACAGCAACATCTCCTTCAACCACCACATTGCCACTGTGGTCAGAAAGTCCTTCTATGTGACACATCTCATTACCAAGGGTTTTGTATCCAAGAAGAAAAGGGTCATCATCTCTCTCTCTCTCTCTCTCTCTCTCTCTCCTCTTCCCTCATTAGGCCAATCATTGAGTATAATGCCCCATTTGGCATGTACCTCACTAGACACATGCAACAGCTGGAAAGGCCATAAAAGTACCTCACGATGAGAATCCTAGGCCTTAAACATGTCTTACATGGACATCAAACAACTCCAGCTATTCTGTCTCATATTGTCTACTAAGAGGCGATCTCTGCTTGACTTATAAAGCCATATCTGACCCAGTTCTGTTAGAAATGCTACATGTAAAGAAATCCCAATCCCTCCGCACCACATGCTCCAGAGACCTCAACCTCTTTACCACAATCAGCAGAACATGCTGGAGGGGCATGTTCATAACCCAGAGACTGCCCATGCTCTGAAACAGACATCCCATACATGTCAAGCAGAGCACCTCAGTGGCCTTCTTCAAGAGAAATCTTGATGAGTGGATGGGAAATAGAAAGTTCACCCTGGGGAATCACTCCACTGGCTCTACTTGATAGAGCCATTGGAAACTAATGCCGGGTGGTACGATGCCAGGGCACTTCTACAGGCTAGGCTTTTAAAAGCTCCATGGCCATTAGCCTAGTACATACCTATGAACCTATGAATTATTACAAAACATTTTAAGAACAATAATTTTACAATCTTCAAAAATAAAAACATCTGCAGCTTAAATAATAACAAATTAGACATAATATAAAAACATCAAGAATTGATACAAGGTACATGACAATCATTTAATATTTAGACAGTTTGTACAAAAATTAAAAGTAAGTTAGTCTAATACAAATTGGAACTGCAGTATAAAGTGAGGGAAAAACAGGCTTGAGGTATATTTAGAGAGAAAGTCAGGGAAGTGAATTTGATAACAGTAATGAAGTAAGTGAAGAAGGGAGAGTAAGAAGGTATAAGGAATAAAAAGGTACTTGTTCACATTTAGGAATATAGTTTATCCTGGTTTTGAGCAAGAAGAGAGCAAGATTTTAGCTAGAAAGTCTTTCAGAGTGGTTTTGAAAAATGGGAGGGTAGGTATACACCTGATGGATCATCAAGTCTTTTCAGCTTTTCCCGGTTAGGGGTCGCCACAGCGGAACTCTGGTTTGCTAATGATTGGCAGTAGATTGTTATGGTGCGGAGTTGCCAGCCTGATGCCCAACCTTCAGCAAAGGCATGCCCATTCATGCATGTCTTTCAGAGGCCACTCAACTGCGGGGAGGACATGCAGACTACACACAGAAGGCACTCCAGCCGAGAATCGAACACTTGAACCTCTTGCTATGAGGCAACAATGTTACCGCTGTACCACCGTGGCTTAGGTATACACCTGATGAATACAGGTAAGGAATTCCAGGCCATAGGAACTTCATACAAGTACAGACAATGCCCAGCAGATATGGTAGGTTTGTAGACTGACAGGAGTTTTTGGTCATTGGATCGCATTGACCAACTGGGAGCATAGTTGCGTAGAATGTTTATTAGTGCTAGACAGGCAGTTGGATGCTAGCTAATTTTATAGGTGGTAAGAAGCTGTGTATAGGTTAGTTGATGTGGCAGTTCTAACCAATTTAGGCTTAACAGTGCTATACAGTGGTAGATTCTGAAAGAGATATGTGCTGCAAATTTCTTGTGTAACTATTTGCTGTCATACCCAGCTTGTACTAGGGGTCAGTCACATCCTGGATTGAGCTGTCCTCCTCAGGGCTATAATCAGGGCTTTATTCCTCTGCAATATGGAGTTAACTTTTTTCATGTCGCATCATGTTATCTTAGTTGATATATTACACAAAAAGATAGTTTAGCAATAAAGCCAAGTCTTTGCCTGAGTTGAAAGTTAAGACATGGGCGGGGGGGGGGGGGGGGGGTCACTGGAATAGTAATGTTTATCTCAGTTACAAACCAAGATTTTGTGAACATATTCAGGTGACAATGAAGACAGAGTCCAATATTGTACCAAAAGACAACAATCTATCACAGGCACAAATGAAAATTTAAATATGTATTGCATACCACAAAAATAAACCACTTCTTCCCTTTGTAAATGTGGCAGCAAATCACGTATTCAAGCTTAACTATGGCAGTATTAAAAGCTGGCAACTTTAATGGCGTAAGAGCCATTCAACTACAACAGGAAATAATGCAAGTACAACTGCATAGGTAAACTGTCAGATTATGCATACAAAAGACATTCTCAGGCAATGGACAAGACTAAGCCATCTTTCAGTGCTACAAATGACTTGGACAGTGGTCAGTAAGCAGTACAATGAAAAAAAAAAAAACATTAAATGAAAACAAACTCATGGCTGTTTCAGGTGAACATGTATGGATACCTGCAAATGAATTACAATGTAGCACTTACAAAGATGGTAAGCAACTTACCAAGGAAATAAACAGAAAAAACTTAGATATGAAATTCTTAAATCACCCACAGAATACCTCTTAATTTCTTTGCTCAAGTGTTCTGGACAATAATGCAGGGAAAAGTTAACAGCACTATAAGTTTTACTTCAGTATGTTGTGTCTTTCGGCTTTTCCTGGTTAGGGGTCGCCACAGCGGAACTCCGGTCCGCTAATGATTGGTAGTTGACTTTTACATGCCGAGTTACCAGCCCTGATGCACAACCTTCAACGAAGGTACGCCCATTCATGCATGTCTTCACGCAGAAGACGCTCTAGCTAAGAATCGAACTGTACAGCATCTTACTGTGAGGTGACAATGCTACCGCAGCACCACCACCGCGGATACATGCATTTTCTAAATGACAAGTATGAAACTCTAATGTCTAGCATTATTGACTGACTGTAATCCTCAGTGATTTAAAGGAAAGTCAAAAGTTTTAAAAGAGATATGGCAAAAAATGTGAGGCAATAGCAAAGCCATTCTGCAAACTCAAGGACAGCTGAGAAGTACAGCTATAAATTAGGTAAGATAAAACTTGCATCATTATCCGGGTTCATGCGATTAGCCGTCAGGACTATCATTTGGAAGAAACACATATCCCACAGTATAAGGACAAAATGATTGACTTCAACAATTGGCTAAGCTTCTGGTGTCATTCAAATGGGATTCAGTATCTGTCTGCCCGGTATGACATGATCGACAAACCACGATGCTTTGCCAGAGATGGTCTGCACCTGTCACCCCTGGGATTCAGGTTAATGGCTAAAGATCTTGCCGCCCCTATAGTGTCTTTTTTAGGCAAGGTTCAAAGGACAAAACCACCACAGTAACAGGTACAAGCATGCAAAATCTAAAGGTAATGCAACTCAATGCTAAAAGTCTAAACCTCAAAATGCACTCTCTCGAGGCACTCTTAAAAAATGGAGAACATCGATATCTGTGCAGTAACTGAGACCTGGTTCAAGGCTCCAGACAGCACCCCTGCAATACCAGGCTACAACTCTTACCACACTTTTCGACCACCAAACCAAGACTGAAACACTAAAGGTGGAGGAGTGTCCATATTCACCAAGGATATTCAAACCTTCAGGCTAGTTGCCCAACACAATGCATCTGTAATTCTCCAGGTGCAACTAACACTAGGTAACACTACAATCCAAATTGTAGCTTGCTACAGATCCCCCACCATGCCCCAAGATTCTCACTACACCTTTCTAAACATACTGTAAAATATTAAGATACAGCCAAACACCCTAATACTGGGTGATTTCAACTACCCTACCATTAGCTGGGAAAACTACTTGGGTACCAACACCTTTTCCCAATGTTTACTGGGATTCATAAATTCCAATGCCCTGGATCAACTAATCCATTGTCCCACCAGGGGCTCCAATATCCTAGACCTGGCCATTACCAACATGGGAGATAGATGCTCCACACCAGTGGTCACCCCCTCATTGGTCAGGTCTGACCATAAACTAATCACCTTTGACATTCACATCCCACCCCCACCCCCCAGTAAGGAAACCTCTGTAAAAACAACTTCTCCAAAGCCAACTTCATGCTACTCAAGTCAGAAGTGACAAACTTCATGACACCCATGCAGACGGGAGCTGAAAGTTCGACTGCTGAATCCTACACTAAGGCACTGTACAAGCACATCCACTCGTGCATGGATCGTGCCATCCCAAATAGAACCAAGACGCTCTCCTCCAAAAAAAGGAAGCCAATCTGGTGGTCCCCTGCCATAAACAAACTATACAACAGAAGGAAAAAACTATTGCAGAAAAGAGGAAAATCCCAGGATACAAAAAACTCCCTTACCAGCATCAGTAAGAACCTGAGATCCCTCATAAAATCCTCCAAAGCAAGTTATGAAAATAAAATTGCTAAAGATTCCAAAGACAACCACAAGGCATTCTGTAGTTATGTCAAGAATATAAATGGCAGTGCTCGGATCTCCTCTGAGCTACAACAGAATGGCAATAAATATACTGATCCCAAGGATATTGCCAATACCCTGGCAGATCGATTTAGTGCCAACTTCAGCCCCCCCCCCCACCCCCCTTAAGGGAACATCTCAATACCAAAAGATTGCCACATTCCGGTAATCATGGCCACACAGGTAGAAACCACACTCTCCAAAGCTAAGAATACAGCATCCATGGGACCAGATGACATCCCGGGCTGTGTATTAGATGAACTACAAAATGAACTGGCACCTCACCTAAGTGTCATGTTTAATCATAGCCTCACCTCAGGCTTTGTGCCCACTGAGTGGCACACAGCTACAGTTATACCACTCCACAAAGAGGGATCCACCTTGGATCCCGGGATCTACTGTCCCATCAGTCTGACAAGCCTGATCTGCAAGGGCATGGAACGCATTATCATGGAACTTATAAACAAAGACATTGTCAACCTTCAAACACTGGACCCCACCCAGTTTGGGTAAGTGAAGGACCGATCTTGTCTCCTGAACCTGATTGACTTCTTCGAATCAGCCTCCAGAGCTGTGGACTAGGGTAAGGAGGTCCACACAGCCTATCTGGACATCACCAAGGCCTTTGACACCATCCCCCCACTCTGGAATCATAGAAAAACTTACTAAGCTGGGCATAAATCCCTACATCACTCGATGGGTTGCCAGCTGGCTTACTGACAGAACCCAGACTGTAAAAGTAGCCAACTCCAAATCCAGATCCAGAGAGGTGACAAGTGGAGTACCTCAGGGTTCAGTCCTGGGACCGCTCTTGTTTAGCATCTACCTCTCTGAAGTACAGGCCAACACTAAAGGACTCTGGCTAACAAAGTTCGCAGATGACTGCAAACTGGGAACCATTATTGAATCCCCAAATGATGTTGATATTCTACAAAAGGGCCTTACAGAAACAGATGCTTGGTGCCAAAGCAATGGGCTCAAGCTTAATGCCAAGAAATATATAGTTATCGTCTTTGGGAAAAACCATGTACCCATGAATTACCACATAGGTGGCAGTACACTAAACACCGAAAGTGTGATGAGAGACTTAGGGACACAGGTGGACAGTGGTCTCACCTTCGATAACCACATCACCACAACAGTCAGGAAATCTTTCTATGTGGCACACCTCATCACTAAGGGCTTTTCATCCAGAAAAAAGGAGGTCATTGTCCCACTGTACACATCCCTCATTAGACCCATTATAGAGTACAACACCCCATTTGGTATGTACCTCACAGGACATCTGCAACCGCTGGAAAGGACACAGAAATACCTCACTAAAAGAATCAAAGGCCTAAAGGGTTAGAGTTGCTGGTGCCATGTCAGACTCTAAGCCGGTCACGAGCGGTGTCCCACAGGGCTCAGTCCTGGGCCCCCTCTTGTTCGGCATTTATTTTTCTGAAGTGCAGGCAAACATAGGGGGATTGTGGCTGACAAAATTTGCAGATGACTGCAAACTGGGCACCATAATTGACACTCCATCAGACACAGACATCCTCCAGAGAGGTCTCGTAGAAATGGATAACTGGTGCCAGAGCCATGGCCTTAAGCTAAATGCCAAAAAATGTATAGTCATACCTTTTGGGAAAAACAAGGTAACCCCTAATTACCACATAGGTGGTAATCCATTAAACATGGAAGAAGTTATCAGGGACCTGGGGACCCAAGTTGACAGTAACCTCTCTTTTGACACTCACATTGCCAAAGTGGTTAGGAAGACCTTCTACATTGCCCACCTGATCATGAAGGGATTCACATCCAGATCAGGAGAGGTCATTATACCCCTGTACTCTTCATTTATCAGACCAATGATTGAGTACAACGCCCCATTCGGAATATACCTTACCCGACACCTGCAGCAGTTGGAAAGACCCCAAAAGTTCCTCACCAAAAGGATAAAGGGGCTCAAACATATGTCATACGCTGCCCGACTGAAGAAACTCCAGCTCTATTCAGTCGCATACCGTCTGCTCAGAGGTGATCTGTGCCTGACATACAAGGCCATGTCCAACCCGGAATTAATGGACATGCTCCACCTCAAAAAATCCAAATCCACCAGAGCCACGAGAGCAAGAGACTTAAACCTCAACACGGATATAAATAGGATGTGCTGGAGGGACAGATTCATCACCCAGAGACTCCCTACACTATGGAACAGAATCCCAGTCTATGTGAGGCAGAGCCCCTCACTGACTCTGTTCAAGAGAAATCTTGACGAGTGGATGGGAGATCGTAGGTTTACCCCGGGAATCATCTCTGTGTCACTGCTGGACAGAGGCACAGCAAACTAATGGGTATAGTATTCTCATCCTAAGGGGTGGTGAAAGCCACACACACTCTGGCTAGGCTTATAAATGCCCTAGGGCAGATAGCCTAGTATGAACCTATGAACCTATGAACCTAAAGCAGATGCCCTATGCTGACCATCTAAAAAAACTCCAGCTAGACTCTGTGGCATATCGTCTACTCAGAGGTGATCTCTGCTTAACATACAAGCCCATGTCAAACCATGAGCTGTTGGACATGCTCCACTTAAAAAAATCCCAATCCCTCAGAGACACATGCTCCAGGGATCTAAACCTTGTCATCACAATGAACAAAACATGCTGGAGGGATAGGTTCCTGACCCAGAGACTCCCCATACTCTGGAATAGACTGCCCATACATGTCAAGCAGAGCGCCCCCTTGGCCCTCTTCAAAAGGAACCTTGACAATTGGATGGGAGATTGGAAATTCACCTCGGGGATCACGTCAGTTGCCCTGCTAGACAGGGGTCCAGGAAAGTAAATATTGTGGGAAGAAATATCCAGGGAATTGTTATGGCTAGGCTTGTATAGGCCCTAGGGTCAATAGCCTAGTACCAACCTATGAACTTAGGAACATGCACTAACCATGTTAGTGAAAGTAATGCATTCATCAATAATTAATACGAAAAAGAAAAATAAGCTATCCACCTGCCTCTTGGCAGTGAAGTGCACTCCAATAGGGGTTAGTCTGCAGTGCTCTATTGTTAGCAGTGTCAGACATTTTGCTGTCAATATACCCCATTTGCCTAATACATATTTTCCCCTACCTGTACTGGTCTGATTTTAACATGTTGAGCATTCAGCTTGCTATTTTTATTTTATTTTATTTATTGGTATATGACTACAGACATCGGAGACAACAGTTTTTATCAAACCATAAGCATTCACTAGATATTTTCATAAACAATCTGCATACTGCCTCCCTTCAAAGTATGATCATCCAATATGCAGATGACTCCAGCATCTCCTCCTCCAATAATCTCCAAAACCTACTAAGCATAACACAAAATGCCTTTACGTCCATAGAAATCTTGTTAAATGAAGCACAACTTCTACTTAATCCTAAAATATCTAAGCTATTGCTATTCTCAACTAAACCAGTCTTGCAAGACTTCAACATATACTCACACAAGACAACACAAAAATTGAAATAATAACACATGCCAAACTATTAGGCATTACTATAGACAACAAACTTACCATTGAACAATACATGCTTAATACAATAAAAAAAATGTTAAACTTGACAGACTCTATAGACACAAACTCTACATGGATAAGCCCACCGAAAAGATAGTTGCCAATAGCCTCCTGCTCCCATCCCTCTTATATGGGGCCCCCATTTTCACCAACCTCCACCAGTCTCTTAAAAAATTCAATCATGCTACCATAAAACTGCCAAATTTGCAAGTGGCTTACCTTACAGATAACAACACTGTCGAGCCCTTAATAAATTAAACTGGCTTGAACTCCAATACTACCTTGATTGCACCCAACTAACTCTAGCTCATAAAACAATTCACAAACCAGATAGCTGCCCTGCCCTGCAGCACATCCTACAACCATATTCTCCATCCCGTAATCTGCAATCCACTAATAAACACGTTTTAACCACTATCAAACCTAACAAAAGAGCCAGTCAGAATCTTTGCACCTATGCCACCACTAGGAAATGGAATGCCCTTCCACAGATATCATCCTCCTAGACTCATTAAAAGCATTCAAACTATCTCTGAAGAAATACTTCCTCAGTAATCAGATCTGTTCCTGTGCCCAAAACAATAGGCCACTATAGGAAACTAATCTAAGGGGGTGGCGAAAGCCAACACATTCTGGCTAGGCGTATAAATGACCTTGGGCAGATAGCCTAGTACTTACCTATGAACCTATTATATATGTTTCTTTTTTCTTCCTATTCCCCCTATTTTTTTTCTCTCTCTCTCCTCTCACCAACTTCATCACTAAATAATATACTTTCTCTCTTCACCCTTCAGCCATTATGTTAGTATAATTTCCCTTTTTCCACATTTCCTTTTTACATTTTACCTTTTATTACCTTTAACGTCTAATACCTTTATGCCTTAATATCCCTTACTTTTCTTTTCCTATTTACTGTTGCACTACTACCTCCCTCTTTCTTCTCTCAAATTTTTACAATTCAACTGTTCCTATCTACACTATCAATTCAAAACTTCTTTTGAACCTACCTTGTTAAATCATATGACAATTTTAGCACCTTGTGCCTAGTATATGTATGATGTATATATATATATATATATATATATATATATATATATATATATATATATATATATATATATATATATATACAGAAACATATTACCCTTCTACTATACACAGGAGGGCAAGCCACCCATGTTGGCATAATAGTTAAGGTGTTTACCTTACAAACACAAGGTGCAGGGTTTGATTCTTACATGGGGTAACTGGCTAGGCTGAAAATGGCCCAAAAAGGGCAGTTAGCCTAGTACTAATCTATGAATCTAAACACCCCCTACACCCCCTGTGACTTAAATATAACAACTCAGAGATTGCACTTCAGTACACTAAGTGCAATCTCAGAGTTGATATAGTTAAGTAGCAGGGGGTGTTGGGGCCGCAGCCCCCCACATGGGGGTGGCTTGCCCCCCTGCTTATACTTGGAGAAGAGTAATATGGTTTGTGTTTTATTTGTTTCTGTATGTACTTGTGCTGGAATATAGTAAGTGCTGGTATCCTGTGTGTTTTCAGGATTTTGGTCTCAGGATTTTGGGCTTTCAGGATTCTGTAGCGCTCCTACATATATATATATATATATATATATATATATATATATATATATATATATATATATATATAAATGAAGTATGGATAATTGATATTGCTTTAAATGTTTGACAATTGCTAATAATTGCTTAATATTTTTCAATATGTCTAACGTACTACTGTAAGAACCTGTAATTTGTATTTCCTGTATATGTCCTATAATTATTGTAACTTGCATATGTCATATGTAAATTCTACTGTAATCTCCTCTGGAGCTTTTCTCCCCGGGTCTCCGCTGAAAACGGGCTTCTGGCCCAGCCGGACACAACCCGGTTAACAAATGAAATAAATAAATATATATATATATATATATATATATGTATGTATATACAGCAACATCATCAATTGTTTACATATGTATATGATATAAACTCTGTCAGTTTTATTAACTTGGTTAAAATTGTTTAATGCCTTAACTATGTATATCTAGCAGTAGTGGAGCTTTTCTCCTCAGGCCTCCACTGAAAATGGTTCCTAACCCTGTGGACTTTCCCGGTCAATAAATAAATAAATAAATATACTTACTTGCTTCTTGGCTGGCTCATGGCTGAAAAGCTATCAAGGGCCAGCTTATTCAAAAACATCACACCCAGTACTCACTCAATGGAGACGGCTTGCCATAGCGATGTACATATCAAAGTTGAGTGCACTCCTACATAAAAGAATCACTCTAGAGAGCTGGGAAAACAAAAGACGGGAGCTATTTGCATTAAAGTAGAGATCAGGATTTTTATTCAGAACCCACAGGCAAATCCATAATATCAAAGATGTGAAGACTGTCAGCATTAAACAACAGGTTTCATGCTGTGTGAGAAACAGACTCTTTACTTGTTATAAACTGTTCTCAAGTTAAGCCCAGACAGCTTGTCTGCAGAAGGAATCTATGCCTAAGACAACACTTAAAGGAGAAGATGGCAGCAATTATATGAAATAAAGGAATGCAAAATCATTATGCAGATAAGGCTCTTTTTTGATGATTGAATAAGTACACTAGAATAAGGTGTGACTACAGAAAAAAATGAAGGTGAGTGTCTTAAAGCAGGCAGGGGGTACCTCAGCAAGATGTTAGTCACTACACAAAGAAATGTCCAGACATTTGAGCTGCAAAGAGAATGAGAAGGCTTGGGTGTTGACTAAAATGACAAAAGAGAAGTCAATAGAAAATAAAGTATTTTGCTTTTGGCTAAACAGAATCATTGCATGAAGTGTAAAACAGCTTACCATGGAACTACCAAGATAACCTATTCTGTGAGCATGCACTGAGCACAAGGATGTAAAAGGTCAAGAAACTTACAAGAGCAGAAACAGACTGACCCAGCTACAAGGAGGCTATAGATCAATACATAGTTATAACCTAATTATGTGCAATTGTATGCAAGAATACTGATACGAATGGAATGTTTTATAACAGCACATTTGACAGCTGAGCAATAATTACTTTTTCAGCAGTTCTTTATCTTACAATGGCTATATGCAGTGATGAGAGAGCGAGAGAGAGGGAAAGTAGATGGGGGGGACTGGAGACAAAATGAGCAATCAGGTGAAGCATGGAGCCCAGGACTCTGGTGGACTGGATCTCTACTGTCCATCAATCTTACATAAGCAAAGTGAGTTTCCTTATGCCTTGAAGAACATTGATGTCAGCCCTTTAAGAGCATTGAAGCAAGATATTTGCTAGAAACCAGAAACATTTTTTTTTACAGTATTTGAATGATAATTTCATGCTTCGCTTTTATGATTTGAACAGGGCCTAAGCAGAGGTGTATATGTGTGTGTGTGTGTGTGTGTGTGTGTGTGTGTGTGTGTGTGTGTGTGTGTGTGTGTGTGTGTGTGTGTGTATTATAATCTTGCATCACTGGAAAGAATTTCAAAATATGGGGAAGCCACTAGGCACAGGAGCCAAGTCAGCATGAGAGCAGTTCAAGAAGGTCATGACACATCAGTCTTTTAGAGATCTTTGACCAAATACCAAACAGAAACAGCAGAATAAGTTATGTAGAAACAGGTGAGTTGAACTTCAACAAGGCTTTCTTACGATACCATGTAAATAGTTAGTGAACAAAGTATGTAAACTCACTGTGTGTCTGCAGGATAGAAGAACAGGACAGACAGGCTAACAGCAAATTAAGTCCACTCAGATGTGAAGGTATTTATTGGATAAACAGAGAAGCAAACATGCGAAAAAGTCAGGATATGACAATTGACTGAGAAACTAATAAGTGTTTCTGTCACTAAACTCTACATTTCTGCACAATATATACATGAAAGACATCAAAGAAGGTCATGATGGACCAGTAAGTAAACAGATGCATTTGATTAGGTTGTTTGCAGTTACTGTGTTTTATATTTTCATTACACCTGTAACAGTGATACCTAACTTCCTTGCTTCAGATGCAAGTTGCTCCTTAGGAAACAGAAAGAAAATAAATTGTGATCACATTCTACCGACACCTACATCTTCCAGAATATGTGAATGGTAATATCACTGGGCCTTACTTTGACTCACTGTATAATGTTGTAATTTGCAAAAGAGATGTGCGGGATACTTCTGTTAAGAAAAAAATGTATTTGTCTATGTTCCTGTTTTTGCTATTATTTTGTATAGCTGTATAATTGTTAGTGTCACATGGCTTGGGCAGTGGGTAACTTATTATAGCTTTCAAAGTTCTTAACCAACCTGATAATAGCCCTGCTTTAAGAAATATCAGTCCACCCAACCAGTTAACAAATCTAAATAAGTGATTAAATAAAACACTTGAGAATCAGTACTTGCCAAAGAGGACAAGCTGCAGATGTTGCAAGTAAGTTCAAAGTCACTGCCAAATCAGAAACAGTTTTATTTATTAACACATTTAACATTTGTTAAGTTGCCTGGTCTATGATTCTTTTTCTGCCATGACCCAGGCCGCAAGGGTAAATATCATATATAAATATAGCCAATCAACCAGCATGTGTTCGAAAGGAAACCATGTACCAAATGACTAGAGACAGAATCTTGCCACTAAGACACCTTGCTGTATTAGGGCTAGTACATTTCAAAAGGGGAACATTATTTTGCATACACCGACTTCAAGTCCAGCTTGATCTGCTCCTATGCAAGAGCATGCTACACCCTTTTCAGCCAACTTGGAGAAAAACTGCACTGAAGTTCCTGAGGAGATGCCTCAACTTCTAGATATTATTCTAATTTATTTATTTTATTTATTAGATATTTGTTTACCGGGATAGTCCAACTGGGACAGAGCCCTTTTTCAGCGCAGGCCCGGGGAGAAAAGCACCAATGTACAGTAGAAGAATACAAAAATAGTAGATTAAAAATTCTGCTATTTACACAATACACAACAGAAGAATGCAAAATTAGTGGAACACAAATTTTGTTAAATACACAAATAGAGTAATTATTGTTAATTGCATTTAAATAAGGAAGGCAAGTGAGAGTTTAACACAGATACAGTTAGATAGCAGCTACTAGGTAGGCTACAGTGTTGTAATGGAGTCAGAGCAGATGGAGGGTAGTTGAGTGTGATATAAGTAGGGGAAGGAGCAGTGGGATTTGGGGGGGGGGAGTTTGCAGCAGTTAGTGTAGAGAGGTGATTATGAGTTGATAGGTTTATAGATTAGCAATTGTGAGGGTCCTAGTATGACATAGGTAGCCTGTGAAGAGTTTGGAAAGGTTATGTACTTACTGACAAGCGGTAGGTAGGAGAGAGCAGTCCTTGAGGTATAAAGGTAAAGTGTGGGAGGAAGGAGGCATGTGGGGAAGAGGGGGGTTGATAGGTAGTAGGGAGGGAGGATGAGATGGATAGTAGGATGGTGAAGGGAGGGTGAGAGAGGTGTGAAGAGACCAAGATGTGTACTAGGTTCAAAGGGGGAGGTTGCAGGGGCAAGTTGTGAGGTGGGGAAGGTAGTGTTTAAGAGAGATCTTGAAAGTGTGGAGCTAATCAGAATCAGAAATTTCTGCTGAAATTTCTGAGGCACACTATTTTACATTGGAAGCGCAGTTGTGGTGAGCCTTTGCCCCCCCCCCCCCCCCAATGGAATTTTAAATCTCTCACTAGTGTAGTTTCTGCTTTTTTCTCAAGTTAAAAGCTTGTATTGTCACCATTAAACTTATAGTACAATTTATTTATTTATTTTACTTTACATTTGTTGACCGGGATAGTCCGACTGGATACATGTCCATTTTCAGCGGAGGTCTGGGAAGAAAAGCTCCAAACGAAGTAATACAGAGAAGGAAACTTATGTAGAGTGCTCTAAAGTTCATAATTAACAGTCAAATTAACACTCATAGTATAGGTTAGCTGAACTAGGATGCTTTACATCTGGACAGCTGATTACAACACAGTAGCATTGAATTGACTATTAATTACAAAAGCAATTGTTAATCTGATACAGGTGTACAAGTGTTACCAAGTATTTAATCAGGCCTGGCATTGGGACAAAGCCACTGAGTCAGGAAGTACTGCCTGAGGTCTGTCTTAAATTTAGAAAGGGTAGTGTTTGTTGTGATGTCCGGGGGTAGTGAGTTCCAAGATTTGCCTACCAAGTTGGCAAATGTGGAATTCCCGGCTAAGTTGTTAGCTATAGTGGTTTGCACTACAATTCTATTGGATGATCTAAGTGATCTTTGGTTGGTGTGAGGATTGATGATATTTCTTAAAGCAGGGCTATTATCAGGTTGGTTAAGAACTTTGAAAGCTATAATAAGTTGGTTAAACTGAATCTGTCTTGATAGCTCTAGCCAGCCTAGATTTTTTAGGTTTATACAGTGATGTGTTCTGTAGGGCAGCCCAGTGGCGAATCTAGCTATGCTGTTATAGCAAGCTGAGAGTCTATTAATAAAGTTCCATTTTGTTTAAGTTGGCAAGTACAGGAGAGGCATAGTAGAGGGTGGAGAGGAGGTGGGTTCGGGCAATTGCAGTCCTAGCAGGTGGGGTAAGGAATGATTTTATTCTATACAGTGACCCCAGTTTTTTATTAATGGTTTTTATCATTTTATTTACGTGGGCATCAAATTTAAGATTGTTGTCTACAATTACCCCAAGTAGTTTTGTGTAGACATCTGGGGCGATGATAGTGCCATTTTTAGAGGTAATGGAGAAGGATATCACCGGGGATTTATGTGTGGGAGAGAAAAATAGCAGTTTAGTTTTATTGGGGTTTAGAAGGAGACGTCGGCCTGCAAGCCAATTTTCAACCAGGTTGAAAGTTGAGTACTTGCCTGTAGCTCATCCTTGGTGGTACCAGTGCAGATCAATGTAGAGTCATCTGCATACTGAATGCAGCTGGCATTTGGGATGACAGTGTAGAGATCATTGATAAATATGGAGAATAGCAGTGGACCAAGGATAGACCCCTGGGGGACACCTAGGGTGTTAGGAAGGAGGTTAGATAGATTATTTTGCCATAGTTCTGCTTGTTGTCTACTATGTAGATAGGATTGGAACCACTGAAGGGAGTGGTGACCTAGGGATATATTAGTCAGAGTGTGGATTAACAGCTGGTGGTTAACCATATCAAACGCTTTGGAAAGATCCAAGAATAGAGCTGAGGAGAACTTGTTGTTGTTTCTGTTATGATAAATATCATTAGTGAAGGAGAGGGGGCTGTGGTAGTGCAATAATGTGGTCTAAAGCCATACAGAGATTTAGCCAGTAGATTGTTCTGGGTTAGGAAGTATAGGAGTTGTTTGTGGATGCATTTTTCCAGGATCTTAGCCAGGGTGACAAGATGGCTATGGGCCTATAGTTTGATAGTTCGGTAGAGTAGCCACCTTTATGGAGAGGTATAACACGAGATATTTTCCATATGGAGGGGACTTTGTCTTCAGCTATGGACCAATTGATTAGAATGCTGATGGGGAATGCTACACTATCTGCGGCTTTTTGTAAATATTCAGCAGGGAGAAGGTCAGCAGCTAGGGTGGTAGGTTTTAGTTTTTTGATTAGATTGCAAATGAAAGAGGTAGAGATAGGTTGGAAGCTAAAGGAGGGCTGGGAATTGGGTTGATGTCCTGAGTGCTAGTAGGGTTCAAAGGTAATTGGCTGGCTAGGGCTTGGATGGTTTCCGTAAAGAAACTATTAAAGGTGTTAGCAACATTCTGTGGCAAACTATCGGTTGACGCTGATGAAGGTGGAGTGGTGGTTTGACCTGGGTGTAGTAATTTATTTATACCTGCCCAGAATGTTTTAGGCTTCTTTCAAGTAATGAGGATTACAAGACTTCCCTCATTACTTGAGGGTTACTGACAGAAAGTACTACATTACAAAAGAGTACATTTTTCCTTAACCACATTATTTTATTTATTTATTTCCAGTTTGGTGACCAGGGAGGTCCACTGGGCTCAGGGAGCCCATTTTCAGTGGAGGCCCGGAAAGAAAAGCTCCACATTACATAGTTAAGTTACAGATACAATCAGAGTAGAGTAAAAACAGTTAAAATTACAAGTACATTTCATATTAGAGACTGGAATTCTTCTTTGGTTACATAACAATTAAATGTAAGATGGCAGTAATGGCTTCATTGGAAGGAGAGAGTAATGACTTCATTCAAAGAGAGAGGAAAGGTGGAAGTAGGCTATTTACAATATACATTATTCAAATATTGTTAGTTTAGCTTGCATTCAGAGTTAGCTAGGTGTTTAGTGTGAATAAGCATTAGTGTGACGTGAAAAAGCATCCAGCAAATTCACCCCAGCCACATGAAAGAGCCTCCCTACAAAAATGACATCAATTAATAACCTCTTAAATTTCAGAAAAGGATGAAAGAATAACTATAATAAGAATTTAAGTGGATGGGAAATAGGAAATACACCCCGGGGATCACTTCTGTGACTCTGCTCTACAGGGGCACAGGAAAATAACTTAATTGGGTGGCATAACCCAGGGAATCTTGTTGGCTAGGCTTACTTAGGCCTTTGAGCCAATAGCCTAGTACCTACCTATGAACCTACGACCCCTTCAGAGACTCAGGCTAAGCCTCTTAGCATACACAGTTGGTCGTCATTTATATATCATCATCAACCCCCTTTTTTGCCATTTTCTACATGGGGTCAGGGTACCTTAACTGTTGCCATCTCTCTTAATTCGGTGCTATACTCGTACCTTCTGCAATACTCATGCTTGACTGTCATAACTCTTCTCTCACACAACACCGGCATCCACCTCTTTGCTGGATGCCCTTGTTTCCTCTTACCTTCTTCCTGTCTGTCCCACATTTTCTTCTGCTTTTCTCCACATGTGTCTGAACTACTGTAATCTATACTCGTTGATCTTTTCTGCAATTGGAGCTACTTTGGCTTCTGCTCTTATGTCCTCATTTCTTCATCTGTCCCACAGTGTGTATCCTATCACCCATCTCAGGCACTTCATTCCCATTACCTCTAGCTTCCTTATCTGCTCTGCCTTTACTGCCCATGTTTCTGTACCATACAGTAGCACTGGTTGCACCACTGTTTTTTACACCTTACCTTTCAGATTCTTTGGCATTATTCTGTCATTCACTACACCTGACACTGTATGCCAGTTGGCTGCAGCCCCTCTGATTCTAGCTTTGAGTTCTTCATTCAGCCTTCCCTTCTACTCAACCACCCTTCCCAGACACTTGAAGCTGTTAACCTGTTCCACTGTCTTTCCTTCCATCTCACTTCTTAGCTTCTTCTGTTTTCCCCAATTTTCTGCCATTACCACTGTCTTATCTGTGCTTAGTTTCATTCTATGTGCCTTTAGTTTTGCATTCCATTCCCCTATCCTTTGCTGAAGTTCTTGCTCAGAATCTGCTTGTAATGCCACATCGTCTGCATACAATAACTTTGTTGGCCTGTCCCCTCTGGCCTGTTTGCTAATGTAATCCATTACCAGTATGAACAGCAGTGGGCTCAGAGCTGAACCTTGATGCCCACTCACTCCCACTGGGACCCCCTCTCTGAGACCGAGCAGTGTTCGTATTTGAGTCATTGAGTCCTTGGACATAGTCTGCACTAATTTTACCAATGTTTTTGGGACTTCAAACCACTGCAGGACAGCACAAATCAGCTTTCTTGGGACCTTGTCATATGCTTTCACCAAGTCTATGAATGCACAATTGGACTCTTTCCTCATCTGTAGCTTCTTTTCAACTATCTGTCTCACTGCAAACATTGGGTCAGTTGTGCTATATCCTGATTTGAATTCAAACTGCTCATCTCCCATCTTACTTTCAACTAGTTTGTATATCTGTTTATCAATCACTCTCCCCAGAACTTTGTGTATCTGTTTATCATTCACCCTCTCCAGAACTTTCATGCAATGTGACAGGAGTTTGATACCTCTGTACTGCATGTCCACAGTTGTGAATGTCCCTTTATTCTTGTAAACTGGCACAAGTATGCTTATTCTCCAGTCACCTAGGACATGCCTTTCTCTCCACACTGCTATGAGTACCCTCAGCCATTTCTCCCCTATCTTACCCACCATATTTATCATATCTGCTGTGACCTCATCTGAGTCTGCTGCTTTACCTGACTTCATTTTCCTTAGTGCTGTTCTTAATTCTTCTATGGTGGGCTGCTTTCTGTGGGGGTTTCTTCATTCAGAAGATGCTGGAAATACTCTTTCCAATTGCTTTTGATGCCCTGTGGACATCAAAAGCAGGTTGTTGCTGGCATCCCTTATGAAGGGTGAATGAATGTCTTCTTTATCTTTCTGTCTTTGCCTTGCAACCTGATATAGTTTCTTTGTGCCACCTACTGAGTCACTTTCCAAAAGCTGATAGAGTGTCTCTAATGCCCTAGTCTTTGCTATTGCAACTTCTTTCTTAGCTTCTTTGTTAGCCAACCAATATTCCTTCCTAGCCTAGTCCATATTTTCCATCTCCCACTTTTTCCTCCACTCCTTTCTTTTGATAACTTCCTGGACTTCTGCATTCCACCACCAACTTTCCTTATGTATCTTATTTCCATACATGACTCAGTCACATATCTGTTCTGTAGTCCTTACACATGCTGTTTTGAGGTGCTTCCATTCTTCTTCATCTCCACCTATTTCCCTCTCTTCTTGCGTTGCTAGAGCCCTGAGTAATTCCTTAAACTGTTATACTTTCTCTCCAGTCAACTTCCAGGTCTTTGGCTTGGTTTCTGTTGACTTTAGAGCCTTCTCTGACCACTTCTTGCAGCTGATTGTGGCAACCAGTGTTTTATGCTGTGGGCCAACTGTTTCAATGGGGATGACTTTGCAATCAGTGATTCTACCCCAGTTCCCTTTCCTTACTAGGAGGAAGTCAACCTGAGTTGCATACTGGCCCCTCTTGTATGTGATCTTGTGACTGCTTCTCTTTCAGAACCTTGTGTTGGCTACTATCAGGCCATTTGCTAGACAGAAATCTAAAATGGCTTTTCCTTCTTCATTCCTGTTGCACCACCCATGTGGACCCAGGCAGTCCTCATATCCTGTCCTAATATGTGCATTTAAAGCCCCCCATTTATTTATTTATTTAACATTTGTTTATCGGGATGGTCCAACTGGACAACAGTGTCCATTTTCAGCACAGACCCGAGGAGAAAAGCTCCAGCAAAGTACATTTTTACTAATACATGTCTAGTACAACAAAGAAAAAAGTTTACTATACAGCTTATCTGTATCTACTTACAGTCTAGCAGAGATCAGTAAAGCAATTTATATACAGATGAGATTAATCAACAAAAATATATACATGAGAGATGAGATTAACACAAAGTACAAATACAGTACAGCATGTC
This sequence comes from Protopterus annectens, assembly GCF_019279795.1. Classification (NCBI taxonomy): domain Eukaryota; kingdom Metazoa; phylum Chordata; order Ceratodontiformes; family Protopteridae; genus Protopterus; species Protopterus annectens. Next base: position 556,760,061 of record NC_056741.1, on the reverse strand, counting down.
TTAGATTTTCTTAAACCTCTGCAGTACATTTAGTATGTCATCTGAAAAAATACAGTTTACAACTGCGAGGAAGACAAGAGGATATAGGTAAGGGAGGAGGAGGTTACAGAAGTTATAGAGTGGATAGAAGTGCAGTTAGAGGTTTTATCCGAGTGAGGAAGACAAGGGGATATACGTAAGGGAGGTGGAGGTTACAGGGGTTATAGGGTGGATAGAGGTGTAGTTAGAGGTTATATCTGAGTGAGGAAGACAAGAGGATATAGGTAAGGGAGGAGGAGGTTACAGGAGTTATAGAGTGGATAGAAGTGTAGTTAGAGGTTATATCCAAGTGAGGAAGACAAGGGGATATAGGTAAGGGAGGTGGAGGTTACAGGGGTTATAGGGTGGATAGAGGTGTAGTTAGAGGTTATATCTGAGTGAGGAAGACAAGAGGATATAGGTAAGGAAGAAGGAGGTTACAGGAGTTATAGGGTGGGTAGAGGTGTAGTTAGAGGTTATATCTGAGTGAGGAAGACAAGAGGATATAGGTAAGGGAGGTGGAGGTTACAGGGGTTATAGGGTGGATAGAGGTGTAGGTAGAGGTTATATCTGAGTGAGGAAGACAAGAGGATATAGGTAAGGGAGAAGGAGGTTACAGGAGTTATAGGGTGGGTAAAGGTGTAGTTAGAAGTTATATCTGAGTGAGGAAGACAAGGGGATATAGGTAAGGGAGGTGGAGGTTACAGGAGTTATAGGGTGGGTAGAGGTGTAGTTAGAGGTTATATCTGAGTAAGGGAAGGTTATCCAGGGTTATCCCATTGTCAACATCAATTCATGCTGTCCTGCTTTATCTAGTAGGTACTGCAGCTGTTGTCTAAATGCACTCTTCACTTCACTATTACAACCCTGCTGTGGGGCATAGACTGAGATTATGAATACTGTCCTATCATTAGGCTGGAGTCTGATCGCCATGAGTCTGTCACTAATTCTGATGACATCCCTTACTGCCTTCTGAAGCCTCTCTCACCACAGTTCCAACACCATTTCTAGCCTGTCCTCCTAATGAGCAGTAGACTCTGGATCCCAAGCCAAGTGACTTTGCTGCACTGCCCTTCCATCTTGTCTCCTGGACACATAGGATGCTCATGTCATTCATTTCCAAGCTCCATCCCATCAGTGAACCTATACTGAGTGTAGCAGTTCTTAGTTTATGTTTGGCAGGTTGATTAGTTTTACATCCAGCTTTTACTCAATAGAGCTATTCCAGGTAACCCAGGCTGGGCAACTAGACACCGGTCAACCAGTAACCTACTGACCCAGGGTTGTTGGCCTTTATGGCAGACACACACTGGCCAGCAGGGGCACATACATCCCTCCAACCATTAGCATGAATCCCTGGCATAGGCCAGGTCTTCAACTCACTTATCACCAGCAAATACCCATGCCCATTTGGCAACATTAGTCAACACGATGGAATCACCTAGAGCCATATTTTACATGCATATTTGTTCTACATAAATTGTTGCTACTAGCAAATGATGGTATGCTCTTGTGAGGTGACAACTGATTATTAACATTCATTACCAGCCATCCACTTATTGATAGGTCACTATGGCAATGAATGTGAAAGCTACGGTGAATACAGAAATACGCAAATTGTGTTTCTCTTACATACTGCTATTTGTTCTTGTTTTCACTTGGACATGATTATAATAATTTTCTAGAAGATGTTCTCCTGTTCTAGCTTCACTGTCTGTCTATATAGTATAAAAACCTTCCATTTAGTTACCTGCATCATTTACTTACATTTGTACTTTCTTAGATGTATAATTTATCACCTGTGGTTGTAACAGCCTTCTGGCCCCTGACACAGCTGCAGACGGTTAGAAACTAACCTGGTTACCCAGTTAACAAATGACAAATAAAATAAAGTAAATAAATGTATTCTGGAACTCCCCAACTGACAACTTAAGTACTGCTTCACATTTTACTTCATTCTGACTTATCTGTGGCAAACATTATTCTGTAAAGGCTGTATTTTACTTGGATCTCACATGGTACAGATCCACTTTTCTTTGTTTGTAGGGAAGCAGATGAGTCATGTCCTGCAGCAACTTTCTTCTATTTGTAAAGAAGTAACAGTTTGTGGCACAAACAACGAACACAGTATCCACCAAAACTTTTAATAAAATCTCTGACGTCTCGGCCAAAGCCTTTATGGAGAATAAAATATATACAGACACCAAGTCTTATATAGCAGAATAATTATACAATCAAACAATTAAATAATTAATTAATTAAGCAATGCCCTCCAATTGAACTCCTCATTGAGCCCATAAGGAGACATAGTCTTATACTTTAAAATGAATAAAGCTTCTTTCTGTAATAAAACAGTTTTTAAGTCCATATGACAATAAGAAGACAACTTAACTTGTTCTAAAACAGTACCTCTTAGACCCACACTACTTTTATTATGAAATTGTGCAAAATGCAGGGCTACAGGACTTTCCATATTGCCATTATTAATGTCCCTTATATGCTCTAGCAATCTCTTTTTAAATGCTCTTTTAGTTTCTCCAATGTAATAAATATTACATGGACAACAAAGAGCATAAATAACCCCTACTGAATTACAACAAAATTGATTAACAGAAGTGAAACTAATACCATTAATACAAGGAAAACTAGATGCAATATATTTGCAAGCTTTACACCTTCCACAAGGAAATGTGCCAATTTTACAGGGTTCAATGCAAATTTGTGAAAGAGGCATGCTAAATTTACTTTTGACTAAAAAATTCTTTATATTTCTACCTCTCCGATAAGAAAATTTTAAGTTGACATTCAACCATTGTTGAACATTATTAGAAGAATGCAAAAAAGACCAGAATTTTTTAACTATATCAAGAAATTGATGAGTAAAGCATCCATAAGTAGTTACAAAATACATATTTTCCTTATGTTCCATACCATTGTCATATTTGAACATTTTATTATGGGAATGATGATTATTTCCCAAATCAAAAGGCTTAACCTTTTTAACTAACTTATCAAAGCATTTACTCAATATATCTTTGTTATACCCCCTATTCATAAAAGACTCTACCAAACACCTCAACTCTTGCCGAAAAATATCAGGTCTCCCACAAAGTCTATATATACGTAACATTTCACCATAAGGTAATGCATCTATGGTGTGAGGGGGATGGCCACTAGTACCATGTAAATATAAATTTGTGCCTTCAAATTTTCTATTAACTGAAGTAACAATATTCATACCATCAGAAATATCTAGATTTACATCCAAAAATGAAACAACATGTCCTATTACCAAACCATCAAAATTTAATGTAAACCTATTATTATTAATATCATTTACAAAGTCCCTAATGTCCTTTTCATCGGCATCCACCAGAAATATCAAATCATCCACAAATCTGTGGTAAGCAATTACATGGGAATGAAAAAACTTATGCTTGTAAATTATTTCCAGTTCAAATAAACCCATGAATAAATTAGCATACATGGGGGCAAAAGATGCCCCCATGGCTGTACCTTGTAACTGATGATATAATACTTCATTAAATTCAAAAAAATTATGAGTTAAGCAAAAATAAAGCAATTCCACAATAAATTCTGTAACCGGAAAATCACCTACAAAATATCTAACAGCCTCTATACCAAATTGATGTTTTATATTAGTATAAAGGCTCAACATCAATAGTAAACCAAGTCATTTTCTTACTTATTTTTATCTTTTTCATTTTTTCTAAAAAATCAAAAACATCACAAATATAAGAAGGCAATTTGTATACAAAAGAAGACAAAAATTGATGTAAAAAAATTCCTAAATTATGTAAAAAATAAAAAGAACCCGATACTATAGGCCTCCCAGGAGGCCTAGATAGATTTTTATGTATTTTGGGTAAGCAATAAAAAAAGGCCATTTTTGAACCTTCTACCTGAAACTTTTTTTTAACATCAGTAGGACAAAAATAACCTAGTCTCACCCCTTTATTCAGCAAATCCAAATATTCCTGAATAGATTTTAAATATACATCTATAGTCACCACCCTATAGGTCCTACTATCGTTTAGATGTTCCATACACATGGATAAATAATCAGAGAAATGCATTACAACTAATTTGTTACCTTTATCGGATGGTTTAAAAATAATATCATTCTTTTTGCCAAGATTTAATAAAGCTTGCCATTCAATACGTTGTAAATTATATTTAACATTAGATTTTATACTCATAAACTTTTTATAATCTAATTCAGTAAAAAAATTAACTAAATTAATAAACTGACTTACATCACTATTCAAATTACTAGGCATAAAATTGCTATAAGAAGGTACCTTAGTAGTGTCTAATTTACAATATGCATTAGCCTCCTCCTCTGAATAACAAGAAAAGAAGCTATCACTAGAACTACTGTTATTTAAATCATCCATTAAACTAGATGTCATAGAGAAATTATTAAAAAAATATCTAAGATGCAACTTCCTACCAAAAACATACATGTCTCTCTGCAATTCATAAAGACGAGAAACCACAGTGGGAATAAATTTCAAGCCTCTATTAAGTACAGACATCTCCACACAGTTAAACTCATAACCGGACAAATTTATCACATATTCGGAAGCATTACAATGCCTAAAAACATGTGAGTTACATTTATCGTCTACCCCTTTTAAGTCCCCCTTGTCCATAACGTTGCCCACCTGGAAAGGACGACTGATCCCACGTCCTTTTCTGTCCGTGTGGGTTCTGAAAAGAAGTGGAAGCCTCTCCCCGAAATGTTGAACGGAAATTATCCTTCTGTTGGGCCGCCGGCAATACTGGAAACTCAGATTCATAGTCCTCATCTTCAAAAGATGTATACCCGCCTTCCGACGCCGAAGAAAAGTGAGAACTGTTCATCTGCTTTCCAGACTGAAACCTAACTTGTTTACGCACTTTCGTACGCTGAGCCCTTGACAAAAAAGCCCAATTGGCTTCATAATCACGTACATCACGAAGCAGTTTACCTTTTTTAAGATCTATTAGTGTAACCTCATAATCTTTAAGCTTCCTGTTGGTTTGTAATAAAAACTCATCAACTCAAAAACTCATCAAAAGTTGTTGCAGAGACAGAATTCGATAAATCAGTATACATTTTTACATTTAGCATGCCTCTTTCACAAATTTGCATTGAACCCTGTAAAATTGGCACCTTTCCTTGTGGAAGGTGTAAAGCTTGCAAATATATTGTATCTAGTTTTCCTTGTATTAATGGTATTAGTTTCACTTCTGTTAATCAATTTTGTTGTAATTCAGTAGGGGTTATTTATGCTCTTTGTTGTCCATGTAATATTTATTACATTGGAGAAACTAAAAGAGCATTTAAAAAGAGATTGCTAGAGCATATAAGGGACATTAATAATGGCAATATGGAAAGTCCTGTAGCCCTGCATTTTGCACAATTTCATAATAAAAGTAGTGTGGGTCTAAGAGGTACTGTTTTAGAACAAGTTAAGTTGTCTTCTTATTGTCATATGGACATAAAAACTGTTTTATTACAGAAAGAAGCTTTATTCATTTTAAAGTATAAGACTATGTCTCCTTATGGGCTCAATGAGGAGTTCAATTGGAGGGCATTGCTTAATTAATTAATTATTTAATTGTTTGATTGTATAATTATTCTGCTATATAAGACTTGGTGTCTGTATATATTTTATTCTCCTTGAAGGCTTTGGCCGAGACGTCAGAGATTTTATTAAAAGTTTTGGTGGATACTGTGTTCGTTGTTTGTGCTGCAAGTAACAGTTTGTGTTTGTGTGCGTGTTGGACATGCCCCAGTTAAAGGGCATTGTCTGGTTAAGTGATGTGCTCAGAGTAGAATGAAACAGTGTAGCCTCAGCTACAGAGCTTGGAGCCCTAATCCTCCATATCAACTGTCAGACCTCTATCAGCTGTTTTTTTTTTTTTTTTTTTTTGCTTCACAAAATGCATTTTGATGCAAAACCTGTTGTTCTGTTAACATTTTAAGTGATTTACAGTAATCTGCTCTTATCTGACCCTAGTTTTGCAGAACACTTCTGATGCCACCTCATATTTATGACCTGTTCTTAACCAGACAATGCATTGGGGACATTTGGAAATTTGGGCTGGGCTCCTCAATCGTTTCTTGGACAGCAAGCCTTTTAAATACCTATAAACCAGAGAAGTTATGGTGTAAAGAAAGTATATTCACAATAGTGAACAAGAGCATCATCGTATGAGCCATGTTCTTTGGGATGTGATCCTTGGCTTCCTTTTTTGAATGTTAATGGTATGGTTATTATTTAGCTGTGAATAAACTGAACAGCATGGAGTCTGTGAGTTTAATGTTAGTATTTTAACTATGAATACATATTTAATGAATTATTATTATTATCATTTTGCTATTACACAGGTGTAAAATGCACTATGTTTGGACTACAACAGTTTTTTTTTCCTTTGACTTACTGCAGATGAGTAAGAATATGAGCTGCTGAAGAACTACTTCATGTAGTGGTTTGATTCCAGCAGCCTTCATTTGTCTTTTATGTGATTCTGTCGTTACTTCAACAGACAGCACCTCTAGACTGCTCCTGAAAAAGGGACACTAGTGCCCAGTGAGCTGTCTCAGGCTGTTAGAAAATGTGTTACATATTTGTCTTTTCAATTCCTGTACCCTTCACATAAGCACTAATATGAACCCCATCACATCTCTTGTAGTTTAATGAACTGATAAATATAAGCTTCAACAAAAGAGAAACTGATTGTTTCTCGTGCTGTCTGTTTTCAGTGTGAGTGTTTTGTTTAGAAAATGGCAGGGTTTTATTCTGTAAAAATTGAAATAATTGCTTTAAATGAAATCCAAATTTCTGTGATAATTATAAAAGTAAACAAGAAAATATTGTGTACACTGACTCATTTGAACAGTGTTTATAATAATTTATAAGAGACAGACAGGTAATGGGATACTGGTATGGCTGGTATGGACATATACTGGATACATGAACTAACCATTGAAGTAGGTCAGACCTGTACTGAGTGATGTCAGAGAGGATAGCTAATCTTAATGACAGAGAAGGCATAGAAAGATAAAAAATGAGCTATAGGTGCCCTGGAGGCATATAAGCCCCCCACCCCCCAAAAATGAAGTATAGTATGTTGTATTATTTATTTATTATGTATTTACTGACGTGATTTTTGGGAAAGTCTGACTAGGAAGAAACCCATCTTCAGTGGATGCCCAAGGAGGAAAGCACCAAATTATTACAAAATATTTTAAGAACAATAATTTTCCAATCTTCAAAAACATATGCAGTTTAAATAATCGTAACAAATTAGACATAATATAAAAACATTGGTTAAGAATCGATACAGGGTATATGACAATCATTTAATATTTAGAGAAATTTTAGATAGTTTGTAGAGAAATTAAAGATAAGTTAGTGTACAAACAGGAATGCAATATGAAGTGAAGGAAAAACAGGCTAATGGTATATTTAGAGAGAAAATCAGAGAAGAGAATTAGATAGTAGTAAGGAAGTGAAGAAAGGAGAGAAAGGAGGTATAAGGAATGAAAAGGTACTTATTCACATTTAGGGATACAGTTTATCCTGGTTTTGAGCAAGAACAGAGCCAGATTTTAGCTAGGAAGTCTTTCAGAGTGGTTTTGAAAGATGGGAGGCTGGGTATAGACCTGATGGATACAGGTAAGGAGTTCTAGGCCTTATAAACCTTGTACGAGTATAGACAATGCCCAGCAGATATGCTAGGTTTATAGGCAGACAGGAAGTTTTGGTCACTGGATTACAATGACCAACTGGGAACATAGTTGTGTAGAATGTTTTTAATGCTGGACAGGCAGATAGATGCTGGATTATTTTATGGGTGGTAAGAAGTTGTGTGTTATGTTAGTTGATGAGGCAGTTCTATCCAATTTAGGCTTTTCAGTGCTATACAGGTTCTAAAGGTAGTATGACCTGCAAATTTAGCAACTTTGTTATAGCACTGTTCAAGTTTCAGTTTTTGTGAAGCCTGGAGGTTAGCAATGATGGAGCACCATAAAGAAGAGTTGGGAGCAAATAAATAGTGGAATGTGTAGTTTTAGTTGCATTGGTGAAAATGTTTTGGCTCTGTAAAGCATCCCTACTTTTTGATGAGTTTTTCTTATGCAATTTTGAATATGCAGGTTGAATGTAAGATTATCATCCACTATCACCGCTAATAATTTGCTATGACAAATGACTTTAATGGTTGTATTATCAAGAGAGATGACTTTAAAGTTATTTCTTTTCATGAGAGAAGGATTTACAGAAAAAAAGTAGTAGTTTGGTCTTTTTTGGGTTGAGCATGAGTTGTGAGTTATAAAGCCATGTTCCAGTGGCTGTTAAAGCTTCCTGAGTAATTTTTTGGAGGTGTACCATGTTGTTAGATGTGCAAATGAGAGTGGAATCATCTGTGTTTTGTATTAGGGTTGCCTGTTGTGTGGAAGTATAGAGAGTGTTGGTGAAAATGCTAAAGAGGAGGGGACCAAGTTTATAGCCTTGTGGTATACTGGTGGTGACTGGGAGGTAAGGACAGAGTGTACAGTGCCATTTTATTGACTGATACCTATTGGACAGGTAGCTTTTGAACCACAGAAGGGTGGGCTGAGAGAGACCTAGTGAGGACATTTGAAGAAGACGTTTGCTGTGACAAACTGTGTTGAAGGCTTTAGACAAGTCTAGATGACAGAGGGGCAGTGCAAGTACTATAGGAAGGATGGAAGCCATGCTGTGTAGGGGATAGGAGTTCTTCCTGCAGGAGATAGCCTAGCAATTGTTTTTGAATACATTTTTCATGTATTTTGGTAAAGGGAGATATGATTGCTATAGGTCTAAAGTTATTCAAGACTGTTGAATTTCATATATATATATATATATATATATATATATATATATATATATATATATATATATATATACATAGTAATATTTCTGATTTTAGTATGATTTGTGGATTGAACAAAAGCTACCACAACATTTATAGGTTCATAGGTTCATACTGGGCTATCTACCCTAGGGCATTTATAAGCCTAGCCAGAGTGGGTTTGGCTTTTGCCACCCATTTTAAATGAATTTTGCTATGCCCTTTTTCGAGGTTAGTATACTGTGCCTCTGTCTAACAGTGACACAGAAGTGATACCCGGGGTAAACCTACTATCTCCCATCCACTCATCAAGATTCCTCTTGAAGAGAGTCAATGAGGGACTCTGCCTAACCTGGACTGGGATTTTATTCCAGAGTGAAGGGAGCCTCTGGGTTATGAATCTGTCCCTCCAGCATGTCCTATTTATTTCAGTGCTGAGGTTCAAGTCTCTCAAGTGCGTAACTCGATGGGATTTGGATTTTCTGAGGTGCAGCATGTCCATTAATTCCGGGTTGGACATGGCTTTATACGTCAGGCACAGATCGCCTTTGAGCAGGCGGTTTGCCACTGAGTAGAGCTGGAGTTTCTTTAACCGGGCAGCATATGGCATCTGTTTGAGCCCTTTGATCCTCTTGGTGAGGTACTTTTGGGGTCTTTCCAGTTGCTGCAGGTGTCTGGTAAGGTACATCCCAAAAGGGGCATTGTACTCAATTATGGGCCTGATGAGGGATGAGTAAAGAGGCACGATGACCTCCCCTGATCTAGATGTAAATCCCTTCATGATTAGGTGGGCTATATAAAATGTTTTTCTAACCACTTTGGCCACGTGGTTGTCAAATGAGAGATTGCTATCAACTTGGGTCCCCAGGTCCCTAATTACTTCTACCGTACTTAATGGATTACCACCTATGTGGTAATTTGTGGGCACTTTGTTTTTGCCTAAGGGGATGACTATACACTTTTTGGTGTTTAGCTTGAGGCCATGGCTCTGGCACCAGTTGTCTGTTTCTATGAGGCCCTTTTGTAGGATGCTTGTGTCAGCTGGAGAGTCGATTATGGCGTCCAGTTTGCAGTCATCTAAGAATGTTGTCTTTAATTGATTAGCTTTATTCGTTTCACTAAAGAATTAATTAATTCATCAACATGCCTAGATTCTGTTGTATTGCATTTTAGTAATATATTTTTGCAATACCTTTACAGCTTCCAGCAAACTGCAAAGGGGTTCATATTTGTCAGGTCATATATATTTTGCATTATTTGGAGAAATGTTCAGAGCAGTCTTCAATATTCATTGTATTGGATTGTAAAAACATTTCTGCATTTAGTTAAAAACTGTTACTCTGGTAGTTAACACTGAGAACTAAAGCTCCACTTGTTAATGAGCTGCTTCCTGCGGTAAGTGTTCAGGGTTTGAATCTTTCCACCTTCATTTACCTAATGTTTGACATTGAGCAAGTCATTTAACCAGACAGTGCTTTGGAGTAACTGGGAATTTGTGCTAAGCTTCTTAATGATCTAATAACTATGAACCTGTTGTTGTTTGCCAGACATTACCTAATGCACAGCTGATCTAGTAAAGGAAATGTTATGACAATAGCATCAGCAAACCATGAAATGTAGAGAAATTATTCTTCAATGGCAACAGGCACTGCATTTGTAAATGAAGCACTGAAATACAAAGGTGTTTGCTAACAGCAACTTCTGCATTAATAATGCTTATACTTAATGTGGAATCATTCACTTGACTTTTACTTCTGCAGAGATTGTGCTATCTGACTTGGCATATGTTATCAGTGAATATTTCTTATGTTCTCATAAATCCTCTTCTATTAAACTGTGCTAAACATGTCCGGTTCTTAACAATTGCATGCAGTCCATCCAGAGCTAGCAATACATGTAATTTATTTCTTCATAACAATAAGGGGTGTACACAATCAAATTGGCTATTAACAGATGGTGGGGTTGGATGGCTATTTGTGTATGAAAGCACCTCTTTCTCTTATTATCTGATAATTTTCAAGCAGTTGTTAATCTGGCTTTGCAGGACTAGTGTGCAGATTAAATTGGAATACTTTGGCTTCTGTATGTTTGTGTTCAACAAATTTGAAATAGTCATTAGCACTGATTATTATTTATTCTTCACACAAACATCGGATAAGGAAGCAGTCAATTATATAGCTATACTTGCTGAGTTTGGGGGGGGGGTGTCTGTGGAAATAAATGACTGACACTGAAAGTTAAAAAGTCGTTAGTCTATCTTTGCAGAACTGGTACGTTTGTGTAAAGCAAATTGGAATACTGCGGCCATTTTTAGCACAATTAGACATGTGATGTGTACAGCCAAAGTGGTTGTAATTGGTGAGTATGGTTATTGATGGAGTACAATAACAGGAGTTTGAATGGCCTTTTATGGTTGATATGTTCTGAAATGGGTACTTTTGACATTATTGGTTCATACATTTTCTTTCATTGCTTGCTAGAAAAAAAACGTTAAAAAACTACAGATTTTAAACATTCTGATAAATGTTGCTGTATTAAACAAGAAATGTAATTAAAAACAATTAGGAAGGTGAAGTACATGTGTATTTATGCATGGTCCTATAAATGTGTGAAGAGGGGCCCATGGTTTGAAAACATTCCAAGGCCCAAGGTACACTTAATCTGCCACTGCATACCTGAGTACAAACTCAGCACTAAACTAGGAGGGGGTGTATTTGTAGTAATATAATATGAGGCCTACTCGCTGCTGGAATTGCTCTATTATCCAATCTTTTCAACCACGATCCTAACTGCTCACCTGCGGCTCTTAAAAGCATTGGGCCTGGTAATCCATAAAGTCATCTCTGTGTACAGGGTGAGTCATTAATCCCCCTGAAACTGTATGCATTGCAGCTGATCCATACTATTCCCTTGAACTAGGATTGATGGCATTTGTGCACTATCCTCGAACTGTGTCAGAACATTGGCATAATGCTGCCAATTGACAGGGTCCTGTTGAGGTATATTATGTATTTAGGTTACATAAGACCTGCTTCTGATGCACTGATATCTCAGGATGGGCACTACAGTATTCACATAAGGTGAACAAGATCAAGATCCTTCTTGCTGTGTTATGCTGCACCATATGACTATTTTATGGCAAGCCACCAAGGCTATGCCCAGACACTGGTAGCATCCAGGGAAAGAGTGATGCAACCATTTTTGATGGGTCTATATCATCTGTTAAAGGAAAAACTACATTGAACAATGATATATTGAAACACAATACCTCAGACTTGCAGTGTTACATAGAACAAAACCCTTAAAATAAAAATTCAAAATAGTATTTTTGCAAGAGGCAAGCCCCCTCTGCATCCCTCATACTCCATGTTACTTTAAATATTAACTATGAGATTGCACAACAGTGGGGAAAAGGGAAATGAGAATTCCCTTTTTCCACGGAATGCCACTCAGCAAAAAACACACACCAGATGAAAACAGACAGCGTAAGTGAATGGAGCACATTCTGCTTATTAGCCTTACAAATTCTTTAAACACAGCTGTCTCTCAGGTCCCATTTTTAAATATATTAGAATTTGCTTAGTCCCCTATTTAAGCTTTCCATATCACATTAGTCTGACCTCCTCATCAGTGCTTAGACATCTTGAGAAAGTGCATGATACCAAAAGACAACTCATTCTATAAAGGCAGAGCTGTTACTAGTACATTTTCATCTTCATCTCACGTGTTCTTTCCTTGCTTTTCTTCACATGAACATCTCACACTGCATGCTTCCAAATTACATCTCCTATTTTATCTTCTTTTATCATAGTGGGAATGTCACATTCCTTCCATTTTTAAAGTTAACCTTTTTTAAAACATTTATTAACTGGATGGATTGACAGCATCATGGACTCTTTTCAGCCATAACATGAGCCATATAGCAAACACTTAATGATTTAGGTATACATCTGTAGTGTCTTGTTTGAATTGCATACAATAATAAAAACTGCATTTAGTTATCAAAAACAGAGAAGCACATTAAGGTTAATTTACCATCATACATAGGGCATTATACACAGATGACCAGTTTGAGTCTTGACTGACATTATACACTGGTATTATATATATATTCAGAAAAGATGTTTCAAGACACATATGACGTTACACAGTGAAACTGTATACATTCAGAGAGTATGTTATATGACATACATAGGGCATTGTACATAGATAACTATTGTGACATTGCATTTATTAATTTAGTTACTATTTGTTTACTGGGTGGGTAAGCTAACTTACTGATCCTTTTCAGTCACAATCCACGTACTGAAAATGGTGCAAAAATAGTGAATGTACAAACAACGGAAAATTTATAAAATAGTAAATGTGCAAACAAAGCAGTGACTATAACTAAGAGCAAAAATAGAACATAGAGTATAGAATACAATGCACATAAATGGCAACAAACAGTAAAATGATAACATACTATATACAATTTATAGACTGCAAACGTACAGGATACTTTCCACAGGACTCCCTATCGAACTATTGGTATTAATCTTGGCAAGTGGCGACAAACCAAACACCAGGCAAAGCGCGAATCTCAAAAATCACTCTTCTTTAAACTTATTTTTTGCATGGTGGAAAGCCCCCCCCCCCCCCACATCCCCAAACTTATACAAACTATTGCCGTACCTTGAAAAAAGGGAATATTTCAAGAAATGGCCATCCCCGACTTAATATATGCAAGTCTGTTTTTTTCAGGCATTCAGTCTTCATGATTTTGGACTTGCTGTAGCGGGTCCTGACATTTCAAATACTTACCTTTGAACAGTCAATATAGTAATAGAAATTTAAGGTATCCAGTGTCAAAATGCAGTATGAAGGGTTCAGATAACGTAACCAGTATCATGAAAGCAAGTATACTTCTTTACTAGCGTATTCCTTCAATGATGCTTTGAAAGCCTCTATTATTTGCTGATTTTATTTTACTTCATTTGGCAAGTGCAGGACCTAGCCTGTAAAAGGCCTTTTCTCCTACTGAACTTATATGCCTAGTCCAGGCCAGAATAAGGATTTCATCTTGGCTGCTTCTTAGGAGTAGGTTTTTTTATTTGTGTGGTATTTTCATTTCAGTAGGGCCCTATTTGTCAGAAGCAGGCAACTGAAGCCTTTTAAAAAATCAAAATGACGAGATGAAATATAATAAACATATTCTCTTATCGAATTACTGGAGGGAAAAATTAATATTGGTTGATGACAGCAAGATTTTGGAAACATTTAATCTAACACTAAAGTCAGTATCCCTCCAAAAATTACTATTCACACAACTGATGATATTTAATAATGCCTACTATACCCGTCTTACTCTTCATAAATTTGACTCAAAGAATTCGCCTAAATGCCCACATTGTATAGATCAGACAGTTGACCTGTTGCACATGTTCTGGAGTTGCAAATGCATTTTTAAACTTTGAAATTCATTAAAACTTCATTTACAGAAAATGGGCTACCAACATTCAACACTCTTGGGAATTTATGATCCTACATATTCCCCCGGATAATTTAGATAAATCAAAAAGGATCATAATCATGAATATTTGTTTATTAATGAAACTGTACATAGCTTCAAACTGGTTGAACCCAGACCAGACATCTTGGGAAAATTTTAGAACATTAGCAATAAGACATATATTAGCGCACAAATTGTTAATCAATGACCATAAGAAAAGCATAAACAATATAAAAATATGGGAGCAAATCTTTAATATTGTGTTGGCCTAGAGGTTCCTATCCACTTTTTCCTCAGGACATATATTTATAGGACAGATTCAATCTTAGATTAAATATAGGTTGTAACAGTAATACAGACCGCTGGTTTTTTATTTGTTTTTTTGTTGTATTTCTTTTTTAATAATGTGTGTTAATATACAATAATTGTGTAACTTTTGGAAGCAGTCATGTACATATTGCATATGTAGTAGTTTGTAGTTATGTAGTTGAAAAATAATAAAAGACGGATTATTGAAAAAAAAAATCAAAATGACACATCCATTGCTTACCTAAGAGGACAAATTTACAAATTTTGCTTTTTGTAGCCTGTTGTTTCTAGGTACTGTTGGATGAGAGTAGACATAGTAATGGAAAGCCACGTTCTAATTTAGGTAGAAAACATTTCTCACAGTAGCTGCATGTATAACTGCTGAGAGGAAGTGAGAAATTCTGTAACATAATATAAGCTGCAAAAGAACTTTATTAGTGATTTTTTCTTTATTGTAAAATCTAAAGAAGGGGCAAAAGTGACCCTACAAAATGTTTTTGTTCCATGACACTGGGGAATAAAACTGTCCTTATTGGTTTTAAGTAGATGAGTTGGTAAATAAGCTAATTTCTGAGGGGACAGGACTGATTAATAATCTGTTGCTAGCTAAATATTTGCATTGCTCAGAAAATCATGTTTGAGGTTTTAACTGAAGGTTGTTATATGTTTTGCTAAAGTCAAGGAGGAGTAGATCACTGGTGCACATACCAAGAATAAGAAAGGGAAGGTCTGACATGAGTCATTGATAAAAAGTAAGAACAGCATGGGGCCTAACACTGACCCTTGAATGATACTCGGATTGAGAATTCCATTTTCTGAGAATTACTTATAGGCATAAATCTGAAAGGTTCTGCCCATCATATTAGTTTGGAACCAAAGAATTGTGCTGTTACCAAAACCAAACTTGCTGAGCTTATTGAGAAGAAGGTTATAATTAACAATCTCAAAAGCCCTAGTCACAGCTAGAAAAACACACCAGCTGTAATTAGTCCTTCATTTATATGTATGTATGTATGTGTCTAATTAGTCCTTCATGCGTGTGTGTCTATGTATGCATATGTGTGCGTGTGTGTATGTATGTATGTATGTATATATATATATATATATATATATATATATATATATATATATGCACAAATAACCGAGAAAAAAATAGAATATTAATTAAATGCAAATAACACTTCTATGACTCCAAAAAATAAAAAAATAGACAAAAAAAAACTTCCACAGTGGTGTATTAAACTTTCTTTCTTGTTGTATCGGAACTCCTTCAGAATGAATCACATTACAAGGGGCCAGATTAAAATGCAGCAGAATAGAATCATGACTATTACAAATAGTAGAGTAGTCAATCACAACAATAAACAAATAACTGATGCATAAACAGAGAGTACAGTAACTTGTGTGTCAAACTAGAGGTAAAACATGACACCTTCATTAGACATAACACTGGCTGAAGTGATGCATACCAATGAGTCGGTGTATGCAAAGGCAGAAACTGTTTGCAGAGCAGCACTCAGAATCTATAACTAAACCAGTAAATGTGCCAGAGTAGTACTAAAAACTAAAACATCCCTGGAGAAAAGACATTTTATTTATTTTTATTTTATTTTACATTTGTTGACCAGGATAGTCCAACTGGATTAATGTCCCTTTTCAGTGGAGGCCCGGGCAGAAAAGCTCCAAGGTAGACAGATAAGTAATAACAACGAAGGCATATTACCAAGGTAGACAGATAAGTAATAACAAAGAAGACATATTATAGATGTGATATTTACAAATGACATAAGCAGACATAAAATAGACAATATCACAAGTTTGAGTTACCACTGGTAACAGTCAGGGGAAAAAAATAACAGTAATTTGATTAATAGATTATATACATTCATGGTGAGAGTTAGCCAGGTTTATTACAGTCCGACGAACCAAGAAAAAGTGTAAGCACTCCAAAGAGAACTATAAATCCAGTAAAAAAGTGCTAGGGCACGCTGGTTAGCAATCAGAAAGTTTATTCCACAATAAGTTAAAATCCACTCTAGGTGCTCCGCTCGAGAAACAAAAATATACTAATGCATTATACAAACATATTAATATATGCCCTGAAACTAAATTTGAATTTTATGTGTTGGATCAAGTTAAGCCAGATATTAGGGGGGGCTTTTGGGAGGAAATCTTGGAAAGTAAGGAGTTATGGTGGCAGGTCAACCTAGATTCCAACACTAATCCAGGGATTAATGATTTTCTCACAATTTCACCTCTACTAAAAATAAGAGCTAATAAATTATAGTGTATTTCTGGATATGGACACCAGATGGCACTATCATTGTATGTAAAGTTAGTTCCCATTCATAACAAAACACTCTTAAGGATTGAATGTTAATTTTTTATTATAAATTTTTTTTTATTATTATTTATTTATATTTATATATGTAATCAATTAATATTTGAAACTTAGCATTTAATCATTTTAACAATTTGCTTCATGTCAGTTTTTAAATGTCATTTTTAATGTGTATATTTATATTTTAAAACATTAAGCACTAAAGCACTTTACAATGATAGGCATTAATATTCATGAACTATGCATATAGATTGGTGTGTTTGAATTAATAGATAAAGCTCTATGGATAATTAAGTTAATTATATTCAATACATCTAGTATTTAAATGTGTGTTAAAGGAATTAGATTGTCTGATGAAGTCCTATGGACGAAAACGCATATTTGAAGTGTGGATGTAAGAGCGTTAATATATTTCTTTGGCGTGTTACACATTTCCTTGTTGGGCTGATATTTTTGTTTCTCGAGCGGAGCACCTAGAGTGGATTTTAACTTATTGTGGAATAAACTTTCTTATTGCTAACCAGCGTGCCCTAGCACTTTTTTACAGGTTTATTACAGTGGCAAAGCCAGTTTAGTGCCAGATGTTGTTTGAGTTTAGCTTTGAATTGGGATAGGGAGGAGAGCAAAGTAATGTTAGCTGGAAGGAGGTTCCATGCTTTGCCTACAGAGTTTGCAAAGAGAGAGTCACTGGCTACATTGTTAATTTTAATTGTCTTAATTTGTAGTCTGTTTGAGGATCGGAGCAGTCTTGGATTGTTGTAGGGCAGGGGTGTCCAACCTTTTGGCTTGCTGGGGCCGCATTGAGTGAACAGAAATGGTCCTGGGGCCACATAAAAAATATATCATATAGTTAACTCTTCTGTTGCTCCGCAAGACCACAGTCGATCTCCTGGCTGTACTGTAGGTGCATTTGAACAATGAATATTTCCCTTAAAATTCTAATTCTCATTCTAATTCTCTAATCTAACAGTTAACTCTAACATCTTAGTTTATATATATATATATATATATATATATATATATATATATATATATATATATATATATGGGTCTACTTTGAAAGACCGACACGCCAGTTCGCCGACACACAAATCACCGAGACCAGATAACCAACAACACACAAAACCGACAACGCAAAACACCAAACACCATTACACCGACACACCGAACGTAAACAACACATTACACTACATAACATAGCCACTAGCCCTAACCCAAACCCTAACCCTAAGGTCCGACACTATCGCACACTCACCCTACCTGCACCCTAACCCTAACTCACTTAACCCACCCCTAACCCCAAGGTCCGACACTATCGCACACTTCACCTACCTGCACCCTAACCCTAACTCACTTAACCCACCCCTAACCCCAAGGTCCGACACTATCGCACACTTCACCTACCTGCACCCTAACCCTAACTCACTTAACCCACCCAAAAACATAAAGCCCGTCACTATCGCACACACACCCTACCCACACTCTAAACCTAACTCACTTAACCCGTCCCTACACTACAGTCCCTCACTATCACACACTTACCTTACCCGAACCCTAACTCCGACACTAACACACACTCACCTTTCCCACAGCCTAACCCAAAATCCCACAATATCGCACACTTACCTGAACGCTCCTAACTCCGTCACTGTCGCACACTTACCCAGTCCCGATCACACATTACCCTTGTCGGTCTTTCTGCTGTCGGCAAATCACCCTTTCGATAAACTTACCTGTCGGTCGTTTAGTCTTCCTTTTCCGTGTGTCGGGGAATCGACGGTTCGGTCTTTTAAAGTAGACCCATATATATATATATATATATATATATATATATTTTTTTTTTACAAAGAAACAGATATAGGTTCATAGGTTCATACTAGGCTATCTGCCCTAGGGCATTTATAAGCCTAGCCAGAGTGTGTTTGGCTTTCGCCACCCATTTTAAATTAATTTTGCTATGCCCTTTTTCGAGGTTAGTATACTGTGCCTCTGTCTAACAGTGACGCAGAAGTGATACCCGGGGTAAACCTACAATCTCCCATCCACTCATCAAGATTCCTCTTGAAGAGAGTCAATGAGGGACTCTGCCTAACCTGGACTGGGATTTTATTCCAGAGTAAAGGGAGCCTCTGGGTTATGAATCTGTCCCTCCAGCATGTCCTATTTATTTCAGTGCTGAGGTTCAAGTCTCTCGAGCACGTAGCTCGATGGGATTTGGATTTTCTGAGGTGTAGCATGTCCATTAATTCCGGGTTGGACATGGCTTTATACGTCAGGCACAAATCGCCTCTGAGCAGGTGGTATGCCACTGAGTAGAGCTGGAGTTTCTTTAACCGGGCAGCATATGGCATCTGTTTGAGCCCTTTGATCCTCTTGGTGAGGTACTTTTGGGGTCTTTCCAGTTGCTGCAGGTGTCTGGTAAGGTACATCCCAAAAGGGGCATTGTACTCAATTATGGGCCTGATGAGGGATGAGTAAAGAGGCACGATGACCTCCCCTGATCTAGATGTGAATCCCTTCATGATTAGGTGGGCTATATAAAATGTTTTTCTAACCACTTTGGCCACGTGGTTGTCAAATGAGAGATTGCTATCAACTTGGGTCCCCAGGTCCCTAATTACTTCTTCTGTACTTAATGGATTACCACCTATGTGGTAATTTGTGGGCACTTTGTTTTTGCCAAAGGGGATGACTATACACTTTTTGGCGTTTAGCTTGAGGCCATGGCTCTGGCACCAGTTGTCTGTTTCTATGAGGCCCTTTTGGAGGATGCTTGTGTCAGCTGGAGAGTCGATTATGGTGCCCAGTTTGCAGTCATCTGCGAACTTGGTCAGCCACAGTCCTCCCGTGTTGGCCTGTACCTCCGAGAAATATATACCAAACAAGAGAGGTCCCAGGACTGAGTCTTGTGGGATGCCACTTGTAACTGGTTTGGAGTCTGACATGGCTCCAGCAATTCTAACCATGTGGGTTCTGTCCTTGAGCCAGTTTGCAACCCATCTAGTGACACAGGGGTTTATATTTAAGCTGTTGAGCTTATCTATAATGCCCGAGTGGGGTATTGTATCGAAGGCTTTTGCGAGGTCCAGGTAGGCTGTGTGGACCACCTTCCCCTCGTCAATGGCCTTGGTGACTGTTTCAAAGAAATTGACCAGGTTTAAGAGGCAGGATCTGCCCTTAACAAAGCCGAACTGGGTAGGATCCAGTGTCTGTAGGTCCCCAATATCTTTATTTATGAGGTCCATGATGATCCTTTCCATAGCTTTGCAGACCAAGCTAGTCAGGCTTATGGGGCGATAGTTTCCAGGATCTGTTGAGGCACCACCTTTGTGGAGAGGGACCACTGTTGCTGTACGCCACTCTTTGGGTACATATCATGTAGTAAGGCTGAGATTGAACAGTAGTTTTATGTTTGGGTTTAGCTCTTCTTGGAGTTCATGTAGGGCAGCCGGGACACTGTCTGGTCCCATTGATGCTGTGTTTTTGCTTTGGAGAGGCGGCTCTTACCTGAGCATCTGAGATGTCAGGGGCAGCACTCTGCTGGGATAGATATTTGCCCTTTTGGTGGGGGGGGGAGTTTGCGCTGAACCTGTCAGCTAGGATGTTGGCAATGTCTGTGGGTTCGGTGTATTTGTTGTCATTTTGGACTAATTCTGAGCATATCTGGGAATTCCCACCCAGGTTCCTAACATAACTAAAGAAAGCCTTGTGATTATCCTTAGTGTCCTGTGCAATTTTTCTCTCGAAGCTGGCCTTAGACGATTTTATGAGTGCCCGTAGTTTTTTGCTAATACTGATCAGAGATACCTTCCCTTTTTGGGATTTTGCTCTATCGTGTAGTAGCTTCCTCCTTCTATTGTATAGTTTGTTTATGGCTAGGGTCCACCAGACAGGACGTCTGCCTTTGGAGGATTCGGTCTTGGTTTTATTTGGGATTGCATGATCCATGCATTCCTGAAGGTGTTCATAGAATGCGTTTATAAAGGATTCTGCAGTCTGGGCCGTATTTTCCACAGGCCCGGGGGCTTTGAAAGATTCCACCTCGGTTTTGAGGAGTGTGAAATTTGCTTTAGAGAAGTTTTTCACTGTGGTTTTCTGGGCAGGGGGTGGGTTCGGGATGTGACTATCCAGTGAGATTAGTTTATGGTCTGATCTTACCACTGAGGGATACACTTCTGGTCTGGAGCATAGAGTCCCCATGTTGGTGATGATCAGGTCCAGTATGTTTTCCCCTCTTGTGGGAGTTTTAACAAGTTGTTCCATAGCATTTCAGTTTATAAATTCTAGGAACCTTTGGGCTAGGGTGTTGGAGCTAGAGTAATGCTCCAGTCTATGTTTGGGTAGTTGAAGTCACCCAATATAATGGTGTTTGGAGAGACCTTCATATTTTCCAGTGTTCTCAGGAAGGCCGAGTGGGGTTCCTGGGTTTAGGAGGGTGGTCTGTAGCAGGCTATAAACTGGAAGGCAGTTTTACCCACTGTTAGTTGCACATGGATAGTCTCTGATGCTTCGTGCTGTGCCACCAACCTGGAGGTGTGGGTATCTTTGATGAATATTGATACTCCCCCTCCTTTTGTGGTTCGGTCCAAGTTTTGGTGCTGAAAAGCATGGTATGAGGTATAACCTGGTAGTGCTGGGGTGCTCTCGGGAGCCTTGAACCAGGTTTCTGTTACTGCACAGATATCGATGTTCTCCATGCTAAGGAGAGTTTCGAGTGCATGCATCTTGAGGTTTAGACTTCTGGCGTTGAGTAGCATTACTCTTAGTTTCTTATCCCTTGTGATACCTATGGAGGTGGGTTTGTCTTTTGAGCCTTGCCTAAAAAGGCACTATGGGGGTAGCAAGAGCCTTTGCCAATATCCGAAAGCCCAGGGGTGACAGGTGCAAGCCGTCCCTAGCGAAGCATCGTGGCTTGTCGAGCATGTCATCCCAGGCTGACAGGCATTGGATCCCCTTTTAATGACACCAATACTTAAGCCAATTGTTGAAATTGATTATCTTGTCTTCATATTGTGGCATCATTCTTGGTGAGGGTAAGATGCTACTCAAGGTCAGGGTCATACTGGCCTGGGCTACATGCTGAGAGAGCTCCTCTATGTCTCTTTTCATGTAGACCAGGGAGGTACGTCTCAGGTCATTCACACCAGCATGGACAATGACTGAGTCATATTTGTACTTGCCTTGGAGTGACCTGAGTGCTTGTGTTATGTGGCGGATCCTAGCGCCCGACAGGCAGCTCACCGTGACCTTCTCCTTGTTCAGCCTGGTGAGCGGGACGTCAGTGTGCCTGACGATTGAGTCACCTATTACAAGTTTATCAGGTGTGTTGTTTAGCCTTATGGGCTGTGATTGTTCGGCACACTGGCTTTGTGAGCTATGTGTTGCATGTGTTTTATTTTGGGGTAGCGGTTGCTTGGGTGTCTGCGTTGGAAGTCTCTGCTGCTTAAGCAGATTTTTATTTAGAGCCTCTGAGTATGTTTTTGTGTGTTTATGTGTTTGGTTTCCTGTCGTGGTAGGTCTATGTGAGACTGGAATTGTAGTGAGTGTGGTTTCCTTCTCCTCCTGACTGGTTACGCCAGTACTGAGTTTAGTGCTTAGCCTCCAGTTTGGCTATATGGTTGCATCTCTCACTTGTGTTGGAATTTGTTGGGATGAGGAGAGGGCTGTCTCTGTACATGAGGCAGTTGTAACATTGCCTCAAGATTCCCAGATTCACCAGCTGGACCGGAGAGGAGATTGGTTCATATGGATATTCACTACAGCACTAGCATTTCTCACTGGGAAAACCATTCCAGCAGTCCAACTACGTAAAATGTCAACATCAGTAGTCCTACAATACTATAATCCACAAAAATAAGCCAACAAATTAATTTGCAATAAAGTAAAGAATTCACATTACTGACTTAATAAAACAATTCTGAATAAGCTACAAGAGAGTCTCACCCAAACAAATAACTGGTGCCAGAAACAGGGCCTCAAGTTAAATGCCAAAAAATGCATCATCATCCCCTTTGAAGAGAGTGATGTCCCCACAAATTATCACATTAATAACAATGTTGTAAGCATGCAATAAGTTATATGGTACTTGGGCTCCCAGGTTGATAGAAACCTGACTTTTGACCACCACGTTGTCTCCGTTGTAAGGAAAGATTTTTACATGGCCCAATTCATTAGTAAGGGTATCTCATCCAGAGACAAAGAGGTCATAACACCCATGTATTCTTCCTTTACAAGAGCCATTATTGAGTGCAATGCCCCTTTTGACATGTGCCTCAGAAAAACACCCGGCCAAAAGAATGACTACAACCATTTCTGCCAAAAAAGGTCAAAGGACAAAGTTCACTTAGTTATCTAAACAGACTAAAAAGCTTCTTGCTTTCCTCTGTCTCTCACTGGCCCCTATAAATTTCACCTTTGACTTGCTTTCCAGGCTAAGAAAGATCCTGTCTTAAGAGACTTCCTCTACCTCCGAAATACTGGTTATACTTAAAATGCTAACTACAAAGACCACAGCCTTCACTGCAACATAAACAAGCCACTTTTTATGGACAGGTTCTTGACACAAAAACCTTCAACTTCTGTAAAAAGCTTCTCTCATTATCAAACAATGTAGTTCAGCAACATGATGGCTTGATGGATAGCCATAAATGTAGTCCTTGGGTAAGTAGCATAGCTTTCATCAAACCAGATGGAAAATCCACATATTAACCTTTCCCAGCTGGATGGCTAAGATCTAATATCGGTTACTCAAGTCTAGTTGCCCAAGAAGAGGGGCATGTTTAACTAAGAATTCCATTTGCAAAATTATGTTCAGTATACTTATTAAATCTCTCTCTTATACACACACACACACACACACACACACACACACACACACACACACACACACACACACACAAACACACACACAAAAAAGCCCCTACTTGTAAAATAGGCAACCTCAGTAATCACGTGACACCCACTCACTGAATGAAATTGTCTGGAAGTCAAAATATCTGAAAAAAAAAATCATAATAGAGATGGATTCATCCATGTAATTTCCCGCCACCAAAAGGACCATCAATAAATCAACAAACAACTGCTCGGCAAAAAGTAAATCAATAAGAAAACCATAAACTATAATGCTACATACTGGTGTAAACATATAACTTGTGTCAATCCCCAGGTTAATCCATACCAAAAGATTGTTTCAGAGCTTCAGCTATGTACAAACAGCTTTCTCCTAAAAACTTAACTCATTGATATTTGCCTTGCTGTAATTATAACTGTAAAAAAAAATGTTTTTAAGTTTATTCTGTACCGCAATGCATATTGTATGAGTACTACATCCATAATTTGCTGTCTCTCTCTCTCATGTATTATATTGTTTTGTGTTATTTTTGGAGCTTTTCTCCCCGGGCCTCTGCTGAAAATGGATCTGTGCCCAGTCGGACTTTCCCGGTAAACAAATGTAAAATAAAATAAAATAAATAAAAATAAACTTCCCTCCAATCTAAAGCCATTTGACATTCAGACATTTTAATTTGTGCAGAAGTTACTCACAGACTGACAGTTTACTGAGCTGTAATATTGACCTTCGCTTTAGAAAAAAAACAAATTCCCAGACTTTGTCAATAGCTCAAAGTGTAGTGAGGATTATTTATTTATTTTTGGAAAACATCTTTAAAACTGTTAAATTGATTACACACCCAGAAACACAGAAAAGTTATTGTGATTATGTAAACCACAGACTGCTGCAAGAAATCAAAGTCACATTAGCACTCTATGCTTATGTCCAAACAGATGAATCATACCTGTCAATTCCAAAAGAAGTAAAGTAGCTTAATAAGAAGGTTATTTGCAAGGTTGCATGGCAGTTTATATTGGAAATAAGCAGAGATATTAAAAAGGCTCTGTTTTTCATAATTATGCCGAAAAGTCTTCCGAGGTGAATACAACTTCTGATTTAGTATGGAACCATACCTCTCAACCTTACAGCAAGAAATCTGGACAAAGCGAAAAATAAAAGTGGGACACAGGCCCAAAAATAGTTATGCATCACAGACACCATTGAAACAACTGTAGCTGCAAACATTACACATCACTTATAATCTTTCTATCCCATTATTGTCAGTTAAACATTATATGGCTCATTCAGTCCTGCCTTCTTTTGCATCAAAGAAAACTATGCTTTGAAATGACAAATGCATTAAAAATAATACATAAAACACATTGCATCAACATCCTGCAACTTCCTACCTGCAAGCAACCACAGAGCTTTCACTGAAACTAGGGCTGCTTGTTTCCCCAGAATGACAGCTCTCCCTAATTATGTCTAATGGTATACAATCTACCAGTATCTGGACTACCTGAAATAAATGAAATTATGGCCTGTAAATTGAAAGTACACTTTGTTTAATTAAACTATATTTCTAAGCCCACTTACTATATATTTTCAGTAACATCCCAATATCCATTTCCAGGTCACTTTACAAGACATTGGCAGTGGTAGACTTGGCATCCTTCAGAACCCCACAGGCCCACACTAATATATTGTCCGTTAAATGTAAATATCCATCCACTGTAAATGGCAAGAAGCTATGTCTTAAAAAATCTACTTCTGGCATGCGTACCCAAGTATTAGGTTTTGAAACAAAGAAACATATTCTCCACAGTCCATAAGTCTCTTTCTTTAATAATCATCTACTGTTGCAGCACTCCCAACACATAAGCACACACATACACACTAAAATCCCCAACATTTAAAAAATGACATTGTGCCCACTTGATTTGCCAGTATTGATGATCCGCCAAAGCTAAGCTTACTGTTGTCCAATCTACCACTGCTTAGAACCCACCAATGAAAAAACAGTACTAGGTGTTTTTTTGCTTCTCTGAAAAAACAATGCAACTTTATATGCAACAGTCCCACATAGTCAGTCCACTACTGACCCATTAACCCTAGGCTGCTGTCTCATTCTTACTTCCTGGAACTGCATTACCTTGGATGACTACTTTATTTTCCTAAGCAAAAGACACAAAGTGGAAGACAAGGCAAAAATCCAGACATTCTTTGAAAATCCATACAGTTAAGAGGTATGAGTTCATGTTCAATACAACACTCTCCCTGTCAGGAAAGCCGCAATTTAATGAAAGTGTACTCTTAATGTATGATATACTTGTGAGCTAACTTGTTTGTGTTCAGTAGGTAGAATGATCATTGTTAGCCTCTTTGTGCATGCGCCTCTCTCTCTCTCTCTCTCATGCACACACATACACACACACACACACACACACACACACACACACACACACACACACACACACACACACACACACACACACTCCTACTTTCACGCACACAATTCTGCTTTCATGCATGTACTCACTCACTCCGTACTTACCTATTAACACAGGTAATTGCTGTCCCTTTCAAAGGGAACAGTGGCAAATCGATACATGAGTCCATCTTCAGCGAGAACACACACACACACACACACACACACACACACACACACACACACACACTGATTGTTCAGCGCAAAATAATGGCGTAAACACACTGACCCTTTTTTGGCTCAAAAACAAAACTAGAAGGTGCTTTGGCGCATGCGCACACCGACATTATCGTTACAGGTCATGTGAGCCAAAAACACAAAACAAAAAAAAGTGTTTTGGGGCATGTGTACATCGATGTTGCAGTTAGAGGTTGAGGGCCACATGGAAGAGCTCTGAGGGACGCATGCGGCCTGCGGGTCGCAGGTTGGACACGTCTATTGTAGGGGGTGATCATATTTTTAAGAGCTGGTGTGTTATCTGGATAATAGAGGATTTTATTAGCCATAATCAAAAGGTTATATTGGATTAGACTGGGAAGTTCTATCCAACCAAGCTGTTTGAGGTTGATGCAATGGTGTGTTCTAAAAGGTGGGCCAGTGGCAAACCTGGCAATGTGGTTGTAACAGATTGAGACTCTATTAAGTACAGTTTTATTTAGATTAGAGAGAAGGGGGATGCATATAAAAGTGTTGAAAGCAGGTGGGAGTGAGTTATGGCAACCATAGGTTCATAGGTAGGTACTAGGCTATTGGCACTAGAGCCTATACAAGCCTAGCCAAAAAGGTACCCTGGCTTTCGCCACCCAAGAAAATTATTTTCCTGTGCCCCTGTCAAGCAGAACCACAGAAGTGATCCCCGGGGTGAATTTCCTATTACCCATACAATCATCAAGACTTTTCTTGAAGAGTGCTAATGAGGAGCTCTGTTTGACATAGATAGATAGTCTGTTCCAGAGTATGGGAAGTCTCTGGGACAGGAATCTATCCCTCCAGCATGTTCTTTTTATTGTGGTGACAAGGTTTAGGTCCCTAGAGGGTGTAGCTCGGAGGGGTTGGGATTTCTTTAAGTGGAGCATGTCCAACAGCTCTGGGTTTGACATAGCTTTGTATGTTAGGCAGAGATCGCCTCTGAGTAGGCGATATGCGACGGAGTAAAGCTGGAGTTTTTTGAGACGGTCTGCGTAAGGCATCTGTTTGAAGCCAGTAATCCTCTTTGTGAGGTATTTTTGCGGCCTTTACAGTTGTTGTAGATGTCTTGTGAGGTACATACCAAAAGGGGCGTTATGCTCTATAATGGGTCTAATGAGTGATGAGTAGAGGGGAACAATGACCTCTTTTTTTCTGGATGAGAAACCTTTTGTGATGAGGTGTGCCATATAGAAGGATTTCCTGACCACTGTGGCGATGTGATTATCAAAGGAGAGACTACTGTCCACCTGTGTCGCAAGGACTCTTATCACACTTTCAGTGTTAAGTAGACTACCGCCTATATGGTACTTCATGGGTACAGAGTTTTTACCAAAGGGGATGACAATGCACTTTTTGGCATTGAGCTTGAGATCATGGCTTTGACACCAGGCATCTGTCTCAGTGAGGCCCTTTTGTAGGATGTCCACATCATTAGGAGTTTCGATTATGGCTCCTAGTTTGCAGTCATCTGCGAATTTAGTTAGCCAAAGGCCTTCTGTGTTAACCTGTACTTCAGAGAAGTAGATACCAAACAGGAGAGGACCCAGGACTGAATCCTGTGGTACTCCACTTGTCACTGGTCTGAAGTCTGATTTGGAGTCTGCTACTTTCACAGTGTGGGTTCTGTCAGTAAGCCAGTTGGCAACCCATCTTGTGATATAGGGATTTATACCTAGTTTAGTGAGTTTATCTATAATTCCAGAGTGGGGGATGGTGTTGAACGCCTTGGCGAGATCTAGATAGGCTGTGTGAATCACCTTACCCTCATCTATGGCTTTGGTGACTACTTCAAAGAAGTCTATCAGGTTTAGGAGACATGATCTGCCTTTTACAAACCCAAACTGTATGGGGTCCAGAGTTTGGAGATCTCCAATGTCTTTGTTTATGAGTTCCATGGCTCGTCAGGCTAATGGGCGGTAGTTCCTGGGGTCTGTTGTGCCCCCCCCCACTTTGTGGAGTGGGACAACTGTAGTGGTGCACCATTCAATGGGCACAAAGACTGAGGTGAGGCTATGATTGAACATGGTACTTAGGTGGGGTGCCAGTTCATTCTGTAGTTCATGCAGAAGGCAGCCTGGGATGTTGTCAGGTCCCATGGATGCTGTGTTCTTGGCTTTGGAGAGTGAGGTTTTTACCTGTGCAGCCGTGATTACAGGAACTTTGCATTCTTCCGGTATAAAGATGGGCCCTTTAGGGGGTGAGAGGGGGGTAAAGTTAGCACTGAGCCTATCTGCCAGGATGTTGGCAATATCAGTTGGCTCTGTATATTTAGAGTCATCGTGCTGTAACTCAGAGCAGATCTGAGTGTTGCCATTGAGATTCTTGACATAGCTATAGAATGCTTTGTGGTTGTCTTTAGAATCAGTGGCAGTTTTGTTTTCATAACTAGCCTTGGAGGATTTTATGAGGGATCTCAGCTTCTTACTGAGGCTGACCAGGGAGTTCCTCCAATAGTGGGATTTTACTCTTTTTTGCAGCAGTTTCTTTTTTCTGTTGTAGAGTTTGTTTATGGCAGAAGACCACCAGATTGGCTTCCTTTTTTTGGAGGATAGCATCTTGGTTCTGTTAGGGATAGCACGATCCATGCACTTGTGTAAGTGCTTATAAAGTGCATTTGTGTAGGATTCAGCAGTCGTACCTCTATTGTCCATCTGCATGGGTGTCGTGAAGTTTGCCACTTCTGTCTTAAGAAGCGTGAAGTTGGCTTTGGAGAAATGTTTTACGGTTGTTTTCCTAATGGGGGTGGGAGTGGGATGTGGATGTCCAGGGTGATTAGCTTGTGGTCGGATCTGACCAATGAGGAGCTGACCTCTGGTGTGGAACACTGGTCACCCATGTTGGTGATGACCAGGTCTAGGATATTGCTGCCCCTGGTAGGGGTGTGGGTAAGTTGATCCAAGGCATTGGAATTGATGATTTCCAGAAAACGTTGAGCAAAAGAGTTGGTACATGAGTAGTTTTCCCAGTTAATGGTAGGGTAGTTGAAATCACCCATTATTAGAGTACTGGGTTGTACCTTAATATTTTCCAGTGTATCAAGAATAGAGAAGTGGGAATCCTGGGGCATGGTGGGGGGTCTGTAGCAAGCTACAATCTGGATTGCGGTTTTTCCCAGGGTTAGTTGAACTTGGATAGCCGGAGGGGTTAGGAAGGCTTTTATTCTATACAGTGACCCTAGTTTTTTTATTGATGGCTTTGATCATTTGGTTTACATGAAGGTCAAATTTTAGGTTATTATCAATTATTACTCCTAACAGTTTTGTAGAGGAGTCAGGGGTGATTATTGTGCCATCTTTTGCATTTATGGAGAAGGTAAACGGTGTGGACCTTTGTGTTGAAGAGAATAACAGCATTTTAGTTTTTGTGGGATTTAGCAACAATCGACGTTCGGAGAGCCAGGTTTTTATAGTATTAAAGGTGGATTGGGTAACAGACCTTAATTCTGAGGGTGATGTGGCTGAGCAAATCAGGGTGGAATCATCAGCGTATTGGATACAGCTGACATTCGGAATGACTGTATATAGGTTGTTTATAAAGACGGAAAACAGTAGGGGTCCTAATATGGAGCCTTGTGGGACTCCAAGGGTGTTAAGTAATAGGTTGGAGAGCTTGTTCTGCCAGAGGACAGCCTGCTGCCTCCCACTGAGGGATGATTTAAACCACTGAATGCCACTGGTATTTGGATGGAAAGATTGCAGGGTGTGAATCAAAAGTTGGTGATCCACCATGTCAAATGTCTTTGAAGGATGCAAGAAGAGGGACGGGGATATTTGATTATTGTTACGATTATTATTAATGGTATTGGTGAATGCTAGTAGGCCTGTGGTTGTGCTGTGGTGTGGATGGAAGCCATGTTGGGTATCAGCCATGGGGTGATTCTGAATTAAGTGGTGCAGGAGTTATTTGTGCATACATTTTTCCATAATCTTAGCTAGTGGAGAAAGTATAGCTATCGGTCTGTAATTGGAGAATTCAATCAAGGAACCTCTTTTATGTAGCGGGATTACATAGGATGTTTTCCAAATGATGGGAATTTTTGCCTCTGCTGTGGTGCAGTTAATTAGTATAGATACTGGATAGGCTATGGCATCAGCTGATATTTGAAGGTACTCAGTAGGGTGTTGATCAGCTGAGAGTGTGGTAGGTTTTAATTTTTTGAGCAAGGTACGGATAAGTGATGTGGACACTGGTTGGAAGCTGAAAGAGAGTAGGTTTATAGGGGTGGTACTATCAGGGCCAGGGGAGCTGGGAGGTAGTTGGCTAGCTAGGGCTTGAATTGTCTCTCTAAATAAATGGTTAAAACTGTCTGAGACATCCTCAGGAGATTTATCAATGGTAGAGATGGGGATGGGGTAGACATTTTTCCAGGATGGAGTAGATTATTCAGACCTGCCCAAAACTTCTGAGGATTGTTCTGGTTTGCTGTCTGTAAATTACAGTAGTATTGTTTTTTGTCTTGTAGAATGGATTTTTTAGTCTCATTCCTAGCTTGCCTGTATTTAACATGATTGTAGGGGTCTTTAGTGGAGCGCCATATAGCCCAGATTTTGTTTCTGCTGGAAATTTTTGCCTAGATTCTTTAGACAGCCATGGGGCAGTTTTTGCCTTTGTTCACTTAGAATGGGCAGGTGCATGCAAGGCAAGGATATCAAGAAATCTATTGTTAAAATATGCAACTGCCTCTTCTAAGGGGAGGTGTTTTAACATAGACCAGTTACAGGAGTTAATTTCCTGTTTGAATTTGACAGGGTCAAAGTTTACTTTGTTTCTGACTTCCTGAGTAAGGATTAATGAGGAATAATGACCTTTTGCTTAACTATATAAGTAAGAAGGTGATCACTCAGATAATTGGGGAGGGTACCAGCAGTGTACAGTTGGGGGTAAAGTAACCAGTCTAGTATGCTTTCTTTATGTTTGGGATTACCTAGCCTGGTTGGGGTGGTTATGATTTGAGTAAATGCATGCAGGTTGATGTGGGTGGTAGGGGATTCTGAGGAACAGGTGGCCCAGTCTATGTTAAAGTCACCAAGTAATAGGGTGTCTTGAAGGTAATGACATGAAATCCAGTGAAGGGTATCTTCGAGTGTGGCTATATTATTACACAGGGGAATATACATACAGATAATGTTGATGCATTTACTTTTAATTTGCAATTTAGTGGCCAGGATTTCTGAGTTATTAATTTGAGGTGGTTGATTAACATCTATGGTCACATTCAATGCAGATTTGTAGAGTATAGCTACCCTACCCCCTTCCTGGAAGCACGGTCTAGCCTATGAATTTTATACCCAGGTGGTAACACTTCATTATCAGTTGTGGTAGGTTTTAACCAGGTCCCAGACAGACAGAGAATCTCAGGGGAGTAGACAGCCAGGAGTGCATGCAGTTCATGTACCTTGTTATTGATGCTTCTAATACTGAGATGACAGGCCAGGAGAGAGTTGGTAGGTCTACTAATTGTAGTTTTGTGGCTTAGGTGGCAGATAGAGGGGGGTATGTATATATATATATATATATATATATATATATATATATATATATATATATAAGACTAGGGCTATACTTAGTGATAAGTTTCAGGAGTTTGTTTAAAAGTTTGTAATATTGTTTGACTCTAGAGCTTGTGTGCCTGGGGTTTGCATGCTGAAAGAGTGAGCAAAGCTTAGAGTTGGACCCATGTTGATTAATATGGCTAAAGGTGGGCTGTTTTACATCTGGTGTGATAGTATGGCCATTTGGGTACTGATAATCAATAAGCATCTGGTTTGCATATAAGGTGATTACATAAGTAGCCAGCAGTATGTGTATTAGAGAATAGTGTAACATTATGAGAGAAGGAGTGTATTTAGAAGCAAAGATGGCAAATACAAAGAATTACAGCATACAACAGTTCCATCAGAGTTTAAGTCTTGGCCTAAATAAAGTCCAAATCTTAGTTACAAATATATGCAGAGATAAGTCTTGGCTAGGGTTGCCACCTTTCTACTGTGCCTTTTCCTGACAAACAAGCCCCGCCCCCATGCACAATCAAGCCACACCCATTCCCTTTAATAGTCACGCCCCTTTACTCTAGCACCCTTCAGCACAAGCATCCAATACAAATCATGTAGTCATTATATATTCACTGTAACATCAAACGAACTAAGCCTTGGTATAGACGGTATACCCTAGAAAACACAGATAAAGGTAAACAGTGATGACAAGCTATACAAAAAGCTACATTTAAGCCTCACCATAATTTGAAGACTGTACACCCTAGACATAGACACCCTAGGAAGAAACACAGGTCAAGGTAAACATCACAGTGATGACAGACTCGAAAAGACAGTTCTACAGTCCAAGCATCTTATACAAATCATGTAGTCATTATATATTCACTGTAACCAAGTCCAAAACCAGATGAAAGACTAAAAACATTGCAGTAAAAACAGCCTTGGTATAGAAAATGCAGATCAAGGTAAACATAACAGTGATGACAAACTAGAGAAATGATAGTTCTACAATCATAGCAAGAACCCTATATAACTCCGTCAGTATACATTCACTATCAAAGTGCACCCAAATGAAAAATAAATCAAAGTGCACCCACATGAAAAATAATAAACCAAAGTGCACCCACATGAAAAATAATAAATCAAAGTGCACCCACATGAAAAATAGTTACACTAACTGCAGTTAAAAACAGCCAAACAAACCCTTCCTATATATCTCTGCAGACAGTATCCTAGAAACTACAGATAAAGAATAAGATAGATGTGGTGATTACAAACTAGAGATTGTTCTAGTTAATAATCACCACAACATGTTGAACATCTACATACAGTTACACACACATCTTGTCACCATCAATGAATGAGATAGTGCCAGCACAGCTAGTGAATTAATATAAATTTAATATTTAAAAAATTCACTAGTAGCTGTGCTGGCAGTATTTCATTCCCCTTGTCACACTAATCTTTGAAAATCTACCTTAATTCCAAAGAATTCATCCATTAAAAAAATTCCACTTACCTCCAGAAAAAGCAGCAGCAGTGCTCCTTAAACAAGCTCTCAGCCAGAGCAGAACAGGCAGCTAACAAAGGGCCAGCAAGCAGCAGGCAGGCAGGGGAACACAACACCACCCAGTCGGCCAGTCCACAGCACTACTCCAGGTAAAGACTCCAGCAAGCAAGGCAAGCAGCAGGGCTAGGGCAATCCTTCCTCCAGGCTCCAGGCAGCAACAGCAAAAGAAACCAGCATGGCTAGGGCAATCCTTCCTCCAAGCTCCAGGCAGCAACAGCAAAAGAAACCAGCACGGCTAGGGCAATCCTTCCTCCAAGCTCCAGGCAGCAACAGCAAAAGAAACCAGCACGCCTAGGGCAATCCTTCCTCCAGGCTCCAGGCAGCAACAGCAAAAGAAACCAGCACGGCTAGGGCAATCCTTCCTCCAGGCTCCAGGCAGCAAAAGCAAAAGAAACCAGCACGGCTAGGGCAATCCTTCCTCCAGGCTCCAGGCAGCAACAGCAAAAGAAAACAGCAGGGCTAGGGCAATCCTTCCTCCAAGCACCAGGCAGCAACAGCAAAAGAAACCAGCACGGCTAGGGCAATCCTTCCTCCAGGCTCCAGGCAGCAACAGCAAAAGAAACCAGCACGGCTAGGGCAATCCTTCCTCCAAGCTCCAGGCAGCAACAGCAAAAGAAACCAGCATGGCTAGGGCAATCCTTCCTCCAGGCTCCAGGCAGCAACAGCAAAAGAAAACAGCAGGGCTAGGGCAATCCTTCCTCCAAGCTCCAGGCAGCAACAGCAAAAGAAACCAGCACGGCTAGGGCAATCCTTCCTCCAGGCTCCAGGCAGCAACAGCAAAAGAAAACAGCACGGCTAGGGCAATCCTTCCTCCAAGCTCCAGGCAGCAACAGCAAAAGAAACCAGCATGGCTAGGGCAATCCTTCCTCCAGGCTCCAGGCAGCAACAGCAAAAGAAAACAGCAGGGCTAGGGCAATCCTTCCTCCAAGCTCCAGGCAGCAACAGCAAAAGAAACCAGCACGGCTAGGGCAATCCTTCCTCCAAGCTCCAGGCAGCAACAGCAAAAGAAACCAGAATGGCTAGGGCAATCCTTCCTCCAAGCTCCAGGCAGCAACAGCAAAAGAAACCAGCACGGCTAGGGCAATCCTTCCTCCAAGCTCCAGGCAGCAACAGCAAAAGAAACCAGCACGGCTAGGGCAATCCTTCCTCCAGGCTCCAGGCAGCAACAGCAAAAGAAACCAGCACGGCTAGAGCAATCCTTCCTCCAAGCTCCAGGCAGCAACAGCAAAAGAAACCAGCATGGCTAGGGCAATCCTTCCTCCAGGCTCCAGGCAGCAACAGCAAAAGAAACCAGCACGGCTAGGGCAATCCTTCCTCCAAGCTCCAGGCAGCAACAGCAAAAGAAACCAGCATGGCTAGGGCAATCCTTCCTCCAGGCTCCAGGCAGCAACAGCAAAAGAAAACAGCAGGGCTAGGGCAATCCTTCCTCCAAGCTCCAGGCAGCAACAGCAAAAGAAACCAGCATGGCTAGGGCAATCCTTCCTCCAGGCTCCAGGCAGCAACAGCAAAAGAAACCAGCACACAAGGACACAGCCATACCAGGCAATCCACCGAAGACGTCCCGAACTAGCAAACAGCCGAACCAGCAAGAAATTTCAGACCTTAAGTACTGACCTTTTAGAGTAGAGACAGTAAAAGGTAAAGTATAGCTGGAGCACTACTTTTTATCCCCTAATTTTCACGGGCTTTGCGGGGATTTGACTCGCAAATCTAAGTGTTGATTGGCTGCTTGCTGCATGAGCCTCTTCTGCAGCAAGCAGCCAATCAACCGAGAGTCCTAGACGGCAATGTCATTTTTTTTTTTTTTGTCGTACAGATGCACTAACATCGTACGACTTATTATTATTTCCGGACTCCCAGAATGAGAACTGGAGAACCGGAGTGCCCTATTGATTTCCGGACACTCCGGAAAAAAAACGGAGGGGTGGCAACGCTAGTCTTGGCATTACAATATACAAAAATATGCTACATTATAAAGGGGAGTTTAGCTGTGGTAACAAAGTTATGCTTTACACAAAACATCAAACAGTAAAGGGCAGTAGTAATTAAACAAGGTATTTGTCAACTGAATGACAAGACATTTGAGTTTTAGACGTCATATCCTCCAGAAAACTCATGGCAACACAAAACCTTTGACTGTAGCAACTTTCCAAATTCATAAGAACACATGGCAATTCTAATGCTGTATAAGGCAAAATAATTTTCCCTAGTAGCAAAGCATTCAGAAATGCAAATGCCTTGATTGTAAACCATAATAGCTGTATGTATATGTCTCATGAAAGGCAACCAGAAATAGTATTAGAAGGTGAACAATATAAAGTTATAAATCATGTCCCAAAAAGAATGATGCCATGACCATATTATAACAATAATGGGAAAAATCCTTGTGGTGTGAAAAGTGTCCAATGAATCTCCTGGAAATAAAGATGAAAACCAGACCGCTAGGCCTCAACGAAATATTAACAAGATATAACCAAATAAAGGCAAATGCAATCAGCCTAAAATGCCCAATGCTGGTTAATAATTATCATGGTGAAACTGCTGATTACACTAATAAATATCAGCCAATAATAGGGCATACATAAGTTCTGAATATGAGAAACACAAAATGATATAGCGTCCCACAATACCTGTTAATAATCCAAAACAACACAATAAATGTCCAGTATGTAAAAGCACAAGGCAAAAGGGACCACTAAAAAGTGTAAAATATGTGAACCCAAAATAAGAGCCTGCCTCAGTAAAATACCTGCAATAGCATAGACTTAACCTAAACCATTTTAAAGCACATTTGAGGTTCAACAATTCATTAAGACCAGGAAAAAATTCCACATTTAATCTCAGTTGCCACTTCAGTTCTTGAACCTGAAGTTTGCAATCAGCATCCCCAAAGAAATCTTTAACTTGTTCCAAAATAAAAAACTTAAACAAGGAAAAGTTAGGACAAGTAGAATTGTGTTTACCAAGAGCATTCAAAAAATCTTTATTCCTAATGGCAAAATAATGCTTTTTAATTCTATCGCTCAGGTTACGATCAGTCTTTCCAACATAAAAACAGGAGCATCCTGAACATACTACAGAGTAAACCACCATATTAGAATTACAGTCAAAATAACTAGGGAAAAACACTTTTACATTACAATGGGAAACGGCATAATATTTTTCATTGAAAATGTACTGGCAACAAATGCACTTCCCACATTTATGCATACCAGCTGGTTTGGCCTCTCTTGAAGGAGGTGACAATAGAAAAGGGAGATCCTTGTTTTCAAAATAAGACTTTAGTGTCTTAGTCCTTCTGAAAGAAAAAGAAGGCTCATTACCTAAAGAAAACCTGATATTAGGGTCGCTAACCAAAATCTTCCAATTGTCTTTTAAAATACTTCTAAGGGTTCTCATATCTCTACAAATAGGTAAAGAGAAGCTTAAGGAATGTGGAGAGTGTGTAGTGCAATCTGGGAAATTAGTAACTGGAATAAAACCATATTTCAAAATAGGTCTAAACTTGATGTGTCTATCCATTCTAATACTATTTCTAACTGAATGAATAAATGAATAAGGGTAATTCTTCTGTAAGAAAAGGTAAGACAGAAAATCAGATTCCAACTCAAAATCTTCAGCCTCACTAGTTAACCTGGAGATTCTAATAAATTGTCCTTTGAGCACATTTTTCTTCATAAAAAAGGGATGAGAACTATTAAAGTCAAGATAGTTATTCCTAAAGGTGTCCTGTGTACAGTGGACTTAAAACGCTTATGTTCTTTGGAGTCATAGAAGTGTTATTTGCATATATATATATATATATATATATATATATATATATAAAGTCTATCAATATCTGTACCTATTTTGTATATGTGTATGTGTGTATACATATATAACTATATATATATATATATATATATATATATATATATATATATGGGTTTATGACATTTCACCGAAAATAGTACTGACAGTGTATATGCCCTTTTCCTCAACTGTAGTGCGATCTTGGAGTGAGAATATTAATGTAGGGGGTGTGGGGGCACAGCCTCCCACAACAGAGGGTGTGGGGAGTGTAGCCCCCACCTACTCAAGTTATAAACTACTTACCCTTTTTATAGGGGCTGGACAATATAAAACAATACTACACAATATTAAACTGTACTTTACTGCTACTTTAATATTATCACTCTGAGATCACACTACAGTTGGGGGTAAAGGGCATATACACTGTCAGTAGTATTTTCAGCGATTTGGATCCTATGTCAGAATTTTCGGTGAAATGACACTGATCCATATATATGTATAGGTATACATTCATTTGTCCAAAACACATTTCGGCGATCGTACAGTTGTGCGACTTTAAATGTCGAATCACAACACTCCAAACATACCAAGATTTAGAAAATGGTAATCTCAATAATGAGATTCAACCATTTTCGAAATCGAAAAAGTTGCATACAGCATTATGCAAGGGGCCAAGCGCCCTGCACCCCCCACACCCCCCTACTTTAATATACAAACTCTGAGATCGCACTACAGTGAGGGAAAGGATTAATTTCCCAATCCCCGCTATAGTGCGATCCGCACCCAAAATGCTGACTTCAAAGGAGCAAATGCCAATGTGCATTCGCTCATTTGAAAGTTGCTCCTTTTGTTGTTCATAATTTCGGAGATCTGGAGGTTGTACTTTTGCACATTGGCGAATCGTACAACCTCTGTATGAACAAATGAATGTATAACATATATATATATATATATATATATATATATATATATAGATATATATATATATATATATATATATATATATATATATATATATATATATATATAAAAAACACCTAAAAGGTATCAACCATCACCTAAAAGGTATCAACCATTTAAACTGTCAAAACTTTTCTGGATGGTATTATTTTACTGAGGATTTAAACTGTCAGTATATGCTACTATCAAAGTTATGTTTACCAGCAGTAGCATTTACAGGCTGACAATTTTTTTTTTTTGTAATATTGTAGGGCATTTCTCCCATAAAGAACTGGTGACAGTTTTGTGTTTTGCTGGTGCATTGCTAGAAGGTATACCAGCAGTAATTTCAGTGTTGTGGGAGATTTCTCCCAGCTTAGTGACAGTTTTGTCATCTGCAGGTATGTTGCTGGAACACATACCAGCAGTAATTTCATTGTTTGGAAGATTTCTTCCTTGCTCTGTTTGGAACAACCTTGGAGGTAGTATGTATCATCTTGTGGGTGTGGGGTCTTGCCTCCCACATTGGGGGAGCATTGAGGAGCTTGACCCCTTCAAAAATAATAGCTGGTATTTAATCTTAGTGTGTGTGTGTGTGTGTGTGTGTGTGTGTGTGTGTGTGTGTGTGTGTGTGTGTGTGTGTGTGTGTGTGTGTGTGTGTGTGTCTGTGCGTGGTAATGAGTTTGGTTGCAATAGTGTGACTGGTCAGTCAGTGTGTTGGCAGATTGGTTGTGATTGATGAGTGGATGTTCCATATGATGTATGCTCAACTAGTTTTATAATGACTCACATGTGTGAGCATGTGTGTGTTTATTTTTGGGGTGACTATGACATTTGATTGAACTCGCATTTGAATTACAAATGGTGACGCTTCTTTGACTGAATTACATTTGACAGAAAAGTGTAGACGTCTCTACACAGAATATGATGGTGTTTTTTTCTGAATATAGGAGTTATTAGGGAAGTGAGTCTAGAAGAGTATGTGGGTATTGGCAATGGCCACTGTCACATTGTATCCCCAGATCTGTGGTTAAATGAGCTTGTGCTTCAGCTCTAATTCACTGAGAGTGGTGATTTTTTTTCTTTTCTCCACAGGTGTACAGCTATGGAGTTAGAATATATAATTAAGGGGTGTGAAGGACAGGGCCCCCTGATTGATGCTGCAGTTGGGCTCCCTCTAAAAGCTTTTTGTGGTATTTATGTTGGCTAGAATGTATTCAACAAAATGGCTTTTCAGATAAAAGTACATTCAGTCAAAAGTACGTTCAGTCATTTTAACCTACTGTTTTCTTTTCTTTCAAAGTTACCTTTATTTTTTGCTTCATTTTTGTCACTGAACAGCTGACCATTAGCTGTCATTGGGGCCTTTCCTCATTCACCAAGCCTCCCTTGGACATTCTGTGACTCATGCTCAGGGACAGTGAGATGATTAAGCCTTCCAGATTTAGTATGCTATTCCCGCCAGGGCATATTTTTGTTTATGCCCTAACGTCGCCATTCCTTGTGTATGTCTGCAACATCAGTGGATGGACATTCAGTAGGGGCAAGCTAATATATCATCCTACCTGTGTGGTAACTCAGCCAAAGCCCCCTGGCTGTCCAGCTTTAGACAACAACTGTCTACATGTCCTCAGACTTCACCAAGGATCAATCACAGGGAGAATCTAAGCATGCACAGTCCTTCATGAAATTCTTGGTAAGTGTTTCTTTCTTCATACAGCAGTGTATTCCACATAGCCAGGATTACTTCAATAAAGGCTCTTTTCACTCATAACTAGGGTTCAGGGGGACTATTTTAGTACAGTAATACAATTATATATATTTGAGAGGGCCATCCTATTTATTTTCTTTATCCATAACCTCCTCTGTAGTAATTTTATTTATTTAGTTAGTTGACATTTGTTACCTGAGAATAGGTCTGACTGGCCCATTTTCAGTGGAGGCCCAGAGAGAAAAGCTCAGTGCACCAAAAGAACATCAGTTGTCTTAACAAATATATACAATGAGCACACAAAGTAACACCGGCACATACAAAAGAACAAAATTTGAGGATATTGGTTCATAAAAAAAAAATTCAATCGTTAATTGCATTTAAGTAACTACTGTCTTCCTCCCCAATAATCCTTTTTTGTTTCCTTCTGTTTTCACAGGCTTAGAAACCAGAGTGGTGCAGCTCTTACTTGTTTTCACCCTCCTTTCACTTTGTCTTCTGATAGTCCTTACTCTTACTTTGTTTATTTAGTTACTTACTGGAATTGTTCGACTGGGCTGTGCAAGATCTCTTTCTGGCACAGACCCAGGAGAAAATGCTCCATAACAAACATAAAAAAATATATAAGCACATCATTGCTGAGCTAGCATGATAATTAGGCAACTATTTCATAGTTACATACAGGTATACATACAAAGAATAAGCACGTTTCACATGATAAATGCATCTTCACAACGGGTTAAATATACTACAAAACAAATCAGACAGTAAATATCAAAAAGTAGTTTAACGCCTGAATGTTTCAAAGTAGTAGCAGTGTCACATGTTCCAAAGTAGAAGCATTTGATCATTAGAAAGGTAGGCTGGGTAGAGGCATTTGTGCAGAAGTAAACTTAAAAGTTAGGTAAACAGGGGAAGATGTAATTAGACCAATCACAAGTAATGACAAGAAGGAGACAGGAATATGTGTAGATAGGATAAATTAGCCAGTTGGGATTGAGCAATGAGATAATCTGGCATTTAAAACTAAGGTTGTTGTCTATTTCCTCAAGTAGGTTGGATATTGTACTTCATATATCTTTTTAAACAAGAAACATATTTACTGAATTATCATTTATGACACAGGCAATCATTGTTTTATATAAATGAAAACAAACCATATTGACATATTTTCAGTTGCAAACATTATTCTTCACATATAATCTTCTATACGAATCATTGTCAGTTAAGCATTACATATCTCATTCAATTTCTGCCCTCCCTTAAACCTCA
Source organism: Protopterus annectens (assembly GCF_019279795.1). Taxonomy (NCBI): domain Eukaryota; kingdom Metazoa; phylum Chordata; order Ceratodontiformes; family Protopteridae; genus Protopterus; species Protopterus annectens. The sequence continues at coordinate 556,718,731 of NC_056741.1, read as the reverse complement.
TTTCTCTTCCAAAACCTTATTCTGCATGTATTGCTTCAACAATTCTCATTTTTTCCTATGTGATTTGCTCACACCCTTTTCTAAAGATCCCACCTCCAGTTGTTGTATCTCTGTTACTGTATTCACTACTTCTAGTACGGTTGGTTTAGACTTTGAGTTCCATTTTCCAGTAATTGCTTTTTTGGCAGCCACTAGAATTAAACTCACCAAGGCCTTGCTATGTCTAGGCAATTCCGATTCTGTATTGCAACTCAAAAAAATCATTTTCTTAGTTACACCGATTTCCTCAGCTAGTATTTCTGAGAGAGTCGTCTGTAGGAAATGTTTAGCCTGCCAATTCATTGTATTCCGAAAAACTGTTCCCAATTACCTCTTTTCTTCCCCATCACACCGCTAACATATTGTATGTCATAAGTTGGAGATATTATTAGCCGTCAGTGCCTAGAATTGTATCCATACTTAGCACTGGCATCTCCCTGAATTTAATGCTCCACAGACAATGTCCCTTGCCTATCTCCAGAATGCTGCCTTCTGAATTCAATTAAGACAGATGACTTTTAAAATTTTCTTTGAATGACTGTTCTCCTTTTCTCCTTCTAGTCTTTGATGCAGCCTGGTTTCACATAATGTTTACCTTACCTGTCATTACTTTCATATTTCAAATAGCTGGCCTCCCTAGGACTTGTAATATATAACTACTGTACATTTTCTGAGCTTTATACTTTTTACTCTGTTTTTCATTCTTATCATCTGGCTATATTACTGTAAATACAACGTATTGCAACTATATATATATATATATATATATATATATATATATATATATATATATAAACACACTGTAAAAATGTTGAACTGTCTGTCCTATACCTTTGTACACAATCAATTCATTATTTCATTATGTATATAGATCGCTGGAGTAGCAATAGTACATATCTTTGTTTACTTTCTCTATGTAGTAATGTGGAGCTTTTCACCCCAGGCCTCCACTGAAAAAAGGCACCTTGTCCAGTTGGACTTTCCCAATAAACAAATGTAAAATAAAATCAATATATGTCCCCTTTCTTTTAGTAAAACCCTGTCTCCCACCTTCTAGTACAGTCTTCAGATGGTTAATAATTTATGGAGTTCTCTGTTATTCATTAGAATTTCTTTACATTTTAACTTGTGTTGGCTTTGTAATTGCAGTGTCACTGTGATTGCATTTAATGGTTTTATCAAGTGTTAAAATAGTTACAGCAAGCAGCAAAGTAACAGGGACACAAACAAATTGTTTACCACCCAAAAAAATCCAGTATATGCCACGAAGTGCAGATGAACAAAACCAATGGAGGTTAGGCATAAAAGAGTAGCTTTATTAAAGGTATGAGCACTTTCAAGGTATCTGATGGAGCAGTGTGTTTGATACTGCGAAAGCGCTCATACTTTTAATAAAGTTACTGTTTTATGCCTGACCTGCATTCTGTTTTGTTCATCTGCAGTTCATTAAGATAGTTATGTTTCACTTTGTTGCCTAGTGTTAGTATGTTTCTTGATCATAGATAGTTTCCTTTGTCCATACCTGATTACTCTACAGTGATTATCTCTTTTTATGTTCTATTTCACGAACTTAGACTATGATTAGATATAGATTATGTTCTATTTCACAGACTTACCATACACATCAGAGCACCTCACTGACCCTCTTCAAGCGCAACCTTGGTGAGTGGATGGGAAACCACAAATTTGTCACAGGGGGTTCCACCTGTGTCCCTCATTGACAGGGGCAACAGGTGTTGACTGAGGTTTCTTTTGGGAGATAAATTCTTGACTAAGTTTGTAAGGGCCCCAGGGCCATTAGCCTAGTAACCTCCTATGAACTGTAATGTGAAACCTACTGTATGTCTTGCCTGAATTATATATTATTAGTGATTACTATTTTATGTTTTGTCTATCTTTAGCCTAGAGCAAGGCTAAAAAAGGTCCCCTAGCTAAACAATTAAACGTGCATCAAAACAGGGGAACTGCAGGTTAGCTCTCCTCAGCTGTGACACAGGAATCTTCATGGATTTTTACTTATGCTTCAGGAAACAAGTAACTAAAATCATGAATCTCAAGCTAATAGTAAGGTTGTGGTTTCCATTGTGTGCCTGTGTGCTCAGGGCAAAAGTATTTTGGGGCTACAACTACTCTTGATCTTCCCTCTGTCCACGTGAGTTACCCAGCACGTTAACAGTCTTTTCATTTATAACTGGGCTGATGAGTCGTATCAGATGCAAGGGTAAGCATATACTATATCAGACTGGTCAGTTGTAAAAGCAGCAAGACAAGACATAAAACAGTTGGTGATTAAAAAGCTGTCAGAGGGAAGTACAAGGAAAAGAAACTCCAGCTGAAAAAGCTGAGACCCAGGAAGTCAATAAATCAAAACCAGGAAATGATTAGCTGCTAACAACCTGAGTGACATAACGTGCTTGAATTTCTGAAGGTGATGAACTCTGCCTGCACTTACACAGGATGTAAAAGCCCTTTTGTTGGCAAGCTTTCTTTGTTATTCATGCAGCTTGTTGTAAAGCCAATATATAAATCCTTCAGTAGCAGGTCAGACGAAAATGTGATTTCAGAGCAAGACCAAGAATCACTGACTATATCCTACAGAGTTGCATGTCTCATTTATTTATTGCATTTATTTATTTTACATTTGTTGACCAGGGAAGTCCAGCTGGGGACAAAGACCCCTTTTCAGCAGAAGCCCAGGGTAGAAAAGCTCCAATACATGGAGAAGAATCAAAATCTTTTAAGTTATATAATATCAAAGATGTCAGGCAGAATGCAATTAAAAAAATACAATGTCAAAAATAGATAAGACAGTAACTATACATACAGTAGTAAGGCTTCTAATACTAATTATATTATATACAGATATAGTTAAATAATTAATGCAGTAGGACAGATGTCACACTAGACTACTGAGTTATTTACATAGGGTGGCTAGCAAAGGTCATGGGCACCAGAACCATAGGGTGAGACAGATCGAGAGCCTCCCCACACACTTTCAACAGCTCTCCAATGTGCCCTGAAACTGCTGTCAGAATAGCGATTGCATGGAAACATTTGCGTTGATGTTTCTGAAATAACCACATCACATGCTCAGAGAGCTGTAAAAAGACAATCTGAGTAATAAATCATCTTCAACTTTTTTCCTGGAGAATTTTGGACAAATCCAAAAATGACAAGAGAATGAAGGATCAAAACCAGGGAAAAAAATTTAAACATTGCTAAATCAATTATTTATTTTATTTTATTTTATTTTACATTTATTGACCGGGCTAGTCTAGCTGGACATATGTCCATTTTCAGTAGAGGCCCGGGAGAAAAGCTCCACACACTTCAAATAAAGTTCACATTACAAAAGTACATATTTAAAATGCAAATACATTTTGTTGAACAGAGAAGAGAAGTAATAAGAGGTTGCAAATTTATAAAGTACATAATGAAGGTTACACATATTAGAATAGACTTAGTATAGTTAATAAGAAGTTACATATAAATGTTACTGAAGAGTACTAGTTAATAAGAAGTTACATTTAAATGTTACTAAAGAGTACTAGTTAATAAGAAGTTACAGTTACATATAAATGTTACTGAAGAGTACTAGTTAATAAGAAGTTACATTTAAATGTTACTAAAGAGTACTAGTTAATAAGAAGTTACATTTACGGTGGTGCAGTGGTTAGCATTGCTGCCTCACAGTGAGAGGTTCTCCGGTTCGATCCTCGGCTGGGGTGCCTTCTGTGCGGAGTCTGCATATCCTCCCTGTGGTCGCGTGGGTTTCCTCCAGGTGCTCCGGTTTCCTCCCACATCCCAAAGACATGCTGCAGGTGGATTGGACACTCTAAATTGGCCCTAGGTGTGCGTGTGTGTGTGCCTTCTGTGGAAGGTTGGGCGCCAGGCTGGCAACTCGACACTGTAAAACTCCACTGCCAATTAATGTGCGGACAAGGTGATCCACTGTGGCGACCCCTAACCGGGAAAAAGCCAGAAGAAGAAGAAGATTTAAGTGTTACTAAAGAGTACTAGTTAAGAGAAGAGAAGAAAGCAATAGTGTTGATGTAGGTAATAAAGGAAGATAAGGAAAATGAAATGGAGAAGCAGTTAGGTAATAAATCTGGAAGTAATATGAGTCACTTTAATGAATCCAGTACTAGCTAGGACTGTGAAGGAGAGGAAGCATAGTAGTATTTAATATGAAATAGTTTAAGAGAATAGAAGCATATTAGTTAGAAAGATGAAGTAATTTCAGAGATGAGAAGGTAGATAGATTCAGGTAATAAATTTTAATTAAAAATTAAAAACAGGTTTTGCATCAAAATGTGTTTTCTGAATAATAGAAGTATGAAATGTTTATGTCTAACACTAGTGACTGACTGTAATCCTCAGCAGACCTGTCAAGTTTTGCTTAAGAATTCTGAGCAAAGCCACAAATAACGGGGGGGGGGGATAAAGGGCCAAAATCAGGGACAGATTTTAAATATTGCTCTTATAAACTTAGAAAGCTGCTAGAATAACAGGTTTTGCATTAGCACGTTTTTGATGGATATGAAGTCTCAAACTGAAATGTCTCATTATTTAGTGAACACAATCCACAGTGGTTTGCCAGAAACCCTTAATTTTATGAGGAACAGATCAAAAATATGAAGCAATAATCTGGACATTGGGAAATTCTGGAGGGTTGGGAGGTTCAATCCTGAATGTTTTACCAGAAAATCAAACATTTTATGAGGGAACAATACAAAAATATGAGGCAAAATCAGGGATGTTCTGCAAAATGACCAGATGGGTGCCATAGGGTGACTTAACCTCCAGTTTGCAGCCATCTGCAAATTTTGTTAGGCAGAAGTCTTGGCTCCCCACTTGGAGATCTGAGAAGTAAATACTAAAAAGGAGATGCCTCAGAACTTGAGCCCTGATGGACGCCACTTGTCACTTTCATACTTATTGAGGCATCCACATTTTGCATCGTCAGTTCTCTCCTTCAGACAGTTTGCCATCCATCTTACCACACATGGATTGTTTTTTTTAAGCTATTAGCTTTTTCATAATGTCATTATGGGGAATGGTATTGTATGCCTTTGCCAGGTCAAGATATACCACATGCACTGCATGACTGTCATCTACAGCCTCTGTAGCCATTTTTAAGTTTTCCTGGTTAAATAGACAAAATCTAACCTTCACAAAGCCACACTGTTGCTGGCCAAGTCTAACAAGAGTGTTGATATCACAGTTTATGAGGTTAGTTATAATATACCACATAGTTTTGCCAATGAGGCTTGTAAGGCTGATAGGACTGTAATTATCCGGATCAGTGGCAAGGCCACCCTTATTGAGGGGCATCGCCACTGCACCACTCATCAAGGACAAAGCCAGGAGTTAAACTGAAGTTAAACAGTGTGAGAAGTCTGTCTGCAAGAGCATGTTTAACACTGTTTATAAAGCAACCAGGTATATATGTAGTAGTAAATAAAGACATAATCAAAATGATTGCTGTATACCAGAAATCTGAAAAAACTGAGCATCTTGCATATTTTTTTCTTAACCAGGTTTGTTACACTCCTTAAAACATTTTATAACACTGTCACATCTGGGTGTTAAGCTGTGTGATGTACTCAAAATGTTTTGTTTTGTGTCTTAACTGTTACACCATCATACGTTTGATTCTGCCTGCCTTGCTCTTCTGTTTACCTTCCTGCAGTTGTGGACAAAACAACACTAACAAAGATTGTGTCTTTATTAACATGAACTCCAAGAAGAGCTAAACCCAAACATAAAACTACTGTTCAATCTCAGCCTTACTACAGGATATGTACCCAAAGAGTGGCGTACAGCAACAGTGGTCCCTCTCCACAAAGGTGGTGCCTCAACGGATCCTGGAAACTATCGCCCCATAAGCCTGACTAGCTTGGTCTGCAAAGCTATGGAAAGGATCATCATGGACCTCATAAATAAAGATATTGGGGATCTACAGACACTGGATCCTACCCAGTTTGGCTTTGTTAAAAACAGTCACCAAGGCCATTGATGAGGGGAAGGTGGTCCACACAGCCTACCTGGACCTCGCAAAAGCCTTCGATACAATACCCCACTCGGGCATTATAGATAAGCTCACCAGCTTAAATATAAACCCCTACATGACTAGATGGGTTGCAAACTGGCTCAAGGACAGAACCCACATGGTTAGAATTGCTGGAGCCATGTCAGACTCCAAACCAGTTACAAGTGGCATCCCACAAGGCTCAGTCCTGGGACCTCTCTTGTTCGGTATATATTTCTCGGAGGTACAGGCAAACATGGAAGGACTGTGGCTGACCAAGTTCGCAGATGACTGCAAACTGGGTGCCATAATCGACTCTCCAACTGACACAAGCATCCTCCAAAAGGGCCTCATAGAAACAGACAACTGGTGCCAGAGCCATGGCCTCAAGCTAAATGCCAAAAAGTGTATAGTCATCCCCTTTGGCAAAAACAAAGTGCCCACAAATTACCACATAGGTGGTAATCCATTAAGTACAGAAGAAGTAATTAGGGACCTGGGGACCCAAGTTGATAGCAATCTCTCATTTGACAACCACGTGGCCAAAGTGGTTAGAAAAACATTTTATATAGCCCACCTAATCATGAAGGGATTCACATCTAGATCAGGGGAGGTCATCGTGCCTCTTTACTCATCCCTCATCAGGCCCATAATTGAGTACAATGCCCCTTTTGGGATGTACCTTACCAGACACCTGCAGCAACTGGAAAGACCCCAAAAGTACCTCAGTAAGAGGATCAAAGGGCTCAAACAGATGCCATATGCTGCCCGGTTAAAGAAACTCCAGCTCTACTCAGTGGCATACCGCCTGCTCAGAGGCGATCTGTGCCTGATGTATAAAGCCATGTCCAACCCGGAATTAATGGACATGCTACACCTCAGAAAATCCAAATCCCATCGAGCTACGCGCTCGAGAGACTTGAACCTCAGCACTGAAATAAATAGGACATGCTGGTGGGACAGATTCATAACCCAGAGGCTCCCTTCAATCTGAAATAAAATCCCAGTCCAGGTTAGGCAGAGTCCCTCATTGACTCTCTTCAAGAGGAATCTTGATGAGTGGATGGGAGATCGTAGGTTTACCCCGGGTACCACTTCTGTGTCACTGTTAGACAAAGGCACAGTATACTAACCTCGTAAAAGGGCATAGCAAAATTAATTTAAAATGGGTGGCGAAAGCCAAACACACTCTGGCTAGGCTTATAAATGCCCTGGGGCAGATAGCCTAGTATGAACCTATGAACCTATAAAGATTAGTACATTTTTTCTAAGTATAAATAGTTATATTTGAATGTTCTTTTCCAATTAGCAAAACATCATAGTTACTCTACTTGTGATAATCAGCTCAAGATCAGCTCAAGAATGAGCTTATAGGGTGTTTGCTAAGGACAGCATAGCGGAGCTTTCCTCAGACACAGCATTTTTACTTACTCCTTGTATCTCTTGCTTAATACCCAACACTACAAACTACTCAGCCTTACATACATGTTTGTTTCACATATTACTGCTATTTCACTTTTTCTGTATTAAAGCAACCATATTTTCTATTTTCTACTATTTACACAGTTGCTGTAGCAATATAATTTAAAGAGCCCCCTATTTGCTGCACACTAAAATCATAGATTAGCATATTCACACAGCATTTTGTATCACCTCACCATCTGACAGTTTTTTCTCCATACTTGCATGCCATGAAAAGTACCTTACAGATATTTTTTCTTTCATCTTGCAGATTTCACAAACCAGGTGCAGCCTGCTATGCTCAGGCTCACTCTGGTCCCCTACCCTACCCCCAATTCCTACCTACCCTCACTACTCCTAAACTTAAATCACATAACTGCACCCACTTCTTTAGACAGACCAAGCACAATCTAGCCAGTTACACTCCCGCCCAACTACTCCCATTCTACTTCCTTCATTCTCCTATTGCCTTCCCCAATTGCCATATACCACTCCACTCTCCAGTCACTGCACTGAGTAGCAGAAACTTAGCATATATCTCATATCTAAAACCGTACCGCTCTCTACTACTAATTCATTTTGTTCTTAAACGCCTCTTTATCCTATGTGTTTATCTCCTATCAGTCATCCTCTCCTTTCTAGAGTGCCCTATCTTACTCTAGATTTTAAACGCACTCCACTTAACTTTTTCCTTAATCACTTTCCTCTTATACCCCTCTCCACTCTAATCCTCTTACTCTAACTGTAAGACAATTTTCTCACTAGAATTACTTCATACCATCTTTCCCTTCATATCTCCCTCTAGTATAAACTTATTGCTTCTTTCTCATATCACCATGTTTTTCTTTTTACTATTAATTCTCACACCATTCAACTATCTCCTTTCCCCTTAAACCCTCATCAGCTACAACCACCCTATTGAACACATCTGAAAACTACACAGACATATCTCTCAGCCTCTATCAAATAAATCTACTACTCTTCAACAAAGTGACAATTCTCCCGTTAAACTCTATCCTGTATATCCCAATAAAAAACTACCCTCTTTTAGATTTGTAGATCTAAAAGAAACAAACTACCATTATTTTACTCTTCCAGATTTTCTATCATACCCCTATGCAGAGACATTTACCCCAATCCAGGATCCACTTCCATGAATTTAACTTTGCTATCTAACACCAATAACTCATGTAAATCCTTGCAAATTGTTACACTAAAATTCCAAAGCATTTGTAACAAAATTACTGACTTTCATGCCTGGATTAATCATAATCAACCACCCATCATTGCTGCTACTGAGACCTGGCTAAAACCTTATGTAAAAGACTCTGAATTCTTCCCTCCAGATTTAAATACAATAAGGTCTGATAGGTCCCACAAAAAAAGGAGGTGGTATTGCACTTCTTTTCCCTAGTACCTACAATATAATCCCTTACTCAAGTACTATTCCACAGTTCTATAATGTTGAAATCCTTACTTCTTTCCTAAAATTTAATACATCAAAAAGATTATGTATCATAGTTCTATACATACCCCCTAGCAATAACATTCCTATACTGAAATAGATTGTTGCTTGGATCTCTAGTACTATTAAAAATGAAACCACCATTCTGGGCATCAATATTAATTGGCTAAACTTCTGCTCTAAATACATATCCTCAAATATTAACTTATTTAAATTCACTCAACTTACCACCACTCCAGCAAGATTTAATAGGAGTAATAATGATGGTTCCATCCTGGACTGGATACTGGTTACTGATCCAAGAAAAATCTCTTCAGGTGGTACACTCCCAAATGCACATAGTGATCACCTCCCCAACTTTGTTCATCAAACAGCTCCCTCCTTTCAAAAGCAACATCATCATAAACAAATAAGGATTCTGATCAACTTCAAACTACAGACATTCATCAATGCACTACAAAATATGAACTGGACCATACTACAAATCCTACCACTAGATGATGCAGTAGAATACTTTAATACAGTATTTCTGGAAATAATAAACACTCACACCCCCTCGTGTAAAAAGGATCAAAACCAACCATGCCCCATGGCTCACTAAACCAACAAAATAACTAATACTAGCTACAGACAAAATTTGGAAACAATGGCTTAAAAATAAAAAACCTTCCAGACCAGTTGGGATTTAAACAGCTTTGCAGCCAGGTAAAAAGACAAGTAACCAATGACAAAAAAATGTTATCTAAAACTTCAAACCAATCATATGCAGAACCCCAGAACATTCTAGACATCCATAATATCACTCCTAAACCCAGGCACAAAAAGCAATCCATGTCCACATCCTGACAAAACACCACAACAAATAGCCAGTCTCTTTACCTCTAACTTTATCAGTACCATAGCAACCATCACTGCTAAGTTTCTCCAACCCCACTACAGCAAAAGCTTTGTGGTCTTCCCATTTGCTGCAGATACTTTGAAAGTTACATGCTAAAGTGGGTGTTGTACTCAATTATTGGCTTAACGAGTGAAGAGTACGGGGAGGTGATAACTTCACTTTTCTCAAGGTAATGCCCTTACTTATGAGGTGAGCCATACAGAACTTCCTTCTTACCACTCTGGAGACATGTTGATCAAAGGCAAGGTTTCTGTTCACCTGAGTGCCCAGATCTCTCACCACTGAGTGCATACTTGGAGTATTGCCACTGATATGGTAATTTGCAGGAACATTACTCTTGCCAAAAGGGCTGATAACACATTGAGTTTGAGGCCATGACTTTGGCACCAATCATTTGTTTGCATAAAGCCTTCTTGAATTGAAAGAGGTTGACATTGTTTGGAGATTCCATGACCACACCCAGTTTGCAAACGTCAGCCACAGTCCTTTGGTTTTAGTTTGTACTTCACAGAAATAGACTGCAAACAGTAGAGGTAATGGTTCTGCTGTTGTAGGTGGATTCCCCTATTTTGACTGCATGGGTTCTATGAGAGCACCAATTTGCAACCCACCTTACGATAAAAGGGTTGATGTCTAGCTGGGAGAGTTTGTCATGATGCCTGAGTGAGGGATAGTGTCAAATGCTTTGGCCAAGTCTAGGTAGGCTGTATGCACAGATTTCCCCTCATCTAGGGCCCTTGTGACAGTCTCAAAGAAGTCCACCAGGTTTAACAAGCATGATTTCCCATTGACAAATCCAAACTGGGTAGGATCTAGTGTTTGGAGATTACCTATATCTTTGATAAGGTTCATGATGATTCTCTCCATGGCCTTGTAGTTGTAGATAAGGTGAGTCAGGCTAATAGGTCTGTAGTTCCTGGACTCAGTAAAAGCACCACCTTTGTGTAGGGGGATAACAGTGGCTGTTTTCCATTCAGCTGGGATGAAGCAGGTGCTTAGACTGTGATCGAAAAGAGTAGCCAATGGCGATGCTAATTCTTGTTTGAGCCCATGTAGGACACAGCCTGGGATGTTATCAGGTCCCACTGATACTGTGTTTTGGTCCTAGAGAGGGTGTTTATGATCTGCTCTTTAGAGATACAAGGTAGGGGACAGATGGTAGGGATGTCATGTAGTACGTGTGGCAGGGACAGGGGAGTGAAGTTTTCACAGAACCTTTTGGCTAGCAGAGTAGCTATGTCCAACGGCTCAGTGTATGTCTTACCATTGACTACCAGTTTGGCGCTAATCTGAGCCTTACCTTTTAGGTTACAGATGTAAGTAAAGAATGCCTCATGGTTGTCCTTGGTTGAGGAAGCTAACTTGGATTCATAGTTTGCCTTGGGAGGACTTCACAAGAAGTCTCTATTTGCTTATTTAAGGTGAGGAGGGAATGTCTACAGTTTAGAGCCCCCTCCTTCTTACTCTTAGACAGCAGTTTCTTCCTTTTATTGTAAAGCAAAGTTCTTAATTAGCACTCTTAAAGAAAAATCTTGATGAGTGGAATGGAAATAGGTAATACACCCCGGGGATCACTTCTGTGTCTCTGCTCGACACTGGCACAGGAAAATAACTTTCTTAGGTGGCGTAAGCCATGGAACCTTGTTGGCTAGATTTACGTAGGCCCTTGGGCCGATAGCCTAGTACTTACCTATGAACCTATAAGCCTGTTAATGGTGGTTGTCCACCAGGCAGGTTTGCTTTTCCTTGAAGAGCTTGTTTTGGTCCTAATGGGTATGCTGAGTCAATGCAGTTATACAGTTGCTTGTAGAGGGCACTGGCGTAGAGCTCAGCATAGTTACCAGTCCCGTCTGAGGGGAGAGATGCAATGAAACTATTTATACCATCCTGTAAGAGGTTATAATCTGCAATGGAAAAGTTTTTTAGTCTAGTTGCTGCTATGGGGAGGGTCAGATGTGATAGTTAACTCAAATGAGACTGATTTGTGGTCAGATCTCACCAGGAATTAACTCACAGTGGGGGAGTTACAGTGGTCTCCCATATTTGTAAGCATCCGGTCCAGGATGTTAGCACCCCTGCTGGGGGTGTCATCTAGCTGGTCCAGGACATTGGAGTTGACAAAGTCGAAGAAGCTTTGGGCAGGTGAGTTTGAGCATGAGTAATTCATCCAATCAATGCTTGGGTAGTTAAAGTCACCCAAAACTATGGTGGTAGGATGCATCTCGATAGACTTAAGTTGATCTAAATAGGCAGAGTGGATGTCCTGATTCATGGAGGGGGTTCTGTAACAGGCAATGGCTTGAATAGGTGTCCTACCAACAGTTAATTGCACCTGAAGTTATCTCTAGAGAGTTGTACTGTTTAACCAATCTGGAGATGTATTTATTCTTTATGTATATTGATACACTGCCTCCTTTAGTTTTCTTGCCTTCAGTTTGTGGTCTGAACATGTGGAAGGAGGTATAACCCAGTATGACTGGGGTGCTCTCCACAGCCTTGAACCAGGTCTCCATGACTGCACAAATGTCTAAATCCTCCAGGGTGAGGACTGCTTCCAGTGAGTGCAGTTTCATGTTAAGACTCCTAGCATTTAGCAACATGACCTTGAAGTTGTTTTTGGTTGGTATTTTTATGTTAGGAGTTTTGTCCTTGTGATACTGCCTAAAAAAGGCATTATGGGGGTGGCAAGAGCCTTAGCCAGTAGCCAAAATCCCAGGGGTGACAGATGAAGACCATCTCTAGGAAAGCATGGAGGTCTATCAATCATGCCATCTCAGGCTGGCAGATGCTGGATCCCCTTAGACTCCCCCTCTTTACTGTTGTTCTGTAGCTAGCACCTGGAATACCAAACCATTAATAATTAGAACCAATCAGAATCATGCTTTATTCAAAACTTCTTTATGAGGATACCTCTCTTCTATCTGTAACTGTACTTGCACCAACCATCCTCGCTGACTGCCTTTACTTCATGAAGATATTCACATCTCAATGACCACTATCTACTAAATGTCTGGAGATAACCTAACTACACTTATGGCAGAAGCACTTATGTAATGTTAGCCTTTTTTCACTTATTTTTCTTATCCTATTCTGTAATTTAAGTTTTTATTTAGTTGTACCTAAATGTTAATTTCTGATTTACCTTTACTTTAACTGATTGTTAATTATTTGCCTACATGCATATAACTTTATAAACTTTTCATATTGTTGTATTCGCTTGTATGTTCATGTTTTGTGGAGCTTTTCTCCCTGGGCCCCCACTGAAAATGGGTTCTTAATGGCTCAGTGGACTATCCTGATAAACAAATGCCAGTAAATAAATAAAATAAATAAATGTGGTGAATAAAGTGCTCAGCTGCATTTTTACTGTATTAGCAAATGTTTTTAGACTTTAAAAAAAAAAACTTTACAAAATTTGTTTTCTCCGTGCTAATGACACTGAGGTTTAGGGTTAATCGTTAACCCCAGTGACATCAACTGAGGGGAAAATGTGAGAGGCACCCATAGACTTTAATAGACATATGTTGCACATGCACAAAGAGGCATCCATTAAAGTGTATTGACATTCACCTTACATGATGTCACACAGGGAAAAGCTAAATTTATTTGGTCCATAGTTTAATAAGTTTTCAAAACTTTTTACTAATAAAATGGCCCAAATAAATATGGATACACTTGTGCAAGTTGCATCATGGCATTTAACTCACCAGATACAGACATGCACCACTATATTGTGGCAGAACACTTTAAACAGGGCAGTTCCTGGCAGTACTGAATATTTTAACTCTGTCCTTTGATGAAATGAAACCCTAGGAAAAGAACTCCATGGCCCCTACTGTCCACTTGTTCCCTTGCATACCCCCCAATATGTCCCCCTCCTCCCACCCTCCGCCAACCTAGCTTTGCCACTCCATTCAAATTACTTTTTTTTGTTTTGTTTTCTCTTGCTTTATCATATTCTTTGAATTGTTCTTGCATTCTTTAAATATATCCTAACTGGCCAAGACTGCATCATAATAAATAAGTAGGAAATAATCGAAAATTGTGGCTAAAGAAAAAATAATCATCCTCTCTCTTCATTTTCTTCCTGCATCCTTTCACCACTCCCTAAATCACCAAAACTGCTCTGTAATAACTGTGGAAGAAATACGCCTCTTGAGCCTCAGAAGTCATGGGGTACATTTTATAGTTTTTTTCTCTAGTCTTTTGTTACAGCTATAACCTGGACAAAAATTATGACTAAGTAAAGAAATCCAGTCTTTTTTTTTTCTTTCACTGAAGAAATAAGTTGTGTCCAAGGCTGAATGATCACAGTTGACAAAAGTAATTCCCAATAAACTGAGACGATAAATGTTTGTAAAGATACACAAATGTATATCAGCATAGTGTTGGATTCCCTGTCAAAAGAAAAAACAGATAGTCACCTACTGTGTATCCCTCTGGTGTTACATTGGGATAAAATGAATAAGTGGCCTCAGTCATATATTTCAAGTTGCTGCTGTCATACACCATACAGCTTGCCTCTTCACCTCCACCTCCAAAGAACAGGTACTTTCTGGGTGTCCATCTGACAGCCAGTATATAATAAAATTATTTTAACTTGTTGATCTCAGATGTATATTTACAATATACCTCCACAACCCTACTCCCATAGTTAGCCACCTATATACACTTCTAATGTGTGACTGTAAGAAAAGTGAAAAAAAAAATTATCTCAGTCATATATGTCAGCCTGTTGCTAACAGGCAGTACACTGCCTCTGCACAAGCTATAGTGATCTTCTGTGCACACTTTTGAGGTTTGTGCAAAAAGTTAAAGAAATAATGACCACACTGTGATAGCCCCACACAAGCTATAATGACCTTTTTTTGCATACGTCTGATGTTTAACTGATGGAAGACTAGAAAAATAATGAAATATGACCATACTTTCCCCAGTGATAAACAAGTTATAGTGACCCGTGCACACCTCTTTGGTTTGATTATGATGAGAACTTAAATAATAATCTCAGTGTTCCTAGCTCCAGCCACACCCAACACAAACTATCACAACCTTCTGTGCACACCTCTGAGCAGGGCAAGCTGCAGAAGAGGCAAGACCAGAGCTGAAGCATGTGTCAACATCCACCTCTGCAACCTAATGTCTGGAGGATGCCATGGGCTAAATGTTCTGTGATACATTTTATGTCTTATTTAAAAAGAATAAGACTTTTAGTGTATGGATCACTGTGATTATGCTCCGAATTTGGGGAAAACATATGTTTAGTAAGCACCGTTCTCACATCTGAAGTGTTGTTAAGCTTTTATTAAGTACCTTTTAGGATTGTTAAGCTCTAGTCACACACTAGAGCATTAACAGCAATCAGCAGTCATCACAAAAGAGCAGTGGGATGCTGTTAAACACTCCATTTGCACTTTTTTGAAGCATGAGTGAAGTGTTTAACAGTCTGCATACAGTGTTTAACAGCTTCCCATCCCTCTTCTGTGGTAGTTGCTCTGTGTGTGTAAGTGTTACAGCACTATTGTACTCTTCTTCTCTAACGTTTCAGTATATGGTGACCAGATCACAAACCATGCAGGTGCATCACCAGTGTCATTTATAATTTTCTATGAAATTCTTTGGAGTCATTCCAAATGTAACCCATATTTACACCACATACATCTTGTATTACAGTTGTGTTTCTGTTACAACAGTAAACAGCTAAAAAAATGTCCTTTTACATCACTAAGTGACCCTTTTGCTTTTCACCCCCCCCCCCCCAGCCTTCATTTTGGCACCTCTGTAAAAGGTTGATTTAATTTTGAGATATAAATTAAATTAGTGGCAAAAAGAGTTAAGATGGAGGCATAAGCAGAATGTGGGATGGGTGAAGACAGAAGGCTGGATTCAATAAAACCTACACAATTCGCTAAAACTGTGTGCGCGCACTGATTTGTACTGAGTAAGTGGCTGTACATGCCGTGTACAGTAGTTCAAACCCAGTAAACATTGTGGCATACTAATTATGGCATAAAGAGCTGAAAGATATGCTGATCTACCAATCCAAAACGGAGGAGCTATTCAACAAGCTATAAAGCAATCATGTATACTCAATGCAGGTTTTAGCCTCAAATTCCAAAACATATTGTAATACAGCCAAGGAAACTACACTGAAAGAATGTTAGGGGCTGCTGCTGCTCTTCTGCATGTGTATGTGCAACAGGTCCAAGTCTATGCTGCTGCTGCTGCTAACAGACCTCAACCAAGGAGAAGGGTGTTTTAGACTCGGTTTAACTTTTCATGGTCTGCATGAGGTGGAAATAGTAGAGCTCTACAGGGAGGATTGAGACACACTACAGGAACTCTGCAATCTCTATCATCAACCGAGAGCAATGGCAAACCAAGGGGAACCAATACCTGTGGAAACTATAGTATGTGTAGCACTTAAAGTTGTAGCTACAGGAACCTTCCAGAGACCAACCGGGGGGGGGGGGGTATGCTGAGGGTGTCACAGGCATCAGCATCCAAGATCCTACATCACTTCCTGTGTGTTCTATGTGACAGCATGCCAGTTACTACATATATTTTCCCCATACTCTCAAGGACATAGCTACAACTATACAGGATTTCTACCCCATAGCATACTTCCCTAAAGTTCTGAGTGCCACAAACTGCACATACATTTAGATCAAAGCACCATCCAGGAAATGGGAAGTGTCTGCATAAACAGAAAGGGCTTCCACTCCATTAATTGCCAGGTCATATGTAACGTTAAGGGAATTGTCCTGAAAGTGTGTGCTGGCAACCCCGGCAGTTACTACAAACTTCCAGATCTGGCACAACTCTCAGCTCTACCAGAGGTTTTCCAGGGGTGATACCCCACAAGGTCATTTATTGGGTGATGCATGGTATGCGCTCGAACCATGGCTGATGACACCCATCAGAAATGCACATGCACCCACCAAAGGACACTATAATGAGGCACACACTCAAACAAGAACTATCATAGAGCATGTGTTTAGGCTGCTGAAGTCATGGTTCTGGTGACCTAGATACATTAGGGGAGCCCTGCAGTATGATCCCAGTACTTGTGCTGAAATCTTCATCTGTGCTATCCTTCACAATATTATCCTGAGAAAACAGCTTCAACAGGAACACCAAGGGGAAGAGGTACACATCTCACCAACACTGGCAAAGTCAACACAGCCACATGCAGGTGAGGACTCAGAGGGGGAAGGGGGAACAACAGCCTCTGTGGATGTAGGTAGGCATAGGCATGCACAATATGCCCTCATCCTGGTGAAGAGGTAACAGATAGCACACATGCTCACCACCTAAGGGGTACAACCTTCATCCTATGAATATACATACAGTAAAATTAATGCAAGGCAGCACTCATAACCTTTACGTACCCATGTAATGGATGTGTATTGTTTGCATCAGACAAAGTCATCCCTAAATTAAAACACTTGTAACTGCATGACTATCAAGGTAAGCGTTGAACCTGAAACAGAAAAATAAATGGTTGGGGGGGCGTGGCCAAGGATAAACACAGGGTAGCAGCAGATTACTTCAGCTCCACCAACATAACTACATTAACAGGAAATTATTACTTCAAAACTCAACTAATGGAATAATTTTCTTTTTAAAAACGTTTGGACTATCATTACTTATAATAATATTCAAAAAAGAAAGAAAATTTAACTGACTTTCCTGTCAGAAATCCTTTTGGAAAATTCTCTCTCATCACTTCTGTTCAGAATGAGTTCCAGCAAGGCTAACAGTCAGGATTCCAGCATTAAGAAAGAGCTTCAGACATTATTATCAACTATACAGCAACTAACAACTAAAATGGATAAACTGGATGTTAAAATTGACAACTTTATAGAGAAAACCACAAAACAAATGGATATGCTACACCAAGATTTACAACATCAGAAAGCCCAGATAACAGGTATAGAAGAGACACTTAATGATATGGACAACAGAATTAAGGAAGAATAAATGAACACTGAATTTTTATTGAAACAAAACACCCACCTTCAATCCAAACTAGATGACTTGGAAAACAGATCCAGACGTAACAATATAAGGATTTTTGGGCTGCCAGAAAATATAGAAGGTAACAATATTACATCTTTTTTAAACACTTGGCTTCCCAAAACTTTAGATCTGTCAGATGCATTTTCTTTTGGCATTGAAAGAGCCCATAGATCTTTATCCATTTCTAATACAAATAAAAATTATCCTAGATCAGTTATTGTAAGATTTTTATCATCTTATGACAAGGAGATGGTATTAAAATCTGCATGGGCTAAATCACCTATAAAAATTAATGAAGCAACTGTGCGCTTTGACAATGACTATTCCTCTTTGGTAATATCAAAAAGAAAGGTTTTTTTACCATTAATAAGAGAGCTTAAGAAAGCACAGTTCAAAACTCATCTTTTATTCCCTTCCAAACTGAAAATCTTTTTACCTGATGGCCCTAAAATTTTGAAGACCTGGACTCTGCTTTGGTATATATTAAAAAAAATAAAATACTAGACAAAATAGAGGATATGGAATGGGCAAGTCCTTCGTTAAAAAGAATGGCAACAGGAACATCTTGGAAGACATCAGAGAAAAAAAGAGACTAAAAAACAAATGACATGTTTTATATTTCTTTGAACTTTTTAATTACAGTTTCTGCATCTACAAGAAAACCATAAATATCTTAATGATTTGTACAAAGTTATACTAATGTGCAAGAACTGAAGCTTGTTTTATGGATAATCAAACTTACATGAGGAACAAATTACCTGATATAAATCAACTTGTTTCTCTTCTGTAACTAAGAGATCTAAGGTTAGTAATATGTTATATCTTTTTTTTCTTTCTTTATTTTAAATAATAGCACTCTATTTAAACTAAACATATATGGAAGGGGGAGGGAGGGCAGAGAGGGGGGAAAGATGAAAAGAAGGAAAAAGGGGGAAAATAAAATATTATCTCTTTAAAATTATTTATGCTGTTTAAATAAAACTGCTTTATATTATACTATATTTAAAATTGCTTAAACACATAATATCAAATAATAAGTTACGATATAACTGTAGCTGACTAGAACTAAAGCAGTTATAAGTAATGTGTCTCAGGTTTTACTTTACTAAAAGAAACAGCAAGTAAATATATATTTAGATATGGTTTTTTTTTTTGTTTTTTTGTTTTTTTTAAGAAGTAACAAGGTTCTAATAATACTGATGTGTGTCTGTAACATACTTTGAATGAGAAAATGAAATGGGACACATAAATTTAAGAAATGTTTATGTTAGATAATTTAAGGCTTGGTTTCACTGCCATAGAGACTGCAATGACTTGTGGAGTGCTTCGAGAAGGTTTTACACTGTATAAATCCTTTTACATTCAAAATGAATGTTTATCACTTACTTTTACTAAAATTCCTGCCAGAATGTTATAAGAGACAATTTTAGTTATAGGTATCCTCGTGAATAGTGTCCTCGAGCCGATTTAAAAGCTTCAACATTCAGCAAATGCACAGAGAAGCTGACAGCAGCCATTTTGAACTTTGACCCCTGATTTCACACAGACACGTCGCAAATTCAAGAAGTAAACCAGTTTCAGGAAGTAGAACTGCTGTAAATGCAGTATTGTGATGAAAAACGAACTTTATGACAACAAAATGTGAGTTTTTCTTTATAATAACTTACTTATTTAAGATGTTACTTATAAAATGTAAAAGTTATAATGATTTTTAATGTCTTAATATGCCATAGTAAACAAATGAAATAGCTTAGAATGCATAGTAGCTAAACTCATGCATATGTGACTCTGAAAGCTTATATAGTTACTGCATTTCAATGCATATAGGTGCATATAATTTAATGATATATAACATTATAATGCATTATTTTAACAAAGATAAATAAGTGTGTGCATTACTATGATTTTATTTCAGAAGAAAGTGTTATGTGATACATTCTAAGCTGCAGTGCAGATATATGAGATATAGCAGGCTTTCATCACAATGATTCATGCATAACTAGAGAACAACATTGCTTTGTAGTCTGTTTCTTTTATCTCATATACTAAGAATAATCATTTTTATTTAAATGGTAAGAACAAGTAAGAGAAGGAAGTTTGTAGTACATGTAGTTTAAAGTTTTAAAACTATTAATAGTACTGTTATGGCAGAAAATATGAATATTCTAATGCAATTAATATTTTGAGACATAATAGCCTTAGATAATAAATGTTATTAAATTCAAATGAACATAAACAAATAATAAGAACCTATCACTACAAGTTTATATTAAACAACTAAAAGGGTATTTTTTTTTCTCTCTCTTCTCTGCTCTCTCTTTCAAGATTGTTAGAATGCTTTTATGATAATATACACATTATATAGAATAGATATACATAACATTGTTAAGATGACTATAAAAGTTTTAATATGATAATACAAGGGTATTCTCAAGAATAATGTTGGTAATGTTTCTATTTCTCAAAGATGATTTATAATGAGTCATTTATTGTATAAGTTTTAAAGTAAATGTCGAAAGATTTTACTCTTCTAACATATTCTGGAAGAATCACACCAAGTTCTTGTAAGCAAGTAAAACAGCTTTATTTTACATTCATGGAGACCTGCTACATGATAGTAGTATGCCAGCAGTTTGGCTACTTGTACTTTGAGTTCTGCTTTTATAGGCCCTTCTGCACGTACACACACGTAGCACACAGAACATTCATCAGAAGTGATAGTTTGATTACTTGTTTTTACCAGCTAGTACCACAGTTATTCTTGCAACATTAACTTTCTTATCAGCAGTTTAAGATTAACTTCTGCATTCCTCAGTGATCAACACATTCCAGAACATTTCAGTTTGCACGCAGTGAACATTTTTCTGCTTAACCCTTTATATACAGAATACAAAATATGTTGAACTTCAGTATTTTTCCACATTTCCCCCCTTACAACATTTTGTATACTGTTTATTTTACACAATCCCAGA
This sequence comes from Protopterus annectens, assembly GCF_019279795.1. Taxonomy (NCBI): domain Eukaryota; kingdom Metazoa; phylum Chordata; order Ceratodontiformes; family Protopteridae; genus Protopterus; species Protopterus annectens. The sequence goes on along the minus strand of NC_056741.1, from coordinate 556,697,843 downwards.
TACGTTTTATACCTTCTCATAATCAGAAAAATATGCTTTTGTAGCATTGGCAGAGATAACCTTCGATATTATCATTTTGATACATGGTATGCAACAGCAGCCAAGCAGCAAAAATATGACTGCACCAACACATACAGCAATTAAAATGTTCATCAACACAGAACCCCAGTTTCCAAATAAGTTTTGGAAAAAGTCAGTCAAGGGGTTTGGACCAGGTTTAGTTAGTTCAGAAACTTGTTGAATTATTTCAAGATGGCTCTGGATCTCATGCTCGTTATCAGGAATAAACGAGCAGCACTCCTCGTGTATGAGAGCGCAAGTACCTCCCTTTGCCGCTAGGGTGAAATCGAGCGCCATACGGTTCTGCAACACTACTGTTCAAATCGCCGTTAATTCGTCTGTCACCAATTCTGGCGCTGAAAATGTCGCATTACTCAGAGTCTCTAACAGTTTTGACAGTTTTGTCAGTTCCCAGATGGATTTTACTGTCCCATACGCTGGCAAAATACCAGCCCAAGCAATTACATCATCACCTAGGTCCATATGTGAGAGTCCTTTGCTGCTGACATGCGCCAAGTCATGGTGATAAATCCATGACGCATCAATGTTACCTACGGGATTAATAGGTTTATTAAGAGAACGTGCATTTCATATTTTACCTTGAGGTAATGCATTCACATGTCTGATAGCTGGTATCAGATATCCCAAAAAAACAACTTCTTGACCAACCATATGGTAGCCATTTATATGCTTTCCTACCACAAATAAAATAACAATCATTCGTTTTGAGGGTAATATTGGTTGGAAATTCATAACTCCCATTTGGCTTTAGCCCCTTAAATAACAGGCCATATACATACAGCATTTTTTCAACAAAACTAGTATCATTTACATTGATGTCTTTTTTTATAGCTCCAAACTTGGGCTCACACTGCCCTTCTAGGGTACAATTATGAACTATTGTCAAATTACATTGACTCTGCCCCACCTTAACTTTTCCAATCTTTTGAAAACACACTGTTCCGTTTTGGCGCCCCAGAAGAGGCAGCGCCACCTTGTCTCTCAGTGGTACTTCTGTGGTTTTAAACAACAAATTATTCCAAGTATCATTTATTCCCAGAGGGGCTGTCCCTAACATTAAACCACTATGTACAGTAGGTATTGCAGTACATACCCAACAAGTTGAGACATTCATTGAGGATGCATATGCATATTTAATCGCTTGATATGTATTAAAGTTTGGATGCCAGCTGGTGTGTTTGTCTCTTTTTGAATGGCTAGCTTCATTAAAAAACAGAAATGGCCAAAAACAGAAATATTACAATCACAATAGTTATAAACAATAAAATATTGCAATAGAACCATTTTCTCTTATTCTCATTATTGTCCTTCATGGTTACTGCTGTCTGTTTGTTCCCCAGGGGGATTCAAGTTTTTATCTAACTTAAAATGTTTTACAATTTTACAATGCATTAGGTGGATCCATGAGGACCTTTCTTTAATCCGAACTGCCGTTGGAGTTGCGATCAACACCTGGTAGGGGCCCTCCCATTTGGGGGATGCCCAATTCTTTTGCTTAACGATCTTGACCCAGACCCAGTCGCCGGGTCTGATTTCCGTGATTTTGTCGTCTCTTGAACCTGAAAAATAATCATTCGTTAAACAGCTGTTAGTATTGGTCAGCATTTTCCTCATGTAATCTGTTATCTCCTCACCCCCCTCACATTCTGCAGGCAACAAGTTTTGCCACTGCGGGACGTAATAAGGTCTCCCGTACAATAACTCAAATGGGGTGACTCCTTTTGAGGTGGGAGTTGTCCGCATGGAAAGGAGGGCTAGAGGTAGACAGGTAATCCAAGACTGATGTGTCTCGGCCATGAGTTTTCTTAACTTGCCTTTTAGAATGCCGTTGTGGTATTCCACCAACCCTGCTGACTGTGGGTGGTAGGCACAATGGTGTTTCAGTTCAATTTGGAAAACTGTAGACAGTTTCTGAATGATCTGATTGACAAAATGCGTGCCGTTGTCAGAGTAGATGTGTGTAGGAAGTCCAAAGTGTGGGACGATGTGATTGACCAAAATTTTAGCCACTGTTTGAGCATCCGGATGTGTCACCGGAAAAGCCTCAACCCACTTAGTAAATGCATCTACTATCACTAACACAAACTTCTTTAGTTGTGCCGGGGTCAATTCGATGAAGTCCATACATATTGTATGAAATGGATAGGGGGGTGTTGGAAATGATGCCGGGGCAACTCTGACCCCTCCCCCGTGGTATTTAGCACATACTATGCAGGATAGACAAAAATGTTTTGCATATGCAATGAAACCCTTGGTCCAAAAGGTAAGGTGGATAATTCTAACCATAGCTGCAGGGCCCAGATGGGAAGGGCCATGCGACTAGTGCTGCATACCTAAAAAGATTAGTAGGCAAAACATATTTATTATCTGGTCCCACATAGATTCCTTTGTTCTGTCTAACACCATACCTAGTCCAGCGTTGTTTTTCCTGTACTGTGCTAAGTTCCTGCATGACTTGTAAGGTTTGTAAATCAAACTTATCTGTTGGTTGTAATTCTGTAGGTGTGGTTTCAAGTGAAAAGGTACTGGACATAGCTACCTCTTTGGCTGCTTTGTCTGCTAGGGCATTACCAAGTGATACCGGGTCCTTAGCACGGGTATGAGCAGCGCATTTACAGATGGCCAAACCCCCTGGCCGTTGGATGGCTTGTAGTAATTCAAGGATTAGTTCTTTGTGCATGATGTCTTTTCCCGAGGTTGTAACCATCCCCCTATTTTTCCATTGCTGAGCAAACACATGTACCGTAGAGAAGGCATATTGACTATCCGTATAGATAGTGACATTCCTGTCCTCCGAAAGGAGACATGCCCGTGTTACAGCAATCAGTTCCGCTGCCTGAGCGGATAAGTTCCCGGGGAGTGGTCTTGCCTCTATTATCTGAGTTGCAGTAGTAACTGCATACCCTACCTGCATGGTGCCTTTTTCTGTTTTGTGTGCCGACCCATCTACAAACAGTGTCCAGTCCGCATGTAGTAAGGGTTGATCTTTAAGATCCGGTCTTGGTAGAACTTTAGAATGTATGAGATCTAAGCATACATGCGGGATACCGTCTTCAGCAACGGGTAGCAATGTTGCTGGATTTAAGGTAGTGCATCTCTCAATTGTCATGTGCGGCTGTGATAACAGCGTAGTCATACAAGATAAATGTCTGCTAGGTGACAAAAATGTTAACTTGTCCTGCAGAAGGATGACTGCTATGGAGTGCGGGACTTTTAACGTAAGATCATGGAACAATACCAACGTGGCAGACGCTTGTACTGCCAAAGCGGCTGCAATTACTGCTTGCACACAGTGTGGTAATGCTCATGCTACTGAGTCTAATTTGCTAGAGTAAAATGCCAATGGTCTTAACTTATCTCCATACATTTGCATTAAAACAGATGTCATAAATCCCTGCTTGCAATCTACAGTCTGTATAAAGGTCTTACTGTAATCTGGAAACCCCAATGTCACTGACCCAGCTATCAGTTGCTTGATTCTAGTGAATGCCTGTACTGCCTTGTCTGTCCAGTGCAGCAAATCTTTTGCTGCCATCGGTATTGCAAAAATTAAGTCTGATAGCGGGTGCACTTCTTCGGCATAGTTGGGAATCCAACTACGACAGAAGTTCGTAATGCCTAAAAAGGACATCATTTCCTTTTTTGTAGTTGGCATGGGGGCTTGTAAAATAGCATTCTTTCTACTGTCATCTAATCGCCTGCTCTTCCCAGTGATAGTATAACCCAGGTAACGTACTTCTAATTTACAAAATTGTAACTTAGACTTATTTACCTTATGTCCTTCGTGTGCCAGAAAGTGTAGTAGTCGAATAGTCTCGGACTTACAGAGTTCTTCCGTAGTCGTGGCCAGGAGGATATCATCCACATACAGCAGTAGGTGGCACCCTTGGGCGGGTTGGAACTGAGCCAAATTGGTGGACATCTCTTGTGAGAAGATGGTCGGACTTTCGCAGTATCCCTGCGGTAACCTGGTATAGGTATAAAGCTTGCCCATAAACGTAAATGCAAACCGAAATCTACTATCTTCCTGTAAGGGAATGGAGAAAAAGGCATTACTAATATCAATTACAGAAAAGTAGTTATCCGTTGGAAGGATATCGTTCAGCAGAATAGACGGATCCGGGACCATGGGGGCCCGAGGTACCACCGCGGCATTTATTGCCTGTAAGTCTTGTACCATCCTCCATGTCCCATTCGTTTTTTTTACTGGAAATAAGGGCGTATTACACGGTGAGTCTGTGCACAGAATTAATACTCCAGCTTTCAAAAGTGCTGTGATTACCGGTAAAATGCCCTCCTCTGCCTTTCTGCTCAAGGGATACTGCCGTTTATGAGGTCTAAATTCTGACTTGGGTGTAATCTTTACCTGTGCTGCCGTTCTAATCAGTCCGATATCGTGCTGACCCTGCGACCATAATGAGTTTGGAATCATCTGCAATTGAGATTCCTCCATGGGGGTAAGGAGACATAGTCATAATGTCCCAGGGGATTGTATCGGTTCATCTTCCCAGAGGTGCACGGTCGGTCTGGCTTGTGTAACCCAGTTAAGTTTTTGAACCTGAACGCCTTTACCTGCCAACTGTTCTGGTGTCCATCCTACCCATTCAGTTATTTTCTTACCCACGAGGTACCATGACATTCCTTCACCCTCCGTGACTGAAATATGTGTGGTTAATTCATTCTTATACAGCAGCTGCATATCCCTTGTAAGGCTACATGTGACTGCAGAATTACCTAGTGTGTCCCAAAAAAGGCTATGCAATACTAGTTTGGTGACTTTAAAACTAAGAAATTTCTTTTCGTATTCTAAATCAGGTCCGCACATCTTCTGTAATACATTGTGCAATGTAATGGATCTGACACCTTCGGATTTTTTATTCCGTATTTGCTTAATGCCAAATTTGTAAGATCCATCACTACACTCTGGGGGCCTGTCTCTATCAAATCATTACTATACCAGTAATGTAGATCTCCCTGCCCCTCTAATAGCATTGCACTATTTGGTTCAATTCTCCTTGCCACCATCCCAGTGGAGGTTGGGACGGCTGCTATGCCGAACACTTGCATTAAATCTCTTCCTAGTAAATTTACTGGGCAGATTTTTGAAATTATTACTCGGAACCGTATGGTTTGGTTCGTCTCTGGGTCGGTAAACCACAGAGGTTTGGACAATGGCTCTTTGTATACGACCATTTGCTGCTTTTACAAGCACATATTCGTCTGAAGTAACATCGGATGATATGGCAGTACTTCTGACTAACGTTCGTGAAGCCCCTGAGTCACAAAGGAATTCTATGTCTCGGCCCTCAACTTGCAATGTGATCACTGGTTGGGATTCCAGTTGCATAGTTGATGCTAGTGCTGTTAGATTTACCATTTGATATTCCTCATTTTCTGCCATTTCCTGTCCCCACCCATCGTCTTCACTTGTACCTACTTCCCCATTCTCACTTTCTTCTTCTTCCTCATACCCTCCATCTACGTCTTTCTGACCGTCATATAGTCATGCGGTACCACCGGAAGCAGCCATCGGTTTCTCCGGTCCTCTGTAATCTCTGGCAAATGTCCCTTCTTACCGCACTTAAAACATTCCCCCCTCTTTTGCCTACCTTCGAAATCCTCAGAATGACTTACGGCCCCCCGTCCTCGTCCTCTTCCCCTGCCACGCCCTCTTCCGCAGTTTGCGGAACCTTGAACTAACATTAAAGTTCCATTTTCACTAACTGTAAAAGTCTGGGCTTGTTTATCTTTTTTTTCCTTCAGGTATTTCTCAGCATGTCTAGCATACTCCATAAGGGGCTGTAGACGCGCTGTCCTGTGTGTGATGATATGCTTTTGTATAAAGTTACCAATGGCTGTCTTGCAGCCCTTTAGGAATGCATTTTTCAATTGCTGTTCATAGGGCGAGTCATTTTCCTGATTTTCTGCCTTAATCAACCCACTATGAGCATCAAAACATTATGTGAGACGATGTAGATAATTATCTACGGTTTCGTCATCTGATTGAACGCATTGATTAATGCAAGTCCAATCTGCCTTGGGCTTCCAATGTTCTTCTATTTTATCTAAGAGAGTCTTTATTCTGGTTCTACACACTTCGGAGTTAAACGGCAAGGCTCCTCCTTCCCCTGGTAGCAGGGGGTCCCAATTTCCGCAAATAAGGTGCCACTCTGGTCCTAGGATTTGCCTTATTACTTGTTCAAATTCTACAGCGTTTAATCTATAACTCATTCTCATGCCCCCTACGTCTGTACGGAATTTACATATATCTACTTTCGGATGGGGAATCCCCTCTACCGCTTTTTGGATGTCATCACGGGTCCACGGTCGATAGACCAATATTGTAGGACCCTCGCCTTCTGCGCCTGCTTGAGGATCTGCCACTTCTATCAGCGGGTATTTCTCTCCTTCCTGATCTACCTTTTCCTTAATTTTCCAGTGCCCTTCTCTCCTAATACTTCCGCTGCATAAGTCAAGAGTGTTGTCGGGCTGTCTCTGTAATATAATACTTGGCGTGGGGGGGCCACCCACCGAAGCCTGGTATTGTGGTGGGTCCTGGTCGGGGGGCACCTCGATAACCTGTGCAGGGTCTGGATACTGGATGGGAGGGGCCGAGGGATTCTGGTGACTACGACTGACTGTGGAAGTTTCATTATCTTCCTTTTGAACAAAGTACACATCTCTTTCACTTGAATTATCACACCCTTTTTTCAAATTTTGTTCCCTATGTCTCTTATTTGCTTCCTCCAGCCATTTCTGTGCCTGGGGAACCCCACCTTCTTTTGATTCCTTGTCTTATTTCCTGCCTGTTTGCGCAGTACTCTTACTAGATTTTGACATTCTGACTTATTTAAACATCCACTAAACCCATGATCTTTTTTCCATTTATCTAAATATTTTACGTTCTTTGGGTGTAAATCAAACATAAACTTTTCATCTTCAGTTTTGTCGTCGCCTTTGGCGCAACTGGTTCCTGTTCCCATTTCTCTTACGAGAAACTATTCCTGTTCCTGAGATCTCTTGTATATGGAATCTATTCACATATACTCCTTATACTTGAGAAAATTAAATTTCTCCCTTGACTAGTCCCTTAAAATTTAGACAAAAATTCCAATCAGAAATAAAAAATAACGTTTTGCTTACCTTTGTGATTCCTCCACCCTGTTTCGCTGCCACCTCATGGATTGAATCTGGAAAGAGTGACTGGCCTCTAATTTCGACCTGTTTCAGTCGGAGGTCTTTCGTTCGAGGAGAGCCTGATCTCTCTCCATCTGCGCAGGTTTTCAGCCTCTCTTTGTTCGATTCACGCCATGCAGGGGCCGCTCCAATGTTGGGCGCCAGTTATGTCGAAAGATTTTACTCTTCTAACATATTCTGGAAGAATCACACCAAGTTCTTGTAAGCAAGTAAAACAGCTTTATTTTACATGCATGGAGACCTGCTACATGATAGTAGTATGCCAGCAGTCTGGCTACTTGTACTTTGAGTTCTGCTTTTATAGACCCTTCTGCACGTACACACACATAGCACACAGAACATTCATCAGAAGTGATAGTTTGATTACTTGTTTTTACCAGCTAGTACCACAGTTATTCTTGCAACATTAACTTTCTTATCAGCAGTTTAAGATTAACTTCTGCATTCCTCAGTGATCAACACATTCCAGAACATTTCAGTTTGCATGCAGTGAACATTTTTCTGCTTAACCCTTTATATACAGAATACAAAATATGTTGAACTTCAGTATTTTTCCACAGTAAACAAATATTAGACATACATAATACATGTTAGTGATATTGATTATAAGTTCTATTTTAGTTTCTTATATATTATCATAGAGATTAGTGTAAATGTTATAATAGCTTATTTCTTAACTTTCATATCTAATTATTACATTAATTACATAATTGTTCTTCTTTTATTTATTATACTGTAAAATAAGAAGCTGTTATATTAATTGTTTAAGTCCTGCTATAATAGATAATCAAAATAATGAGCTTAACCTTAGTTAATAAAAAGTTAGTATTTATTTAATTTTGGTGGCAGCTTGGGTACTGCTTCTTAGGATAGGGAGATAACTTGAGTGGTATTTGCTACTCGAAGTTGGAGTTTTCAACTCCAGGCTGGATGCAATGTTTAATCCAAACAATATTTTCATATGATTTTTGTCATGTGTACATAGTTTTGACATCCACATCACATTTTATAAATTCACTGTCACTACAAATAAAAGTTAAAATTTCACTAAATTTCATAAGATTTTCACTAATTGCAGCTATAATTAATATAATACCTAAAGGAGGAGACATAATAATACTTACTTTAGTAAATGCTATTCTGATTATATGTTTTATATGTTTATAAAAGTTAAATGGTAACTTTAAAAGGAATTTCTCTAAACATTAGTGGATTGAATAACCCGTGTAAAAGGGGAAGTTTAATGAGATATATTAATCTGCATAGAGCCAACTTAATATTCCTTCAGGAAACACATCTCCTGAAAAAAGATATAGATAAATTAGCCACTAATAAATATACAATCTTGGTTAGCTCAGAACACACACAGAAAAAAAGAGGAGTGGCTATTATATGGAACAAAAATATGCCCACACCTAAAATTATTAAGTCTTATAAAGATGACAAAGGAATGTTTTGCCTGGTTACAATACAGATTAATGGAAAAATCTATAGATTGATTAATGTATACTGGATACCAGGAATTGGCACTAATACAGTGAAATATCATCTCAATAAGATTATAGCATTTTCTAAAGGAGATATTATTTTAGCAGGAGATTTTAACTGTATCCTACATGAAAAAGATACTACTACTATAGGAAAAAGGAAAATCACATCTAGTGCAAAACATTTAAAGGATCTCATTAATCTATATCATTTGAATGACATTAATAATCAGACAGATTCTAAATCATTACCATATACCTTTTTTTCTAACAGACATAGAACTTATTCAAGAATAGATAGAGTCTTTATTTCTAACCAACTGGTAACTGACTTAACTAATTCTAAGATCATTTCATGCCCTATATCGGATCATAATTCAATTGTCTTTGAATTTATGGTAAATATTACTCATAATGTTCAGATCAAAAGAATACCTGCATGCCTAACCCAACTAAAAGATTATAAAGATTATATACTTACAGAGGTACAACATTTTTTGGACTTAAATACTACACCTGATGTCTCCATTATTTACATTTGGGATGCTCTAAAATCTTATTTATATGGACAAAGTATCAGATGGTATAATAACAAAAGGAAAACTTGGGACAGGGAATTAATAGACATACAAAACAAATTAGACTCATATATACATAATAATAAGGAAAATATTATGGACAAAAAAGTCATTGAGGAAATAAACAAATTAAATGAGAAATACAAAGAAATTTTAAATCACAAAGTCAAAATAACATTAGAGAAATACAAATTTTTGTCTTACTTAATAAGTCCCAAATATTTACATAGACTTAAAAATAAAACGAAAAGGCTTAATAAACAAAATCACATCAAAGAAATTTTCTCTTCAAGGAAAAAGAAGAATGTTTCTAGTTTACCAGAAATATTAGATGAATTTAGAAATCACTTTCATAACATTAACCATAATAACATTAATATGGAATCTAAAGACAGAATAAAGAACTTTATAATTACAAACATGAACAAAAAACTTAATAAACAACAAGCTGGATTAATAGATAGAAATATTTCACATACAGAGGTTATCACACAAATAAATAAACTTAAATTAAACAAAACACCAGGTAATGATGGTATTATTCCTGAGATTTATAAAATCCTTCCTAAGAGTACCTATTCATTAATACATAGGGTTTTTATTTCAGCTCAAAATTAATTGATAATACCCCCATCTTGGCAATACACATTTATTTCACCAATCTTAAAACCCAATAAAGATCCAACTAGTTGCACATCATACAGGCCCATTTCACTACTTAATGTTGACTACAAAATGTTCATGAATATATTTGCTGACAGACTAAAGACAATCATTCCAAGTATAATAGATATAGATCAGACAGGCTTTATTACAAATAGAAATACTTTTGATAATATAAGGAGAACTTTAACTCTGATTGATTATGCAAACAGAAAAAAGAAAGATTTGACACTCATGAGCCTTGATATTAGTTCAGCATTTGGCTCAGTAAGTTGGGACTATCTGTTTATCTTATTGAAGTGTACAAATTTTCTAATACATTTGTGAATTTAATTGAACATTTATATAAAGGAACGTTGGCATACATTAAAATTGGAACATATGTCTCACAAAAGATACCCATATTAAAAGGCACAAAACAAGGGTGTCCACTTTCACCATTGTTATTTACTTTAATAATGGAGCCTTGGGCTAATTTGATTAGGAACAGCAATGATATAGATGGATTTGGTATAGATGAAAATACAATATCTAAAATTCAACTTTTTGCAGATGATGTTTTAATTACATCAGCAGGGACAAATTCTTCTATGCAGTCATTATTTGATAAGATGACAGATTTCAAGAATATTTCAGGATTGATATTTAATGAAGAAAAAACTAAAATATTACCAATATACACAGGGAAAAACGTTCTCACTAGTGATTTTCTTAAATACATACCCAATTCAGGTCAAATAACTTATTTAGGCATAATATTAACTAAAGATATTAAATCCATTATACATCATAATTATAGTAAATGTCTTCATAATATACAAACTCATTTCAATAGCTGGAATAATATGTTTTTTACCATGGAAGAAAGACTCACAATTATTAAAATGATAATATTCCCGAAGATATTATACATAATACAATCAATAATACTCCCACCTACAAAAATAATTATTAAGAAATTAAATTCACAAATGTTAAAATACTTATGGGCACCTAATAGACCTAGGATTGCATTAAAGAAACATACTAATAGTTGGTCTCAAGGGGGTATAGCATTTCCAGACTTTGATTTATACACTATCTCTTCTATTATAAAAGTTATAACATTACTAATAGATCAGTTGTATGTTGCAAAATGGAAGGAATATTGGGAATTAATTAGCATGCACTTCACAAAAATATCATTAACACACAAAAATACTATTATAAACAATCCCATGTTATGGTTACTTAAAGAGTTTTGTACCCTATCTATTACACCAAAATATATATATAACTAGTTACCCATTGAATATTATTATTAGATATCGTAATTTTATATATACGCATCCTAAGTATAAGGAATGGAATTTTATCTTATTTCCCATAATATATACACAAGGTATTCTTTTATCATCCATCTCTGAAAGAACACTTCTAGTCGCAGAGAATAATTTAAAGTATTGGTACCAGTTGCTGTCAGACAATAAAGTAAAAAATTTAGACTTCTTAAAGCAAGAATTTGACTTGAGAGAAACATGTTGGTTAGAGATTCAGACTTTTAGACATCATCTTGCTAACAAACTTGACTTGATGTCTTTAACAGTTAAAGAATCTGTTCCAATATTGATTGACTACTTGATACTAAATTTACAACAAAGGGTTTCTGATAAAGGTAAGCTCTCACATATACATAAAATTATTAGAGATTAAACCTATTATAGTTCAGATAATTACTGGAATTATTTCAATTCCATTAATGGTGAATTACCAAAACAACAAGATAAACAATATATATTGGAATCTGCTTATAACACTACTTCTTCTATTAATTGGAGACTTTATACCTGGAAATTTTTACATAGATCTTTTTATACACCCCTAATGATGAAAAAAATTAACAAAAAAGATAACATATGTAAGAGATGTACTGTAGAAATAAATGCTGATTGGGCACATATGTTTTACGATTGTATAAAACTGAAGGAATATTGGATGTTAATCAATGATTTTTTGCAGGCTCTTTTTACAGATAATTTCATAGTCTCTAAGTCACTTATATTATTTAACACCCCTGTTCCTAAATGTGTTAAAAAAGTTAAACTTCCTTTACTATGGTCAATTCTAGCAGTGGCTAGAAAAATAATAACTAGAAACTGGATTTCAGATACTCCTCCTTCATTTAATGAATTTAAAAATGTTATGATTGAAGTATGACATATGGAACTAATGACAATAAAGTCAAGAACCATTAGGAAAACATCTTACTATAATATATGGGTTACCTTACAGAACTTGTTAAAACAGTCTTAGTTTTATTAGTAAGATGTTACAGTATAATTAATTGATTTAATCTAGAGTGGATGTCTTTGTAAGTACTTTAGTTGTTTTATTAGATGTTATAATTGTGTATATGTTAACTACTTGCATAAGATTGTCATAATATTTATTTTGTATGTTAAAATTAATAAACTTGTTTTAAAAAAAAAAGAAAAATAAATGGTTAACAGAAATGAACGGTAGATCCTTGCGTACTGTTACTTGCCAACATACCTAAGTAGAAGGTGGGTGAATTTTACAGCAATATCAATATTTGACAGGACTAACTTAGGTCAACAGATGTCTGCTCTTTATCAGTTAATAGGCCTCATGCATCAAAGATACTCCAAACACCTGTAAGAAAGCAGTACAATTTTCAAAAAAGCATCACAAACATTACTAAACACTCAGTCAGCTATGAAACCTGTGCATCAGACAAAAGACTTGTATCCCTGAATCCAAAAGGGATAATGGCACAGTTATCATTTACACAGGGTGTTGTTTGGGTGGGGGGCTTGAGGCCAAGGCTGTCACAAAAAGTAGTGAGTGCATCCGATTAAGAAAGACAGGCAGGCAGAAATTTAGATAATTATCAAATGTCTAATGAGGCAGAATGAGCTGCAAGACTCACAAATGACTCATGTACCTGTTATGTGTGTATGTCTGTATGGGCACTTGAGGTGAAATGTGTGTGTGTGTGTGTGTGTCTGCAAGAACACAGACATGCTATGTGCTAATTCTACATCCCGGCATGTCAGACAGGTATGAGCTGTGCATGGTAGAGTCAACAGGTCACTGTCATCGCCTACGACTGCAAGAACTGGCTCTGCCAGAAGTTGCACTGAAATGTCCATGCCCATGGTCAGATGTGCTGGTGCTACCCAGATGTGACTGATATATGCTGGATTAACTTACTTCACAAGTACAGCCAACCACTGATGGAGCAGTGGAAGCATTGCCACTACAGGAGCATGATTGGCAAGGCCACATTGGCTAACAGCAGATGACTTTGCTGACCTACGTCCACATGGATGCTATTCCCCTCCCAACAGATGTTCCATCACAGACACTGCCCACTCCATGTGTGATTCATCCAATCAACTGAATGAGGCACACAGCAGAGGCAGTCATGGACGTCAGCCTGTGCCACATCTACAACCTAAGCATGTCCTTGGCGTCCCTAATGAAACATGCCTGTGCCTCCAGGATGGCCCTAAATATATGTCAAGTGGCACATAATGACACACCAGGATCAGGTGGAGGATGGACACCAGGCCTCCTTAAGCACCTCTAACAATGCACCTGTGAGACCTTGTCCATACTTTGGCAATGGCCAGAGTCAACTGGCACTGAAGCCACCGTAACCACCCTACCCTGATCAAGTATCTCACCCTCCATCTGTCAAATATCTGAGGGCTCACTGGAATAGGTATGAGTAGGCCTACTGAATGCGTCTGATGGAAATGTCTGTTTGGCCACCACAATCATATGAGGCTAAAGATACTTCGACATCAAGTGGTAAGAGTCTTACACTTCCACTGTCAGGATCACCTATGATAATAAGCAACAAACGCAGGAACAAAATTAATACTACACAATATAAAAACAATTTATATTATAACAAACACTGGTCCCACTATCACAGATTTTACAGCAATATAGACGTTCATTACACCCACCTCACACATACAGATAATTGCATATATCTGACAAATGGCCATCAATAAGCCAAGAAACATTTTTTGCTTACCATGTGCAGATGACTCCACACTTTGTAGAGAGGATGGCCGTGGATGAAATGAAGCAAGGGAAGGACACAAATTAAATATCACAATGGGAATACCACAGGGCGACCGTGAATACATAATTTTCCTGTATGTCCAGTAAGATTACTTTTAACTGAAATTTGGCTGACACTTCCACCCACAGCTCATGTGTAATCAATCACTGTGTAGTATGCATCTATTAAGTTATCAATAGGTACAGTAGAAAAAAAAATCCCCCATAAAGTATTACTCACATTTATATATTTTACTATACAAGCAAATCTACATTTTGCAATCTGCAAGCTTACCTGGAAAATGCTCCTGGGACACAGTTGTCTTCCCAGACACATTAGCACCAACATCAAACACATATTGATGTACAGTTTACAATAAGCTGTCTGGATCTCTGACAGTGGACAGAAACTCATTTGGTGTCAGTGGCAGCTCGGCAGCAGCCCCCCATAGACAGCTGTTCATTGCCAACTGTAGTTGCTGTCCTCCAGGCTGATGAAATCATATCAGTGGCTTGATAATGCACCTGATCATAAGTCCTGGTGCAACTCCCAAATGTATTCACATCTTTCACTAATTGCTTCCAAATCTGCATTCTGGCAGCCATATCCACATGTCTTATCTCAAGTAGAAAGTCACCATGGTGCCTGAACACCTACACTATTACATCATTTTCTGAGTCACTGAAAGGAGGTTTACGTGGATTTGTATGCTTGGGTGCCATAATCTTATGTGACATAAAACAGAGAAGGATACAACGCATGGATATCACCTTACTAAAGTTTTGCTTACGTACACATTTGTCAGCATTAAGCACTGGAAACACAAATTTCAGTTAATAAAACTGAAGGTTATGCAGTTGTCACCCTCAACCTCACACACAAACCAAAGTTTGTTCAAACCAAGGAATACCACTTTAGTAATATATTATGTTTCCCATTGAAATATCATGATGATTACACATTTTCAAGAGAAAAGCACTTGAAACACACTTTTGTTCTGGAAACACACAAATGGTAAGTAGCTACCCCACCCCAAAACAACAAACAAATGAAGTTTTGTACAAACCAAAAAATAGCACATAATTAAATTGGTATATATGATCTTTCCACACAATTATCAGAATGTGTACACATTAAGAACAGAAAAGTCAATTTGTGGTTGCCACTCACTGTGCCCACCACTCCCCTTGAGGTGGAACTGGGCCATCTCAGAAGCATAACACCTGTATCACTGATATGTACATTACATTTCTCTGCAATAACAAAGGCGACCCATATGAAGCAGAGTTCCTCCCTAACCCAATTCAAGTACAACTTGGACAGTTGGATGGGAAAGTAGAAATTCATGCCTGGTTTGGCACCTCTCTCTCTAATGGACACAGGTAACCTGTAAATGGGTCATCTCCCAGGCCCATTCTTACACTTATCAAGTGTATTAGAACTTGTGAGAGATTTGGGATGCATGGCTAGTCTTAAAAAGGCCCTTGTGGTTGTTAGCCTAGTAAACACCCCTGAACCTATAAGATTGTAAAATATAACAATAACACTTATGATGAAAGTTAATAATTTGTCTATCCGAGAAATGTAAATGCCTGCCAAAAATGCCTATGCCAGTACTGAACTATAAGAAGTGCACAGAAATAAAAGTTATATTTTCTACTGGATATATAAATTGCTTTGTATCATGTTACAAAATGTAATGTGTAATTAAATATTGCAATCATACCTTGGCAAAATTAGAAGCCTTCTCTGCAGATAAACCACCTTCAAAGGAATAGCAATCTTCTGTTTTGTCCAAATACATTGTTACTTGTTATTTGTGTAACACATTAAGTGGCATTGAGAGGCAGTCAGTGGTACATCTTCATACTTTACTGACAGTCGTCTTCACAACTCGCATAACACCAGTATAGCTTAAAACAGAATGTATTGTGTAGTCTGACCCAGAACTCAGAAATCTTTCTTGAAAGTTCCCCAGCTACAAGGTTGCCTTTTATAGTGTAGATTCAGGCCTATAAGCACAGTAAATATGCAAATGAGAATTTCTGAATATCAAACTTTTGACTTTGTGTAGCAGATGTAAACATAGTGTAGGTTCTACAACACTGTTAGTTGCTAATGGATTGCAACTGTGAATGATTAATGGGAGACAGAGAAGGAAGACACAACAGCAATTCAGACTACCTTTCCTGCAGTGGATAGGTCACTCAGGATACACTTACAAAGTGTAAAATTAACTTTAGCAAGTTTTTAAATGGAACTAAACAGCACATAATTCTCAAAAACTCTCCTCCCTGTGCTGATAAATGTTTTTCGTCGTGTACTTGTTATCGGAAAGTTAAATGAGAATGAAACAAAATGTACTACAGAATGCTATGTCTGAGATTACAACAGATATAAGGGAAGAATGAACACAATACAAACAGAAGACTGATCTGTATTTGTGCAGAGAGAGTCATAAATGGTAGTGTGATCACTCATTGCCCTGAATATCTAAGTAACACATGTAAAACCCATTGAGAATGTGCAAGTGTACTGTATGTCCTGTTAATACTGCAGAAGAAATGGGAATTGCTTGTATGCAAATGATTTGCTTTCCTGCTGCAAAGCTGCATCTGTGGCATGGAAAGATAACATTCCCACTGTGTTTTATAGTTTCAATAGTATGATAGTTCCTATCCAGAGCTGAGTAAAAATATTTCACGTGTTAACATGTAAATATTAATATATGCGTGGCATGCGTCTTAGGGCACACACAGTGAAACACATCACTTTTTAAAATGGACAGCATAAATTACAGATGTGAATCAACTGTGTGTGCAGCACACATTGTAAAGATGTTGAGGCACACAGGACAGAAGATAGACCATAGTTTCAGTCCCATATTATTTAAGCATAAATGATATTAAAATTTTTGTACAAATAAAATGTATTTTTGTCTTTGACTGTCTTGTCTGCATGTTCCTCACCTGTGTGTAAATATGCCTTATGGCTGCAGACAAAAAAGATACATAGTAACTTTCCAAAAAAGATACACTGTTACGTTTTTGCCTTCCAAAGCACAAATATGGTAAGCGGCCCTGTATGATGGTCAGCACTCATACACAATACTTGCAGATCAACAACACTTGCAGACAAAAAGATTAATTGTGACTTGATACATTGTTACTTGTTTTGCCTTCCGGTGTGCAAACATAGTAAGCGGCATTGAGAGGCGGTCAGCAAGGTTGACAGTAATGAGTGTAAATTTATTGATAGTTATCTTCACAACTCACATAACACAAGTATAGTTGAAAAACAGAATGTATTGGTCTGACCCAGAATTCAGAAATCTTTCATGAAAGTAATACAAGTATATGCGTTTCCAGTAAACTGTCACACATTACTCCAGAGTCACACATGAGATTGCATAAACCAGGACCTTCTCAGGTCACATGGTTAACCGAATTGTAGCACCACTCACTCTTTAATGTGTCTATATAATTAATGAGCATGTCTGACAAAGTTTTCTTCTGTAGCAATGAGGAAAAAATGCCTATGTGGAAGAATATGTATTCTCTATTTTACACTGGTGTAAATCACACATTGTACAAAGTACTTCTATCAGTGTGTAAGGCCCCACAAAATATGTGTCAAGTCATACAATTTATACCCCACAATTCATGTCTCAAAAGTCATCATTTAACACATATAGCAGCAGACAAGCCATAAATTAACAACTGTCGCATTACTCTCCCTATTTCATACACTGCCTTCCTCTGTTTGGCAATGTTGCTCTCCATGCAGCATGATGCAGACATGGTTGGCATGGCTATGCAGGTTTGCACACTGACCATTAAATGCAATGTCACATATTGGTTGGAAAACTAACTGTTGTTGGATGACCTCTGCAAACATGGCAGAAGCTGGAAAGGATGGTGCTCAATTCAGGGTTCAAAGACAGGGTATAGAGGCCTTAAGAATACTCACTGCACTCCTTGTAAAGTGCCACAGCCATAGTCTTTTCTAGGGAGACTATACCGGGTCTCAATATAAATCAGAGTCTTGGAACAGTCCAGCCAAGGCTGTCTCCGGTGTGACTGGCACTCCACTCACTGGGGAGCAATGCAGGCATCATTACAATGACCTAAACAGGCGAAAGCAGGTGCAAGTCAACCAGTGGCTGGATCAGTTTGGGACTCCTGACATCCCACGGTTGTGTAAGTATACAGATAAAGATACTTTAACATAGAAAGCTGGAGAAAGGCAAGACTGTAATGCATAATGTTTCTCTCAGGAGATTTCAATGAACAGACAGGCCCATGTTGAACATTTAGAAAGACTCAGAAAAGCAACGGGTATGTATGCAACACAAATTAACATTATTTTATTAAAATTATTGCTCTTCCATACATTGCTAGCAATGCCATCCTGACCCCATGTGTAAAAAATTAGATTGGCCTATATTTGAACCCTGTGCCATCTGTGCTGTAAACAAAATTCAATGCTCTTACACCTGCTGAAACAGGGAAAGCTAAGCAGTAGGTGTTTTTTACAGTCAGTGCTGTTCAAACCGCTGACAGCCACATCTCGCCGCTTAGTGTGTTTGCAAGAATGAAGGGGAACCAATAGACATATCACTATTTTCCCATTTAAGTAGAGAACCATGTTTACTCATCTCTAAACTCCATGCAAACTGGGAAGGTATCTAAACTCCATGCAAACTGAAAAGGCAATAGCAACAGTTCTTAATGTCATAAAAGTTATGACAAAACATTCCAATATAAACTACGGTATGAACTCCATAGTATCTATCAGTTACTTCTTCCATAGCATATGCAAAACTACTTCAAGTTCAAGTTGTCATTAAACGTGAATTTGGCATGTGCAAACATTTTGCCATCATTCGTGCAAACCATCTGCTTTCTGATGTGCTATGTAAAGAGGTGTTTAGCATGTACTACTATTATTACTGCCCAGTTATTCTTCACCCCATCATAACCCATTTAAAACATAAACAAAGGGAAGGGACTTGTTAGTGACTGAACACATATGTGCTCTACACCCAGACACTTGAAAATGGATGTCAGTAATAGGTTAAATGTCACCTACACTACAAAATTACTGCATTGGTACATTCATAAAAAACAAGTGTGTTTGTATACAGCAAAGAACTTTAATAAAATAAATAAAGGTAAGCACTTTCATAGAGATGCTTGTTTTTTTTATATTTGTTTCATGTGTTATTGGAGTTCATTTGGGGTCTGGTTTTATATTGCACTGGTACATTAATGTTTTATACCGATAACAGACATTGAGATTGTCCTATACATGTCTTACTGTGGACATCTATTCATCACAATATAAATACAAGTATATCAACACTTGCATCCATGCTGATCACAAAATGTGTGTGTGTGTGTGTGTGTGTGTGTGTGTGTGTGTGTGTGTGTGTGTGTGTGTGTGTGTGTGTGTGTGCGCGCATGTGTGTGCGCGTGTGTGTGTGTGTAACTTTGTGTGCATAGTCAAGAGTACGAGTCTATATCCTGCTATCATCAATCAAGTTTTTACAGTCAAACAAGTCTACACTGCCATATTATACAGGCCTCCCCAACATCTTCTCACAAACATACACTAATGATGTCATCTGCTATAGTGTTCTGCAACAATATAAAAGTCAGACTTGTGCCATAGCACTTGCTTTAAGTGCTGTGTTCTCTAACTTATGTAACTAGTTAGGTAGGGGTTCTAATCTCAATGCAGTCAACTTGTGTGCGCACATTCAAAACAGCATGAGTCTGTATCCTGCTGTCAACAATCAAGCCTCATGGAGAACAAAAATGTTTACAGTCATACATGCCTACACAGCCACACAGCCATTTCATATGGCCTCCCAACATCTTCTCACAAACTTACACTGATGATGTCATCAGCTATAAAGTCTTCTGCAGTGTAGATTTCTGTTGTGGTGCTTGCATTAAGTACTGCGTTCTGATTATAGCCATGTAGGGATTCGAGTCTCACTGTGGTAAAGTGTTTTTTGTGTGTGTGTGTGTGTGTGTGTGTGTGTGTGTGTGTGTGTGTGTGTGTGTGTGTGTGCTTAGTTAATTCACATTCAGGACACCATTTCAGAACAGCATGTGAGACACCTCTTCTACCATCTTCTTAACACACACTGATGCTGTCATCTGCTATGAAGTGTTCTGCAACAGCATAAAAGTCAGACTTGTGTTGTGGTGCTTACATGACTTACAGATAAGTAGATAGGAGTTCTACACTCACTAGTCAACTTGTAAGTTGGGGGTTGTTTTCAGTTAGCTGTCATTACGAAGACCATTTTAAAGCAGCATGCGAGATATTCCACCTAACATCTTCTTCTCAACATACATCGATGATGTCATCCTCTATAAATTGCAGACTGACACTAAGTCAAGCTTGTGCTGATGTTAAGTACTGTGTTCTTAAGCTTCTGTAACTAGATACTTAGGGGTTCTAATCTCACAACCATTAACTTGAGTGTGTGCTCATCCAAATAATATTTTGGAGACAATTTTACACAGATGTTTTACACAGAGATGTGACTCGACATCTATGTCAGACACTCCTCCAAATATCTTCTTCTCAGCATACAATACAACTATCATCCTCTATAAACTGCATCATAGCACTGTTAAAGTCAAAGTCAGACATATGTGATGGTGTGAGCCTTACACTGTATGGAATTTAGCTTCTATACCTACTATGGTTTAATGTTCAAATTTGACCTCAGTCAACTGCTGTGTGTGTGTGTGTGTGTGTGTGTGTGTGTGTGTGTGTGTGTGTGTGTGTGTGTGTGTGTGTGTGTGTGTGTGTGTGTGTGTGTGTGTGTGTGTGTTATGGTCATCATATGATCTTTTGAATCTCTTCTCATTTGACTCCCACTTAGGAGACACTTTAATGTAGACCCATGGAGCCAACATCCCCTCTTTCCTTCTATCCACATAACATCTTTTCTGCATAAAACTAGAGGATTTATCATCTCAAAGATGCATTCATACATCATGAAGCAGAGTCCTTCCATGACCCTCTGTAATCCATCTCCAGAGCAATGGATGTGTGGTTGTTAAATCTCATGTCACATATGAACACAGGCAGAATGTAATATGATCAAACACATGCATACATACCTTTAATATCTTCCATCATATAGATATAGCAATTTTTGATTAAATGCCATCACAATGGCTAGAATTTTATTCAATGTTGGCCTTTAGCATAGTAATGTCTTATGACCCTATGAACATTGCACATGTCAATGTTGCTGTCATCTACAGGTGCTGTCTTGTGGTGTGGATGTATAGTAGCCCTACAACAGTGTATTCCAATCTATGATGAGATAATGTACTGATGGCTGCTGCTGCCATATGATTACATGTTTCTTCCATAACAGCTGTATTAATATGCCTCCTGATAACTGCTGACATGTGATGATGCTATATATTTTGTTGCCTTGCTAAGGCATGTGTTTATGCAGTGGATTATATCAACATTCTATACAATTCTTATTCAACTATCGCAAGTGACATTTGCAGTATGGCACAGGTATGCATGTGTATACTTACCATCATTAAATGCTCTGTGACATACATCAGTATAAAGTCATACTGATTACATGGGCACAAGCATCTTGTTTCATCCACAAAGATATAACTAGTTCAGATTTTCAAACTCCCTTTTCCCCTCCAAACTTATCACAAACCTTGCCCCCAACTTCTCCCAACCGTATATCCGTATATATATATATATATATATATATATATATATATATATATATATATATATATATATATATATATATATATATATATATATATATATATATATATATATATATATATATATATATATATATATATATATATATATATATATATATATATATATATATATATATATATATATATATATATATATAGAGCCTCTATGGGACCAGACTGCATCTCAGGCTGTCTTCTAAACAAACTAAAACATGAACTAATAGCACCATTAATACCCTATTCAATCGCAGTCTAACCACAGGCTTTGTTCCTGTGAAATGGAGAAAAGCAACAGTTATTTCCCTCCACAAAGGTGGCTTAGCAACAGATCCAGGGAATTATAGACCCATATGTCTGACCAGCCTCAATCTGTAAAGCTATGGAATGTATCATTACAGACCTCACAAATAAAGACATAGGGGACCTGCAAGCCCTGGATCCGACCCAATATGGCTTCGCCAAGGGCAGATCCTGCCTGTTAAACCTGGTGGTTTTCTTCAAAAATGTGACCAGGGCCATTGATGAGGGAAACCTCAATTTGGCAAAGGCTTTTGACACAATCCCACACTCCAGCATTACCGATAAACTTAGCAAACTGATTGTAAACCCCTTTGTTGTAAGATGGGTTGCCAACTGGTCCACAAACCAGTCACACACTATCAAAGAGGGTGACTCCACATCAACCAACAGACCTGTCACCAGTGGGGTACCACAAGGGTCAGTGCTGGGCCCTCTACAGTTTAGTATATATTTCTCATAAGTTCACGCCAAAACTAAGGGGCTGTGGTAAACTTCAGGAGAGACTTATGCAGACCAACAACTGGTGTCTTAGTCAAGATCTCAAACTGAATGCAAATAAATGCATTATCATTCCCTTCACTAAAACAATGTCCCTTCACACTATCAAATTAACAACAATACCCTATGTGCCTATGAAGTGGTAAGAGATCTGGGCTCACAAGTAGACTGTAACCTTAACTTTGACTACCATGTGTCTACTGTAGTAAGGACATCTTTCTACGTAGCACATTTGATTAGCAAAGGCATCACCTTTAGAGCAAAGGAGGTTATAACCCCTCTATAATTGTCACTAATCAGGCCCATAATTTAGTATGCTACCCTTTTCGGCATGTACTGTATAAAGCACCTCCAGCAATTGGAGAGACCTTACACAGAATGACTAAAGTCCCTGTCACTATACTCAGTATCATATAGACTTCTTAGGGATGACTTATAGCTGGCTTATAGAGCCATCTCCGACCCAAACCTAATGAATTTGCTGTACATCCATAAATCAAGCAGGACTAGAGCTAGCCATTCCAATGACCTAAACATGGTCTACGACTTGAATAGAATGTGTTGAAGGGACAGATTTGTCTCCCTGTGACTGCAGTGTCTTTGGAATAGGCTGCCAATTCATGTGAAGCAGAGCACCTCTATGACACTGTTCAAGAGGAACCCAGATGAGGGGACGGGGCACCATAAATTCTTACCACGGATAGTACCCAAAACCCTTCTGGACATGGGCAGTCATTACTAAATACAATCCTGGCTACTGACTAGAGTATTTATGGCATTAGATTGGGATGAAACAGCTAGCCTTGAAATGACCTCCAGGTCAATAGACTAGTAACCTCCTATGATCCTAATTGCAACCTTGGTGAATTCATTGTATGCACACCTGTGTTGCTGTTCACAAGGATTATTGAGATGGTCCCCAGCAGCACTGTGTGACTGAGTATTTGTGTCAGTAACTGTTCTGCATGAACCACATCCAACTCATTTCTAATGTGTCAATATATGGTATCACGGCCCTCACACACAGCTTTACAATGAAAAACATATAGGCATATGGTGTGCAATTGATGAAATTACGAGATATATGTAGAGATGTACAACTGTGTGAACAGTTTCAATGTGTGGTATGTGATGCATACCCACTGTTGTATTTGGAGGTGTTGTCCAAATAATTTTTAAATAATTGCAAAATTTTAATGGGAATACACAACTAAGCGCAGAGCTGTTTGTGGATGGCACCACCCCATACTCAACCGTAGGAAATAGATAATCTGCTAGCTGACAGATTTGTATCAAGCTTCACACTTCTGTCCACGCTGGACATCACACAAACATCACTCAGCTTATTTTCTCAAGAGTGCAGCTCATCTGTGGGCTCTCTAAGGCTAAAAACACAGCATCATTGAGACCTGACAACATCCCAGTTTGCCTTTTCAATAACTAAAAACCTGACCTAGCAGGCATAGTTGTATCCCTACTTAACAACAGCCTCCAGACAGGCTATGATCTGGCAGAAGGCTATACAGCAACAGTCATCCATCTGAACAAGGGGAACCATCACCTGACCCAGAGAATTATAGACCCATACGCTTGGCTCACTTTATCTGTTAGGCAATCAAAATAATCATGAACCTTATCAAATAGGACACAGGTAATCTCCCAACTGTGTACCCAACCCATTTTTTGATTTAAGGCTACATCATGTCTGTTAATCTGTTTGATTTCTTCAAGAAAGTCACAATGGCATGGAAGAGGGAAAGACTGTGCATCCCACCTAACTAGATCTAGCCAAGTAATATGACACAAATACACACTCCGGTATTACAAAGAAATGGTCTCAACTGGGCATAAACACATACATCACCCACTGGATAGCCAAATGGATCACCAACAGGGCACATACTATTGAAGTGTGTGAATTTACCTCTAGCAAGAGGCCAGTGATCAGGGCCATACGGGTTCTGTACTAGGCCCATTCCTGTTCAGTGTTTCCTTCTCAGAAGTCAAGACAAACTTAGACAACCTTTGTCTTACCAACTTTGTGGATGACTGCAAAATATGGACAACCACTGAATCCACAAACACTATTGATATCCTAATGAATGCAACAAAAATAAACTTAGAAATAAAATTCAAGGCAACTGTAGATAAATAAGATATATTAATCAAATGAATGACTTGATGACAAGCTTAAGGCTGATTGGACAATTTTTAATTAGAACACTATATTAAGGAAGTGTATTCACAATGGAAGTTACTCTGATGAAACTCACAGATTGGATGGGTGAAAGCGCTTAGTGTGTACTAGATTATAATTTTGTTTTGTGTATTGCTGTTGTTTTATTATTTCGTTAAGTGTCGTTATCAGTTATTATTAAAAGGTCACATCGTCACTACAGTTGCCTTGAATTTTATTTCTAAGTTTATTTTTGTTGCGTTCATTAGTAGTGACCTAATACAAGGCATCTGTTTTTTCCAGTGGACTACGTAAGATGGAACAACTTTTGCAACAGCAACGTCAAATTACTCAACGCCTCATTGCTTTTTTACAAGAACAAGGCTCGGGAGCTAACAACGCTAATATTTTATTGAACAGCATTGATATATCGCTTACAGAGACAGAGGAACAAATTTACATGCTGCACTCTACACCGGATGTGTCTGAGAATTGTCCGTCGGCTAGCAATGATTCGAGGGGTTCTATTGGAGGAGGAGCGTGTCAGTCAAAGAAAGGAAGTTGCAGACAAGAAGTTCAGCCTTTGAACACCACTACGAACGCTAGGGACGAGAAGAATGGCGACAGGATTACTAGTAACCGAGCGTTGGACATTAAGGACATTAAGGTTTTATTATCGGCACCGAGTTTTTTAACTGTGGTCAAAAACAACAAGGACATGGGCAATTTGAACAAGCAGTTTCAGGAGTTTGAAAAGGTACTAAAGAACTTTAAATCATTACAGATGGACAATGTTTATTTAGAAAGATCATTGGAATTAAAACAAGTACCAAAAGGTCTTCAAATTTTTAAATTACCTTTTGGTTTTGAGCATGATAGTGAGTTGTTTAAAGAGTTATTACAGTTGTATGACAGAACAGGGATGGAATTAATGAAATTAATCATTAAAAACAATAATGTTAAACTAGCTAAGCTAAATGAAAGTTTGTTAACTTTAGATAGTAGCATACGTAATGATCTATTATTTGAATTTAACAAGCACCGTTTGGACACTATTATTATGGACATGGACAGATTTGTCAATAAAGGTTTAGAGATAAAAAATAACAAAATTCATAGGGACACTAATGACTATTTTTATAACAAGGCATACTCACATTTTAAAGAATTTAAACATAATAAACACATTATTGAGAGAGATGTGGGGTTACAAGGTTCAAATAATATTGAAAATCAAAACAAAGAAGTAAATATGGGACATATTAGTCCTAGGACTAAACAGGTTTCAGGTAACACAAATCAAGATAGGGCTTTTTTAGAAGAACTGACCTTAAGGAGGTCGGAGCGTCTTCGCGATTGATACCAGGGTCACTATCAGCATCAATATTTGAACAGAGACACGACACGATACAGGACACATTCATATTATTAAACTCCAATGATTTTTTTAAAATATACTGCAGTTCAGTGTGAGAACACTAGAGTTCAAGACAGCAGTATAGAAGTTTATGAGTGTTGTGAGTTATGTACTAAATACCAAACTCAGGGCATCCATATGATTCATGAAGAAAATGTTGAGGAAGGTGTAGAATTTATTAACAACAGTGTCAATTCTTTGGATGTAATAGACAGTACAGTTGTTTTTTAAGAATTACGTTGTTCAACCATAATTAAAGGGGGATCTACAGTGTACAATTACACAGAAAAAGAATTTGGGGAAGACTATATTACACTTTTTAAAAAAGGGTTCACTTTTATTCTGAACTTTAAACTTGATGTTGGAAAAATTATGATTAGTCTGAAATTATACACCAGACTATTGAACCTAAAAATGTTTTTTTCATGTAATGTTAACAAAGTGGTTGAACCGGACCTTGGTCGTTTGAAATTGAAAAGAAGTAGTACATTTATACCTCCCCAAAATTCGGTTATATATTTGTTTGAAATGTTGTGTGATATGGAATTTAGAAGGGTTTTAAAAACACACACTAAAATGAATGACAATTTGACAACTGCGGAGAGATTTTGTTTAAAGGAGCTGGCAAATTCCAATCAATATAGAATTATGAAACCAGACAAGGGAGGGGGGGTAGTTGTGATGATGAAAAATGATTACTTGAACAAAATGTACGATATGTTGAGTGACAGTGATACATACGAAAAAGTGTCAAAATACGAGATGTGCAGAGCATATACAAAGGTGGATTGGCAACTTTACGAGTTGTTAATGGAGGGCATTATTAGTAAGGAAGAATACGATTATTTAATTGTAGAATTTCCTATTACGCCAACTGTGTTTGGTATACCCAAGATTCACAAAAATATTGCCAATCCACCTTTTAGATCTATAGTTTCTGCGAAGAGCTCTAAGTTAGAGGCTGTAGCACATTACATAGATGTAAACTGTAAAAAAAAAATTACAAAAGTTACCACACATCCTTAAAGATTCTTGGCATTGTCTAGAGGTAATTAAGGAGCATACAGCCCTCATTAACAAAGATACCATTATGGTAACCATAGACGTAATCAACTTGTTTTCTGTAATACCACATGAGTTGGGATTAGCAATGTTTCAAGCTAGTATAGTGGCTTTCAGTGACATGAATTTGGATAAATGTAAAGCCATTACTGAGATGATGGAGATTGTATTATCCAATAATTATTTTTGTATGGAAGGAGAATTTTACAGGCAAAAATCAGGTGTAGCTATGGGGGCTAGATGTGCACCAATTTTTGTCACATTGGGAGACACAAAAGGTTTTTACCTCCAAGTTCTGGTCAAACATCACCTTATATTTGAGGTTTCTTGATGACATTATAATTTTTTGGAATGGGAAAGAGGAATAAATCTCACAATTTATAGCATTTCTTGAAACAACAACCTTTTTTTAAGGTTCACACATCACATTTATAGGAACAATTGTGAGTATTTGGATATTTTATTTGAAATAAGTGAAGAAGGAATAGGATCTAACATATTTAGAAAAAAGACATATTCAAATTCCTTCCTACATTACAATAGTTGTCATCCTTATTTTCAAAAAAGGAACTTGGTGAAAGGCCAAATGGTCAGACTGTCTTGTATTATAAGTGATGACAACAATTTTAATAATGAGATTGACAAGCTTATTGGAATGTTTATGGACAGAGGTTATCCTATGCAATTGTTAATGGAATTGAGGAAAGAAATACTGGTTAAAAGAAGCCTTACATTCAAACCTATATTGAAATTTGGTTGCAATAATATTACAAAGGAAACAACTAACAATAAAAGAGAAGCGTTCATTATACCATTTAATGAAGCTTCTGATACCATAGTTAACATATTGAAAGAATTATGGGTGAATGTGTTTGGTAATAAATTGGAAGTATTAGACATTGTAGGGAATCAACCATGTGTTACATACAGTAGAGGAAGAAATTTAAAGGATTATTTTGAAAATAGTAACAATACACAATCTTATAACAATTCTAAAATGAACAAGTGTGGGTTTTGTAGAACATGTAAATGTATTAATGATGGTCCCTATGTGATGATACAGAATTATAACAGATCCATAAAATGTCCAGGGTTTGTTAACTGTAACACAAAAATAGTGGTATATTTAGCTACTTGTCTATCATGCCAAGCATTTTATGTAGGAAAAACCATTAGAAAGTTAAGAGATCGTATAATGGAACATAACAGGGATATTAAAAATAAAAAAAACGACCAATTCTTTATATATACATAGTACGAAATGCCCAGATTTTAAGAGGTTTATATTTTTTGTAATTGATAGGATTCCACACAATACAGATAAGGGTGGAGATGTGAATAACTTATTAGAAGTTAAAGAATGCCTATGGCAACTCAGGCTGAACGCTTGTAACATGCCAGGTATTAACTAACATATTTCCATCTCCAGTATTCTTAAATACAAATCTTATCTTATTTAAATGGTTATTTATTGTACATTCTGAGACGTTGATGGATTGATATTTTGATATTTTGATATATATGGTTATTGGTTTTATGTTTTTAACTATTTCACTATTTTAGAATAGAATAGAGTATTATTTATTAAATTATTTAGTTAAATTGTATAATACTTATTACTATTTTGGTGTT
Source organism: Protopterus annectens (assembly GCF_019279795.1). Classification (NCBI taxonomy): domain Eukaryota; kingdom Metazoa; phylum Chordata; order Ceratodontiformes; family Protopteridae; genus Protopterus; species Protopterus annectens. The sequence continues at coordinate 556,668,899 of NC_056741.1, read as the reverse complement.
ATATATTGTATACATTACATATTTATTATATACATATTATAGGGTAATTTTATATGTACATAATATATACATATATTTTTTAGAAGTTAGGAGGCGTTGATTTTAAATAAGATATATTAATCAAATGAATGACTTGATGACAAGCCTAAGGCTGATTGGACAATTTTTAATTAGAACACTATATTAAGGAAGTGTATTCACAATGGAAGTTACTCTGATGAAACCCACAGATTGGATGGGTGAAAGCGCTTAGTGTGTACTAGATTATAATTTTCTTTTGTGTATTGCTGTTGTTTTATTATTTTGTTAAGTGTCGTTATCAGTTATTATTAAAAGGTCACATCGTCACTACAGTTGCCTTGAATTTTATTTACTATTGATATCCTGCAGAAAGTATTAATGCATAAAAGTAATTGCTGCCAGAGCCATGGGAACACACTAAATGAACACACACACACATAATTAATCCTTTTTGGAAAGCAAATAACCAAGATAATTACAATACAGACAACAAACCCCCTACAAGTACACCTAGTGGTATGTGTTCTAGGTACTCATTTAGATAGTAATCGGAATTTTGATGACCAGGTGTCCACAGTGGGGACAAATCCCTTGTATGTGGCACAACTCATAAAAATGGCCAGGCCATCCACATCAAAAAACATTATCTCATTGCACTCGGCCTTCATCACACCAATAATTGAGTAGAATGCAACCTTTTTTATGTACCTCACCACACTTCTGCAACAACCACAGCAATCCCAGAGCTTGTGCATAATGAAGGCATATGGTGTAAACAACAAGTCATATGCAGAAATATTGAAAGCGCTATCACTGCATTATATCTCCAACAGACTAAGGGTCAATCTGTGTCTGGCTTACAGGGCACATTCCAATCTGGCCCTGACGTAAATGTTACACATTAACACAAACTGCACAAGGGACACTCATTCCAAGGATGTTAACCTAGTCTCTGATATAATAAATCATGTTGGAGAGATAGATACATCTCTCGGACACTATCCCTTCTCTGGAACATGCCTGCCATGCACGTAAACCAAAGGCATTTCCTGACCCTCTTCAAGTGTAACCTAGGTCAATGGATGGTTAATCATGATTGTACTGCTGTTGTTGTGCCCATCTACCTCATGGATAGAGGCAGTTGCTATTAGATAACATAGCATGGACACATCCCTTGTGTGAACATTGTTCACATAGCTTTTGAAAATTATGTAACAAATGATAAATATGGCTAGGCTTTTATGGGATCTTGGGACTTTAGCCTAGTATGCTCATATGTACCTATAAACTTATGAAGTTCAATTGTATCCCAGGTACAGCTATATGTAGTTGACTGTACAGCATCAGGGGCGTACCAGTACATCACATCAGTATTACCACTTAATAGTTTGCATGTCAGGACTTCATGGTAGTATAACATTTTCCATGTCAATGTCAGGGGGACAGTGATCAGGTGGCACATGTCTTCAGGTTTGACATGTGCATATTGAGTGCGCTCCATGTATTATTTGGTATGTGAACAATATCACAGTGACAGCTTCCTCACTCATTGATGCTAACCTTTGCAGTGCTGTGGTTTCTGTGCTCCTGGGCATAACTGATGCATTGTCATCACTCTCACATAGTGCTGTACCATCCATTATAATGGATCACTTCTTAATTCACACATCAATTACAGATGCTGCAGACAATATCCATTGCTATTACATGGGACAGATGCATGCAATACATAGCTGTGTACAGGGTGTATACTGATAATAGTGTGTTATCCATATGCCTGATACCTATGTCATCCAGGGATGCTTTACTCAAGTGTATCACTTTTGGCACAGTAAGCTCCCACACATCTTGTCAGCCATACATAAGTATTACTTGTGATGCATAATTACTAGGAGTTAACAGTGCAGAATTCCCTTAAAGGTGTTCTACAAGATGTATGTGTAATAAGCCTTTCTGTGATGCCTCCAGTAAATACACAGCTTAATAAAAAAATATGGTGTTGGTTACATTCATGAAAGTGTGGATTGTGGCTTGTGTGTCATGCAAACCTCTCAACAGGGCAGGATTGCCCCCAGTTTAATCTACAGGTGTAACACTGTCCCTTTTAATGCCTCCAAAAAGTTGTCATGTTTGAAGGTGTGTTGAATTCCCCTTATAGATTGCATTTTAAAATTGTCCATGATCATTGCTGCTTCTGTCTAATGTTGTCCATGAGCCTGTTGCTATGTGTCCCTGATTGTTTGAGATCTGTGCTGACATTTCAGCCATATTCAAGCAATGCATTTTGTACACCATCATATTATGCACATACCCCTATTGTATATATTGTCCTTGCTAAATATCCTCTCCAGTGATCATGCCAGGATGTTTATATCACTAATCATCTACATTGATATGTAACCTTATGTGACAGTCACATAAAATGCACTATAATGTGTGATGATTTAAATAAAACACTCGCACAGAAGATATAAACAGCAGTATGTACCATGCTATGTACATATGTGCTTAATGTTATGCTATTGACTTGCCTTTGAAGTGTACTTACATTGACATGCACTTATTTTGTGTATATTACCATGTATTGCATTGTCCTCTTCCTTCAGTCCTAACATTCATGTCTGTGACCCCTTTCGGTGTGCACACTTCCCTAGACTAGTGTTTTTATAATGCATTCTATTTACCCTTGATGATCACCACAAATCCTTTATTGCAGTATGCCAAAACATAATGTAGTGCACATTGCACTGAGTACACTTTTTTATAATGTGTTACTAGTGCATTCATTGCATTAATTTTATTCCTAGTGATCATTGTGGCTGTCCATGCAATTTCACAAAGCAAGTCTGCCCATAGGCAAATGTGTCTCTGAATGCTCTAGATGCGTTCTTGCTGCTTTACACAGTTTCCTCACCAACAACACTGCTGCTGGCCATAAACCTCACTTGTATTCGTGCAAGTGTGATGTGTGCCATGCATATGTGATTACCACTGATGCTCATTGTGCAAATGCATGAGCTCTGTGTAGGCTTCGCTCTAAGCTTAGATGGAGTTTATTGAATCCCAGGGAGAGTGACAGTTGGTAACAGAGTAAGGCAGAGCAGAGGTATAGTAGAAGAGGACAATGAAAGCCTCCATATATGTTTGCTTGTGATAATTTCAAAAAGAAGATTTAAGACAAATATATAGATGCCATTGAAACCTATCAGAAATCCAGCCCAGGAGACTTAGTGTAGCTATTCCAAGCATGAGATTACAAAAATCCTCAAAAACAAAGCCACAGTCATACATACAAATCTTCTGCACAGAACTAGTTCTCCCAATGTCCAAGACTGGACATATTTATCATTACAGAGTAAACCATCATTAGATGAATAATTATTACCTCATTGTTAAAACAGAATGATACAAATAAGCATAGCTATAAATAAGTCACTGCATGGACATTATTACATAATTAAAACAAAACAGAAAAGATAGAAATATTCATCTCTGTTATTAAACAAAAGAAACTTTAAAAGCAATCATAGGTTCATGGGTGTGTACTAGGCTAATGGCCCTGGAGCCTTTACAAGCCTAGCCCATAGGATTACCCTGTTACCGTGCTCCCCGACCTTAGTTCCCAATGCCTCTGTCGAGTAGAGCCACTGGAGTGATCCCCGGGGTGAATTTTCTATTTCCCATCCACTCATCAAGATTTCTCTTGAAGAAGGCCAGTGAGGTGCTCTGCTTGACATGTATGGGAAGTCTATTCCACAGCATGGGCAGTCTCTGAGTTATGAACCTGTCCCTCCAGCTTGTTCTGTTGATTGTGGTAATGAGGTTGAGGTCTCTGGAGCATGTATTGTGGAGGGACTGGGATTTCTTTAGCTGTAGCATTTCTAACAGAGCTGGGTCAGACATGGCTTTGTAAGTCAAGAAAAGATCGCCTCTATGTATGCGATATGAGACAGAGAATAGTTGGAGTTTTTTGAGTCTGTCCATACAGGATAAGTGTTTAAGGCCTAGGATCCTCTTTGTGAGGTACTTTTACAGCCTCTCCAGTTATTGCAGGTGTCTAGTGAGGTACATGCCAAATGGGGCATTGTACTCGATTGGCCTAATGAGGGAAGAGTAGAAGGAGACAATGACCTCTTTCTTCCAGGATGCAAAACCCTTAGTAATGAGAGGTGCCACAGAGAACTTTCTGACCACAGTGGCACTGTGGTGGTCAAAAGAGAGGTTGCTGTCAACCTGTGTTCTCAGATCTCTTATGATGTCTTCTGTGTTCAGTGGACTATCATCGATGTGGTAATTCATGGGAACCGGGTTTTCCCAAAGGGGATGACAACATTTTTTGGTATTGAGCTTAAGGCCATGGTTCTGACACCAGTCACTGGTCTCAGTGAGGCCTTTATATAGGATGTCAACATCACTTGGTGAGTTCATTATGGTTCCTAACTTGTAATTGTCTGTGAACTTTGTCAACCAGAGTCCATTTGTGTTGGCCTGGAGTTCAAAAAAGTAGATACCAAACAGGAGAGGACCAGGGACTGAACCCTGTGGGACTCCACTCCACTTGTGAGTGGTCAGCAGTCTGACTTGGAGTCAGCTAGTTTCACACTGTGGGTTCAGTGAGTCAGTTTACAACCCACCTAGTGATATAGGGATTGATGCCTAGCTTAGTGAGTTTTTCTATGATTCCTGAGTGGGGAATGGTATCAAATGCCTTGGCCAGATCAAGGTTGGCTGTATGAACCACCATGCTTTCATCCACAGGTCTGGTGACTGACTCTAATAATAGACTATTAATAGACTAAAAAATACATAGCAGTATATACAGGAGCTATATGAGTTCATAAAGAGTACTTCTGCGTAATTCTCAATAGTCATGGCTGACTGCATAATATGTTGATTCACCAAAGTCCTTTCCCCAAGGTGCACTGACCATGCAGGGTCTCTCTCTTTCTCTCTCTCTACATAGGAGGTCTGAAGGGAATACAAATTCTCTACACCAAAAAATACTCAGAATAACAATCTACCCTGCAGCTTTCATTGCAAAGTTGGTCAGTTTTATATGCGCGCGTGTGTGTGTATATATACCATCTAAAAATACACGTACACAAACACATACATACACACATTATATATATATATATATATATATATATATATATATATATATATATATATGGTAAAGTAGTGCCCTGGTGCCCGTTAAGCCCCGCCCACACCATACTCATGACACACCGCTATTTGAGCCATCCCACAGATAGGCCACTCCAGTTATTTCCTTCAATTTTATTAAATTCAATAAAATCAGTGAACACTCTCATACTGTAACAAAAGATACCTTGTAATGCAGTTAAACTGCCAGTGAATGTGGAATTTTCCTTTAATAAACCTGCTTTATCTGATGCTCCTTCAAAAGTGTATCTACAGTCATCTAGATGGTAGTTTTCTACCTTTAAACATTGCTTTGTACAACGTGCATTGTTTACCTGATGTAGAACTTGTAATTTGCTCTGGTGTAGTGTCAACTCTGTAGTCTGCATGACTTTGGCTTAGATAATGCTCATTACACAAGTATTACATACCCTGATGTTTCTTTATGCTCCTGACAGGTCAACAATCAAGTCAAGATACTTCAGTGGCAGCGACACCTTGTGATCTGGCGCTGCAACTGTATGCTGATCCTGAGGCCAAAAAGGAAAGCAGTATTACTACTATAGTGATTGCTGTCTTGAGCTTTGCATATAATGATAAATAAGTAACTTACCAACAGTCAGCTGATTTATCAGAATTGTCTTGGCAATGTTTCTTATCTGTTATGAGTTAACGACAGAAATATTTGCTATCTTGAAACTCAACAGTACATTGCTGTTATGTAAAACTGTCAGGTCCACTTGAGAAATTTGAATACATTCATTTTCAGTTGGCACAGTTCATATTAAAGAAAGACGCGGTAATACAGTCAGATGATTTTATTCCACTGCTGGCTACTAGATGTACATTTCTATGTGCAATATTTTGACAGTAAAATGTTTAACTTCCACAAACTGTCAGTAAACTTAAATGCATTACGATTTAGTTGGCACAGTTCATGTTAAAGACATTGCAATATTGCCAGATAATTAAAAAAAGATTAAAAACTGGCAATGTCCCTTATGGCATCATTATGCAACTGCACCTTCATTACATATGCTGAAATACAGATGCAAGTTTTGAACAGGGATATAGTCAACTTTGTTGTAGCCATTTTGGTAAGCCAGTTACAAGCAGTCGAGAACAGTGCCTAGCTGACACTAGTTTGTGCTTCCCTACTAACTCTGGAGTTGACATTCCATTTCTTGCATTCCTTCAGAACATTGACTAAAGTACACATACTAAAGAACTCTTATGCCTTCCACTGTAGAATCTGATTGCAGTGTACGCGAGATGTCCAGTCATGCATAATGTGCACACCCCTGTTTAATACCTCAATAGCCACCCACTAAAGCTTCACTTTTCGCACCCTGCATTGTGAAAATTGATCAATTATATCACCATATGTGATGCCTGTGCCATGGCCCAGCAATCAAGGAGCCTCAATCCTCACCACTAACACCAGAGAGGGTGTCTCATATGAGAGGAAAGGATAACAAATACACACAGTAAAGTGCAATTTCTCTTAAGAGCACACAGAGATCACAGTCAGTCCAGGGCTGGTCGCTCCCTTGCTCCCCAGGTCACCAATAAGACTCCCCACTGGCAAAGCTATAGGGTCCAGATCTCAGCCTAGCTGGGCAAGTTAAAATCTCCAGCACCCTCTGTCCAACTAGTGCTTCATGTCCCTGCCTAAGTAGCTGACACGCACACTTTGAAATAAGAGTTTATACAACCGCACAGACACTTCTGGGGAAGGCTGGCACAGGTTCTCCAGCTGTGCCCCTTTTACCCAGACTATATGGTAGTACCAGCTGCCACCACCCAGTTAATAATTATCAGCTACTCAAAGGCCATTAAAAGTGTCCAATTATTACTGTGCAATATTATTATCCAACTGGTAGTATTACTAAACAGTCTCAAGGCTTATTAGAGTGACCTGGTACAGAATCCTTATATAAATGCAATGCACTCTAGAGCTTAAGTTATCTCTACACAAACCAGCCACAGTTAAAAGGTTTTAAAATATTTAATAATAAATAATTAAAACCACAAGACAATACATTCTGCTACACAGTCAGTCAGTCAGTGCTAGTCAAGAGTTCAGAGATCACAATGAAATACTTAAAATAAATTAGTATTACAGTTCTGACATAACAGAAAAACACAAATTTAAACTTTTTAATTTCTAGCTCTCTAAAAGAAAACACAAGTCTAAGATAACTTACATAAGAAAACAGGCAGAGTGCTGTGAGTTGGATTATCCAGACAAAAGTGCTTATTGTCTTCTGATTCTCTCTGTTTAAATTGCTATTGCAGTTCTGATAAAGATTACATCATCTTTGTACACTTTCCTGTAGTTCCCAGGCTACACATTAACTATATTTACATTCTTATCTCCCTTTTGTTATCTTGTAGCTGGTCAGGAACAGAGCAATAAAAATACATTTGCATGTTTAAATCTAGCAATTTAACTCTTGGTTAAAACAATAAAAATAATTTCTTCATCTAAACTTTTCAGAACCACTGTCCACTTCAAAGTGTCACCACATGCTTTTGCCGGCCCAGTAGAGAGCACTGTTGCCACATTTGTGTAACATCATTTATTTACATTTAAGATAACAAGCCTGTAGTCTACATTTATATTTACAAATGACAGAATTATCTATAAAATTCTATCTGGCTAGGCTGGCAGCCTTCACCCTTCTCTACCAGTCTTCACACCCCCCCCCTCCCCCAGAGAACTCAAGGTTGTTTTTCAAGTGACCCTTGAGAAACACCGCTTGAGAGGGTTAGGTCTATCTGAGTGTACCTCACCCCAATCCCTATCTTGAGAGCCCATCTGTTGGCATTGCTACTCCCACTGCAGTGCTGCACTGACATATCATATGCTTGCAACCCCAGGCTCCATCTTAGCAACTTGGCATTTTACTGGTTGACTCTGTTTAACCATATTAGGGGGTTGTGATCTGTCATGACAGTGAATTTCCTTCCATAGAGATAAGGCTGAAGTTTCTACAATGCCACACTATGGCTAGACATTCCTTTTCTACAGCTGCATAGCATTCCTCCCTGGGTTGGAGACTACAACTGAGATAAGCTAATGGGTGCTCTTCCCCCTCTGAAGAAATCTGGCTAAGTACAGCCCCCACTCCATGGTCTGAAGCATCCACCTGCACAAAAAATTATTTGCTGTAATCTGAACTGGCTAACACAGGGGGTCCTCCAAAAGCTTAAGCTTCTGGGATGCCTGCTCACATGCTGGGGTCCACACTACCTTATCTGCCTGTTCTTCCTTGTCAGGTCTGTGAGGGGAGCAGCTATGACACTATAACTGGGGATGAACTTTCTGTAGTACCCTGCTGTTCCTAAAAATGCCCTCACCTGCTTTTTAGTAACAGGTGCAGGCCATGCCTGAATGGCTTCCACTTTGGCAGGTTCTGGCCTTATCTTACCACTCCTCACTCTATGTCCTAGGTAGAAGACCTCTGCCATACTCACCTGACATTTGCTTGGCTTAATGGTCAACCCTGCCCTCTGTAGTCTGCCCTGCACCTCCCTGACATACTGAAGGTGCTCTGGCCAGGAATAGCTGTAGATGGCAATATCTAGGTAAGCAAGGGCAAACCCTCCTGCTCCTGCTAGAATACAATCTACCAGCCTCTGGAAAGTCACTGGAGCATTCTCCATCCCAAAGGGCAACTTTGCGAACTCATACAAGCCAAAAGGAGGCACAAAGGCTGACTTTTCTGTAGCACTGGGAGTCAAGGGCACCTGCCAGTAACCCTTGGTAAGATCAATGGTTGTAAGATACTTAGCCCCACCCAGCTGCTCTAGAGCCTCATCTGTCCTTGGCATGGGGTAAGTATCTGACTCTGTGTAACTATTTAATTTCCTGTAGTCCACACAGAACTTGCTGCTGCCATCCTTCTTTGGCACCAGCACCACTGGGGAGGCCCAGGGACCATTGGACTCTTGGATCACCCCTAGTTCCAACATCACCTGTACCTCTTCCCTCAGAGTCTGGTTGACTCTCTCAGGCACTCTATAAGGGTCTTCTTAATAGGCCTTTGAGGTCCTGTATCCACCTGGTGCTGCACCAGGTATGTGCACCCTGGTTTCCCAGTGAACATGTCCCCAAATTCCTGCAACACTGCACAGATTTCTCAAACCTGGGTAGGAGACAGCTGCTGGGACACTGCTACTCCTTCCACCAAGGTGTCAGCCTGAGCCTCACTGAGGAGATCAGTCACCAGATCTCCCTCAGACTCCTCCTGCAATCCACTGCAAATGCTCAGCACAAGGGCCTTCCTATCATGGTAAGGTTTCATCATGTTAACATGGTATAATTTGTGCCCCTGCCAGCTGCCTAGCAGTTCCACCATGTAGTTAACATCGCTTAACTTTCTTACCGCCTTGTAGGGTCCCTCGCAAGCTGCTTGCAGCTTGTTGTGTCTGACAAGAATGAGAAAAATTACCTGCTGCCCCACAGCATATTCTCTAGCTCGAGCATTCCTGTCATGCCACACCTTTTTCTGTTGTTGGGCTTCTGCCAGGTTCTCCTGGGCCAAGCCCATGAGTTCCCTGAGCCTTGTCCTGAGGTTTAGGACATATGCCACAACAGACTCTTTGTGAGACTCGCACTCACCTTCCCACTCATTTTGAAGTAAATCTAGAGGTCCCCTCACCCTATGCCCATACAGCAACTCAAAGGGTGGAAAACTTGTGGATTCCTGGGGAACCTCTCTGTAAGCAAACAGATGGGGAAAATATTTGTCTGACTCCCAATTAAACTGATGTGCAAATGCCAGTAGTATGGACTTGATTGTAGAGTTTAACCTCTCAATAAGACCATTAGTCTGGGGATGGTAGGGGGTGGTCTTCATGTGCTTCACCCCACAGGACTTCCATAGACAAGCCAGCAGGTCTGACATGAAAATGGCACCTCTGTCAGTCAGTATTTCTCTTGGGAAACCTACCCTGCTGAAAATCTCTAACAAAGCATTTGGCACCTTTTCTGCCTCAATGGAGGACAAAGCCACTGCCTCAGGGTATCATGTAGCATAATCCACTACCACTAGGATATACTTTTTCCCTGTGGAACTTGGGGTACTCGGAGGATCCACAATATCCATAGCTACCCTCTGAAATGGCTCCTCAATTACAGGCAAAGGCATCAAAGGAGCTCTCTCCTTGTCTCCTACCTTGCCTACCTTTTGGCACTACTCACAGGTCCTGCAGTACCCTGTTACATCTCTGGAAATTCCAGGCCAGTAGAAGTTCTGTATAATACGCCTCTTTGTATGTTTTGTGCCCCTATGACCTGCAAAGAGAATACCGTGGGCTATGGCTAGAAGCTCTAGGCACTACCAACTGCTGTACTCTCTCACCTTCCAGCCCTCCCTCAGGAGTCCACTCTCTGTATAGTAACCCTTTGTCCCAGTATACAGGTTCCCCCTTTCCTTGAGAATCAGGTGCTTCCTTAGCTACCTGCCTCAGGCCTTGCAATGTAGCGTCTGAGAGCTGAGCCTGTCTCAACTCTCTCCTTGTAACCCTTTCCAGCTCCCCTTCCACAGGAAGTCTGGCATCCTCTGACAGTGGTGCCTCACTGTCAGCCTGGGTACTTCTACTCACCTCTACTTTTGCAGTCACTCTGTCCAAGGGACCATCAGTACCCACAAGCAGTTGTGGCTGTGGCTCACAATCAGTCTCACTGCTACAGAGTCTCACTGCTACAGAGTAGCTCCCTCCCTGAAGTAACCACCTCATCAGTCCTGGCTGTAAGTATGCAGTCTGTCTGGGTCTCCCCAGGCTACCAGACCCACATGCTTGTCTCCTAGCCTGACCCCGTATAACTGCATAAGCACATGGTATTGCCTCATCCAAATCCTTCCCTCTCAGGACATCTGCAGGATGGTAGTTTGGTACCCCTGTTGTCTCAAGACAACCTACTTTTGGCATTTTGTCTTTTCCACTTACTGGCTCCCTCACCTTTCGTTCCCCCACCTTGCTTCTGTGGAAATCTGTATGCCACATGGCCCCACTGGTTGCATTCAAAACATTTAACCCTAGCTCCTGGACATGTACATGGACTACTGGCTTCCCCTGCTACTGACAGATTCTGTTGTGACAGTCTGTGCTGCCCACCATGGGTTCCTTTCGACCCATGAGTAGTACTGGGAGTCCCCTTCCTGTGCAGGGCTGCCCTGCTTGCCAGGTATAGGTCTCCCTTCTTCCTTAACTCATCTGAAGTAGCACATTGTCTATCAGCTAACCAGATCCTCATGTCCTGAGGCAAAGGGCTTCTTCCCCTCACCAAAAGGTCTGCCAGCCCTTCAAAAGTGGTGACTTGACATCCACCCAGCCACCTATGGAAATAAGTGCTCAATTCAGCAACATATTCACACACTTTCATCTGCCTTGCATCTATGCTCACAAATCTTTTTCCTATACATTTCAGGTGTTAGCTTAAACAGTTCTAAAATACATTTCTTAACAGCAGTATAATCAAAACATGCATCAGACATTTTGGACAGAACAGTTACAGCTTTACCATGGAGTAAGGGGTCAGGAACCATACCCAGAGCCCTTGGTCAACTTCATACTGTTTATATACCCTCTCAAACATATGAATGAAATCAAAATTATCCCCCTCTTTAAACAGCAGAAGAAATTTACTGACCTTTTGTGTTTTTGGGGCACAGTTACTTCCTTCCCCATTACCTCCATGACTCTGGCGAAGAGTCAGCATCTCCTTCTCATGCTGACTCTGCCTCTCTTGTTCCACAGCTTGCAGATGTAACTGTTTCACATTCTCCTCAGCCTGCAAACGTCACAGTCTCTCATTTACTTCTAATTCCACATGCCTGGCCTCCAACTCAAGTCTCTTTAGCTCCAGCTGAATTTTTAAATCCACTGCAGAGAGGTTGAGCTGTCCATTCTCCAAGGGAATTATATCTCCACTGCCAGTCTGACTTCCTCCTGGTTGCTGTTTTCTGATGCAGCTGTAACCAAGGCTGCCATCAGGTCTGCCTTAGTCAGGTTTCCATGCACCAGTCCCCCAGCCTGGCACATCTCCGCCAGCTGGATCCTTGTCAGCTTTCCATACTCCTCTGCTGACATGCTGCCTGCTCACCCTGACTAAGCTAAGAAAAGAAATAAAACAATTGTGATCTGAACTTGTATTCACTGCATGGCTGTTTTAGAGTACAAAAACACCTTCAAAGCTCACTGTACACAAGCTACAGAATTCACACTACCCACACCACTACACGCCAATTAGTATTTGCCAACTAATTAATATGTGATGTGGATATCCCACCGCTGCCAAGCACAAATGTGGTGCCCATGCCCTGGCCCAGCAATCAAGGAGCCTCAATCCTCACCACTAACACCAGAGAGGGCATCTCCTATGAGAAGAAAGGATAAATACACACAGCAAAGTGCAATTTCTCTTAAGAGCATACAGAGATCACAGTCAGTCCAGGGCTGGTTGCTCCCTTGCTCTCCAGGTCCCCAATAAGACTTCCCACTGGCACAGATATAGGGTCCAGATCTCAGCCAGCTGGGCAAGCTAAAACCTCCAGCACCCTCTCTATCTAACCAGTGCTTCGTGTCCCTACCCAAGTAGCTGACACACATACACACTTTGAGATAAGTTTATACAACCACACAGACACTCCTGTGGAAGACTGGCACAGGTTCTCCAGCTGTGCCCCTTTTACCCAGACTATACAGTAGTACCACTTGCCACCACCCAGCTAATACATATCAGCTACTCAAAGGCCCTTAAAAGGGTGTCCAATTATTACTGTGCAATATTATCCAATTGGTAGTATAACCCAGGGCTAAAGCTATTGAAGTGGCTTTGTACAATTTTACCAAAGGCATGCAAGTACTCTAAAGAGCTTACATTATCTCTACAAAAAACAGCCATAGTTAAAAGTTTTTAAAATATTTAATAATAAATAATTAAAACCATAAGACAATACTTTCTACTACACAGAGCTAGTCAGGAGTTCAGAGATCACACAGAGATACTTAAAATGTATTTATTTATTTTATATTTGTTTACCGGTAAAATCCAGCTGGACCAGGTCCATTTTCAGTGGAGGCCCAGGGAGAAAAGTTCCTCAATTAAGAAGACATTTATATAATTACTTAGATACATACATTTATACAATCTGAGATATACATACAAAACAGGTAGTAGTGAAAAGTGTATTTACAAGTAGAGTTATTCTTTACTTTGTTAACTATAGTTAAACTTGCAGTGCCAGACTAAGATACAGTTTTGAGAAATATTACAAGGGTTCAGTGAAAGGGTTTAGATAGATATATTCAGAGTTTGGCTTCCAGTAGTTACCAGGTTTTGCAGGACAAAAGTTACAGTTTGAGATAGTTTTACAAAGGTAGTAAGAAAGTACAGTTTTGTACCTACCATAAATGTAGATGTCCGATAAGTATGCATCTGCAGTCCTAACATATGGGTTGTCCTGCCTCAGGCAGCCCTTCGGTCGTCCGGATTCCAAAGTCTGGGTCTGGCCTCGGCTGATGTCACACTTCACCCGACGTCATAGCTGCTGTTTATTGGGTATAAAGGCATCAGCCAACGCCATTTTCCTCAGTGTTTCTTGCCCCAGATGCCAGGTGCCCTCTAGTAAGGCTAAATTTGGATAAATGCAAATAATTCCAAACAGTAGAGAGCAAACAATATAGAAAAAAAAATATATATATATACATATATACAAACAAATACACCATAATAGATTCCCCCAGCTAACTACAAGAGGGGTAAATACCCTAGGAATACCACAGAGGGGAAGGAGGATGGGTAATCCTGACTGCAGATGCATACCTATCGGACATCTACATTTATGGTAGGTACAAAACTGTACTATGTCCTTCAAGGATGCATCTGCAGTCCTAACATATGGGTAGAATACCATAGCCAAACTGGGGGAGGAGGCACTAAGATAAAGATGGTGTAGTTAAGATCCCTTGCAAAACAGCAGTTGCAAAACCTGCTCGGGATCTAGAGTATAAGGGAAGATTGTAATGCTTGGCAAATGTATGCACGGAGCTCCAAGTAGCAGCTTCTAAGATGTCTTTGGTAGCCACTCCTCGTAGGAAAGCTGTAGTGGTGGCTGTAGCTCTTGTAGAATGAGGTCTGATATTATCAGGAGTTGTCTTTCCATGAAAAGAGTAGCAAAATCGAATGCAATTTCCTATCCATTTTGAAATTGTCTGTTTTGAAATTGCTTTTCCTTGCATTCCTGTTGCATATGCTACCAGAAGCTGGTCAGTTTTTCTGCTGGTCTTAGTTCTGTCCAGATAGTAGCGTAATTGTCTGTGCACATCCAAGGTATGTAGCAATCTTTTCCCCCTGTTCTGTGGGTTGGGGAAGAATGTAGGTAAATGAATCGCTTGGTTCAATGATACTCTGGAGGCCACTTTTGGCATAAAGGTAGGGTTAGTTCTCAAAGAGACTCTGTCCTGATGGAAGATAAGGAAGGGTTGTACTGCCATTAATGCCTGTAACTCAGATACCCTTCTTGCTGAAGTAATTGCTAGCAGGAAAGCAGTTTTCCAAGACAAGAATTGTAATTCTGCTGTTGCTGCTGGTTCAAAAGGAGGAAGTGTTAACTTTTCCAGCACAAAGTTGAGATCCCATGTGGGTAAAGGTGGTTTCCTTGGAGGCTTTACATTTTTGATTCCTCTCAAGAACTGCCTGAGAAGTGGATGAGAGAAGACAGGAGGATCCATGTTGTATTCTGCTGAAATTGCTGATGCATGAATCTTAATGGAGGAGTAAGACAGGCCATTGTGGAACAGCTCTGCTAAATATTCCAGGATGTGTGCTATGTTTGCCAATGAGACATTTTCTCCCTTTGCTGCACTCCAAATGAGGTATCTTTTCCACTTGGCTGAATAAGTCTTCCTTGTGGAGGGTCTGCGTGCCTCCAGGATAATGTCCTTAACCCTCTGAGATAAACCTGAGTTATTTTGTTTTATGCAATATTCCAAGCAGCTAGCTGCAGTGTTTTCAAGTTTGGATGTAGGATCTTGTAGTTGTCCTGTGTTAGTAGTAAGGGACATAGAGGTAGATGCCATGCGTGTGTCCGAGACATGCTTCTCAGTAGCGGGTACCAATGTTGCCTCGGCCAGTCTGGAGCTATCAGAATTACCCTTGGCTGATCCTCTCTGATCTTCAGTAGAACTTTGTACATCAAGGGAAGAGGTGGAAATGCATATGCTGTCAGGTTTTTCCAGCTGAAGGAAAGGGAGTCCACCCTCCAAGCAAGTGGGTGGTATGCTCTTGTGCAGAATTTCTTCAATTGGTGATTGTGTGGGGAGGCAAACAGGTCTATCTGTGGTAGTCCCCATTTCTTTGTTATGGCTTTGAAGATATCTGGATGCAGCATCCATTCGTGAGCATCCGTGGTAGTTCTGCTTAAGGTGTCTGCTAGAGAATTTTCTTTTCCTGGTACAAATCTGGCCTGAAGTTGAATGTTGAGGTTCAGGGCCACATTCCACAGGTCCATTGCCATCCGGCATAGAGGGTATGAATATGTACCTCCCTGTTTGTTGATGTACCACATGACTGTGGTATTGTCCGTCCTTATCAGCAGATGACCCTGTTGAAGGAGTGGTCTGAATGCCTGGATCGCATGTTTCACTGCCAGCATCTCCTTTAGATTTATGTGTAGATTCAGCTGGTCTTGGGTCCATAGGCCTTGTATACACTTGTCCACCATGTGTGCCCCCCATCCTAGGTCTGAGGCGTCCGTGGTGATGGTCTGGCTTGGTTGTGGTTTGTGGAAAGGCAAGCCTCTGTTCAACTGACAGGCCTGAGCACACCACAGGAATTCTTGCTTCAGGCATGGAATTATTGGAATCTGAACTTCTAGACTGTGCTTGTGTTGAGACCATACATTCCTTAGATACCATTGTAGCTTTCTCATATGCAGCCTGACATGCGGAACCAATATTATGCAGGATGCCATGTAACCCAGGGCTTGCAGGACTTTTCTTGCAGTAAGCTGAGTTTGTGTTGTTAATGTCATGAAGTAGACTGGTAGTTGCTTTTGTTTTTCTTCTGTGCGAAAAGCCATCTGAGTTGATGTGTCTAATTCTGCACCCAAGAATGTTATCCTTTGGGATGGTACTAGTCTTGACTTTTGCATGTTGACTGTGTTTCCCAAGGCTTGCAACAGTTGTATGACATTTTCCAAATCTTTTGTTAACTTTGCCTTGTTGTCCGCTTGTATTAGGCAGTCATCCAGGTATGGGTAAATCTGAATTCCCTGAAGTCTGCAATGAGCAATTACTGATGCCAGGCATTTCGTGAATACTCTGGGCGCAGTAGATAAGCCAAAAGGCAATGCTGAGAATTGATAATGCTCTGATCCTGCAAGAAATCTGAGGTGTCTTCTGCAATCTGGTCGTATAGGGACGTGCAGGTATGCCTCCTTGAGATCTAGAGTCACCAGCCAAGACTCCTTGCCAGCATGGGAAGAAGTTGCTGGAGGGTCAGCATTTTGAATTTTGGAACAATGAGGTATGTGTTCAGTGCGGACAAATCTAGAATAGGCCTCCATTGATTTTCTTTTCTTGGTACAAGGAAAAGCCTGGAGTAAAATCCTTGGCCTTGTTCCATCGGTGGCACCTCTTCTATAGCTCTCATCCTTAGTAAGTTGTTGATTTGTCTTAGAGCGTCTGTTTTTTGGCTTGGTGGTAGGTTTGGCATTCCTCTCTTTTTTGGTAGAGTATGGAAGTGAAACCTGTAGCCCTTGTCTATTGTTTGTAAAGTCCATTTGTCTCCTGTAATGTAATGCCAGTTGTCGGAGAATAAGGCTAGTTTTCCGCCCAAGGGTGCTTCCAGTTGTTCCCTGGTAGGCGGAACTAGAGCCAAGTCATTGTGTCTGCCCTGTAGAAGTGGTTGTAGTTGATTCTGTGGCAGTACTTCTCAGGTTGGTAGGTTGCCACTGACGTCCCCTGTAGGCACCCCTAGATTGACCCCTGCCTCTTGGGCGTCTATTTCTGCCTCTCTGCACTCTGGAGTTGTCTGGAAAGGACCAATTCTTCGAAGGCCAATTTCTGCTAAACCTCGGAGGTTGGACCTGTAAGAAATCCTTGACTGTTTGGACAGATTTTGCTTTTTCTTCCACCTTTTTTAGAACCTCCTGTGCAGGGGAGCCAAACAAACTTTGTTTCTCCATGGGAGCATCTAGGAGTTTTGACTTAACATGGTCTGGTAAGGATTGTTCTTTTAACCAGGCATGTCTTCGAATCACTGTTCCAGTTACCGCTGATCTAAAAGAAGCCTCCAGTGCATCATAGCCACATTTTAAGAAATGGTTACTGACCTGCTGAGAGTTATGTACCAAATCCTGAAGGGACTTGCGGTCTATAGGTTCAGGAGAAGATAGTTTTTTATTTAGCTGGTCTAACAAAAATTCCTGGTACTGAATCATGTGAAATTGACAGTTCAAGGCCCTGGCCGAAAGAGTAGCAGAAGTATAAACCTTTTTACCCCATCTCTCTAATGCTCTAGATTCCCTTTCAGAGGGAAGAGGGTTTCTGGCAGAGGCAGCTGCCACACCTTTAGGGCCCTGTGAAATGGTTTCAGGGTCTGCAACAGGAGCCTTATACAAATGGTAGTGTGTGTCCGGGACCCTGTAATATCTGTCTGGCTTGGCAGGGGCCGGAGGAAGAGAATCAGGAGCAGTACAGCCATCATTATATGCATCATCAACAACTGTTAGTACTGGCGGAATGGCTAAAGGCCTATGCTGTGGTAAGTGTAAAAAAGTCCTTAGCCTTTTCCTTGAATCTGAAAAATCCTGGCCCTGCCATTGGAAGTGTTCCCTCATAGCATGCAAGGTTTCCCCAAAGGAAAATTCTTCAGGAGGAGAAGCAGAAGGAATGGAGTCTTCTGCATCAGAATCCTCATAAGGAGAATATGGGCCTTGATAGACATGGAAGCAGGGGGTCTAGCAGCCCCACGTGCAGGGGTAGTTATGTCTAAAGGAATAGTGTCTGATAAATCCTGGGTGGCTGCTTCTGTAGCAGTAAATTCAGTAGCAGATTCAGCCATGCTCTGTGAGGCCTCGGCTATCGGAAGCATGCTTTCGGCCGAAGGAAGAACCGGGGGTTCGGTTTCAGCCGAAACCGAGACATTCGCGGTTGGCCTAACCGTGGTTTCAGCCGAAACCGCTGGCCGCGAATGTCGGTCCTTTTCCTTGCACTTTTTAGCTAATTGAGTAGTCGGAGTCTCCGACGGCATTTTTTATGCAAAAGCGGGACCAAAAAACTCCTCTGCAAACTCCGACCGACATCTAAGAGTCCGTCGGTTGAAGGAAGCACAGGCTAGACAAGCTGATACGTCGTGGTCTGGGCCTAAGCAAGGAAGGCAGTAAGAGTGGAAATCCTTATGAGGTATTTGTTTCCCACAAGTTAAACAATTATTTACTTTGTCTGACATCGGCTGAGGCAAGAAAGAGTCCCCAACGGGGTACTTAGCTTTTTAGAAGTCTTCGGTAGTAGAAATCTCTGGATCTGACCGACCAGCACTTGCGAACAGCTTCTGCTTTGGGCACCGCGCGGCAAGAAAGACTGAGGAAAATGGCGTCGGCTGATGCCTTTATACCCAATAAGTATATACTAAGTATATATTCACAGTGACATCAGAGTTCAAAACCACAGGAAATATTTAAAATAACACTGCAGGACAGGCTCAGATAAATAAAGAAAAACAATATCTAAACTAAGCTTCGCTATATTCCTGACTGTATCTAAGAGAGTTACTATACCCTAATAACTTCCTTAATAGAGCAAGGCAGATGATGTTGTGAATGGCCTTTCTTGTTGTCAGGCCCAAGACAGCCTACATAATGCTCTGTCTCACTAAGAGGCTTCTCAAAATAATATCTAAAATATTACTGCTGAGATAGCTTGCAGAATGACATCACTTCTTGTCATCTGACTTCTAGTTCCCATCCAAAACCCCCATTGCTGGAAGCTGGCAGGACTTGGCACCTCCCTGTAAAAATACACACACAAGGGCTTTTGCTCAGATCTTTGGCAGGTGGCGGAAGTCATAAAACAATTGTATTCCTCCACACTTCAAGACTAGTTATTAGTTTACCCCAAAGACAACACAGAAAGCTTCCTAGTACAGACTGTGTCTCTGGCTGCCTTCAAACCTGTGAGATAGCATCTTTATGGCCTAGCCTATAAAGTGATTCAATTTCAGATATTTTTCTAAAATTTACTGGACGGAGGTTAACCCTCCAGTTTCTCCTCATAAAAGATATACATTTAAACAGTTACAATAGTGCATGTACATTTCTGTTCCCTCCAGTAAGGCACACTGTGCATACATTTCAAACACAAGCAGTTTACAAATACATTTTCAACACAAACATCTGTACAAATCAGTTTGATATACCTATGATATACAGACATACAGTTCTAATCCATTTCTAACACCAGCATCTTGTATGAGTCGGTTTGATATTCACAAATGACATATAATTTACAAAATTCCAGCTAGCTGTGCTGGCAGTACCTCCTTTCATCACATCCAGCATGGAGCTACACCCACCCAGGATCCTTTATGCAAGAATCTGAGAGGTATTGAAAACCCTGAATTATAAGTAACATGTTTTCCATAAAACAGAAATAAAAACAAATACTTCAATTCTGCTTAAATATCTAAAGTTGCACTCATACTTATGTGTGGTAATTTTTTGTACTTTTTTGCCTTTTTCATGTTTTACTTATTTACTAGTGTATTTGTCTTTGTTTACAGGGAAAGTCAGACTTGGCAAAGCCCATTTTCAATGAAGGACCAGGGAGAAAAGCTCTATCATAGTACATTTAAAAAAAAAAAGCAGTTACAATTTTGCAGAGAAAAGCATAGTTACAAGACAGGTTTATACAGTAACGTATTTATATCAATATGTAGAAGTTTACACAGTTCTGGTAGCTCTAAATTCTTGCAGGAAGTACATGGATTTATACATTAGAAGGGAAATGTTGTTGCAGCAAAGGGTGTACCTAGGTAAGCATTTCAAGGCTGTACAGAGTTTAGAGAGTGTGTTAGAGGTGATAAGTTAGAAAAGATTTAGGTGACGTGAGAAAAGGGAGAGAGAAATAGTTTGTATGATTGGAAAGGGAGTAGTTTAAGATGAGGAAGAAAGATGGAGGAAATGCTGGGCTATTGAAGCTATTGAAGAGTCAGTCTGGTGCTGAGCATCAGCATGACCAGGGTTTATTCATATGTAGTTTGATCAGAGTTTTAAAGTATGGTAGTTTGTCAGTGAGTTTGATGTGCTCCGAGAGATGTAGCAGGAGTAAAGTGAGTCTTTGGCCAAGTTATTAGACTTATGGTTTAAATAAAAACTTGTTGGCCTAGCAGAGCCAAAATGTTATTTGTTTGCATTATTTTAGTTTGTTCTTGGACCTTAGTCTTGCAGCTTCATTTGCAGCCGAGGGAAGATCTGCATAATATTGCACTTCTATTTTGTAAAAGTAGCTGTTTATATCTTGAACCCTAGCTAGGGGGCCTTGGTCTTGTAGTTTCATTCACAGTTGTGACAGAAGTGTGAAATACTGCCAGATTGGAGCCCTATTTAGTTATACATTACTGCAGTTTTCCATAAAAAGAGTTAGTGGTAAAATTTTGCATGGTCTAGTGGCTTAGACAGTGGTAGAATTACAGCAGTGGGAGTATTGTATATTCTCTTCCAGGACTGGTAATTTGGTGTTTTACAGCTGTATATATATTCTAGTTTTGCTGCTAGAGTATTATATTCTACTCATCATTTGCATGCCTATCATATACCTGCTTAGAGTTGCATTCTAGTGCCTTTCTGTTTCTTTGTTCTTTGTGACTGCCTCATGCTCCAGAGACATTAAGCTAAAGTTTCTGAAATTTTAGCTTATCTGGGGTCAATGACCTCAGAATCATAAGAACAGAGCTTGAATATTGTCTGTATTTGATTGGATCACTCTCTTGCTAGACTGCTTCTTGCTTGAATTTTTCCCCCAACTTTATTTTTTTCCTGTTTAGGGTTTTAAAAGACTGTCTCTGGCTTCTGCCCCATATGATAATCTGACTTCCAAAGTCCCTTCCTATCCATCTTCAATGATATTTTCTGTTGTGTAAGCTCTTTAATACTTTTCCCACCCATTGTTTTCCATAGATCCATAATACGGAGTGCCCACTCAGCAAACCAGCATCCCTCTTGAGTGAACCTCCTTTACTACAAATTGTCTCCCACTCATTTTCCCTGAGGTCTCATCTCCTTGGCACCCTTGCCACACTCTGTGAGGGCTGTGTATTAATCCTGCCCCCATCCCTTGACAGACGAGATTTATTTTATTATTTTGCATTTCAGTTAACAGTTTTAGACTGCTACTGCTTTATTTGTTGATTTTGCAATTTAAATTACCTCTAATTACCTCAAAAACACTCTAATGTCACTTATACTTGTTTAATCACTGGATTACTGATTGTGTTTTTTTATTGCAAACTAATTGCTTCCTAGTTGTATTTTACCTATGTATATAATTCTACTTTTATTCATGTAATGAGGAACTTTTCTCCCCAGGCATCCACTGAAAACAGGCTCTGAATGGCCCAGTGGACTTTCCTGGTAAACAAACTGCAAATAAATCATTTTAAAAGCCCATAATATTTGAAACTGCCTTGTCCAGGTAGTTTGTTTAAAGTTGTTTTGTGGGACCATTACATTCTCAAGCAATCAGTTTTGTGTTTTTAAATTAAGAGGACAGGGACAGTTCAACTAGTGGCAGTAGGTAGTGGCCTGGTCTGAGTTGGGAAACATATAACACAGCTGTAAGTGTAGTTGGTTTATTGGCCAGAGGACTTCTAGGTTTGAGGTTCATATGTAATTACTAGGCTAGCTGTCCTTGTGGGTCATTTTAAGCCTAGCCAATTTCTCTTTTTGTGCTTGAATTGACCTATCCCACTTTGGTTAGAGATTGGTCATACCCATCACATGGTCAATAATTATATATTACCTGTAATGAAAATAAATGGGATCATACCATAGGTAATTTGAGAGGGCCCACACATGGGATAAAGCATTTAGGAGTTGCCTCAGCCCATTAGTAGTACAAGGGGCAATCCTGGGGTAAATTTTCTGTTCCCCGTCCATAGATCTAAGTTGCACTTCAATGTGGACAGGGATGAACTTTGTTTTATGTGGATGGGGAGTCTGTTCCAGAGAAGTAGTATCCTCTGTAAAATACACCCGGCCCCTCCAAACTGTTCTGTAGATGTTGCAGAAAAGGTTTAGATCCCCAGACAGAATATTTCTGATGCTATCTGACTTGTCAATGGAGTAAATCCATCTGTACTGGATCAGAGAATGCCTTGTATGCCAGACACGGATCACCTCTTACCAGTCTGTATGATACCTAGTATAGTGACAGGGCTCTGAGTCAGTCCATGTAGGACATGTTCTTTAGGTCTTGTACCCTTTTAGTAAGGTATCTCTGTGGGCACTCCAGATCTTGCATGTTTTGGGGCATGATATTCAATGATTGGCCTAATGTGGGCTGACAACATCCCTAGATTTAGACAATCCCTTTGTTTATAAGCCAGGCAATATAGAAGGACTTGCTTACAACAGTAGACACGTTAGTCAAAAGTGAGATCACTGTCCACATAAGTTCCTAAATCCCAAATAACTAGGACAACTCTGTACCAATGTGGCAGTTCCCTAGGGTAGATGACTTCCCAAAGGATACAATAATGCATTTTTTTGGCATTTGGTTTCAGTCCATGATTTTGGCACCAGTTATTTATTTGGGACAAGCCTTCTTGAAGGATGACTAAGTCATTTGGGATTCAATGACTGCTCCTAACTTTCAGTCATCTGCGAACTTAGTCAGTCAGATGCCTTTGGTGTTGGCTTTTACATCAGAAAAATGGATGCCAAACAGGAGAGGTCGCAGCACAGAACCCTGTGGGATTCCATTAGTGACTAATTTCTTTCTGGAGGAAACTTCCCCTATTTTGATTTCCTGCATCCTATTTGTGAGCCTGTTGGAAAACCAGTGAGTGACATAGGAGCTTATTCCCAGTTTATTTAGCTTTTCTTCTACACCTGAGTAGGGAACGGTGACACAAGCTTTGGCTAAGTCAAAGTATGCGGTGTGTGTACCATTTTGCCTTCATCCACTGCTTTGGTGACCTTTTCACAAAGGTCCACCAGGCTGAGTAAGCATGACATGCTCTTGACGAATCCAAACTGAAATGGGTCCAGTATTTGAAGGTTCCCTATGTCCTTACTGATTAGTTCCATGACAAGTCTTTCAATGGCTTGGATATGAGGCTGGTCAGACTTATAGGTTTGTGCCCAGGTCAGTAAAGGAAATGACTGTAACTGTTTTCTATTCAGTTGGCACAAAACCTGTATGGAGACTGAGATTGAGCAGTGTTGTTACAGGTGTAGCTAAATCATGCTTCATGCCATTTAAGATGCATCTAGGAATATGGTCAGGAACCATTGGTGTAGTATTTTTACCTTTTAATAACACTTTTAGGACTTGGTTGTGTATGACAGCTGGAGGTGAACCAGTTTCAAGTATATCTTGAGGAACAGACAGAGGGGAGAAAAGGGTAAACTTAGAGCTAATTTATTTGCCAGTAGGTTCGCCATATCTTCAGCCTCAGCACAGTATACATCATTCACAATCAGCTCAGTGCATTGCTGTGTTGTGCTTTAGAGATTTCAAACATAACTAAAAATGCCTTGTGATTGACATTGGCTTGGCAGCTTATTTAGCCTCAGACTTGGCTTTGGTGCATTTTATTAAGCTCCTCAGTGGTTTATTTCAGTGTCAAGGGCTTTAACATTCTGGGAATTACTCTTCTTACTTTTGGTCAAAATTCTTTTCCTTTTATTATAAAGCTTAGAAGCCACTTTCCTGTTTTAAGTGTTTGTATACATTTGGCACATTTGTGCACCGTTGACCATCGTGAAGCAGTGTTTAGTGATGCCCTGCATAGATGGACACCTGCAAGCTAAGTGTTCCCTATAAAGCTACCTTTGAAACTGTACCAGTAAGTCGGTGATTCCTGAATAACACAGAGCAGCTAGTTTGCCTATTCAGGAACACTGCCCCTTGAATTTAGTATTATGTAGCCTAGTCTAGTCTCTAGCTCCAAAAGCACCCTAAGTCAGCCTACTATTAACCTCTCATGCACCACACCCTTGTAGCTCACCCAATCAAGGATCTGACATCATGGAAATGCACTTTCTCAATTTCTCTGCAGCCAGTTTGTTGAATATAGGTATATACAGACAATGTAACCGTTGTCTAATGTTCACTAATGTCCCCACACAAAGTATGCACCCCACACATAGACTTACTTATGCTGAGGTAATTAAATACAATCATCCCAAACCCCAAAGTACATTCCACCTGCAAAATGTATCCTCAACAAATACAAAAGCACCCAACAGAAATAACACTTAACACTGTACAAACAGCCACACCCAGTGGAGCCTCAACTACCAAGCCCATAAGGTAAGCTAATACATTACCCAGGACTCCAGTCATAAGGGAGTCCATTGTACAACATACTGGTGTCCCACTCACCAGGCTGAACAAGGATAAAATAATGATCAGTTGCCTATTAGGGGCCAGGATCCACCAAGTTACGCATGTACTCAAGTCAATGCACAGCAATCACCAGTATGATTCAGTCATAGTCCATTTTAAATTATCTGAGGGCGCACCTCCCTAGACTGTATGAAGACAGTCATTATGGTGCTCTCAGACTATGGGTCATATGGTGGTATGTGCTTAGCACTGACCAGCATTCTACCTTCACCAAGGATGATGCCACAGTATGGAATCATACTTGACCCCAAATATGCAAGCACAGAGATTCATGGACTTTGTAAACACAAACACACTGGACCAGTTAGTGCATATGCCTACTAGAAGTACAAATACATTGGACCTGGTACTCTTAATTATGGGAGAATGCTAATATCCCCTCCCCCACCCAACAGACACAGCTGCCTATATGGAATTATTCACAGAAACTCTGTAAAACTATATCAGTGACTGCACAGAGGCTGCTGTGCAGACCAGAAATAAATCCAAAACTAACAAAAAACAAATCAACCTGGTGGAATTCAAAATTAAACAGGATGCACAAGAAAAGGGAAAAAAGTCATAGCTAAAATTAGGAAATGTAACACCAAAAAGATAAAAACTCCTCATTAAACTGAACAGACAACTAAGAAGACTAATTAAATCTAACAAAACAAATTTTGAAGTAAAGATAGTGCCCCAGCACAAGGACAACCATTAGGTCTTCTTTAGCTATGTCCAAAACTTCAAACGTCAGCACACAACAGCGTGTCAAAGTGTTGGTAAATGAAGCCACGTTCATAGAACCAGGAGATAAAGCAAATCTTCGGACTAACAAATTAAGATCCAACTTTACCTTCCTCTCACCCCCAGCCACCACCCCCAGGAAATACCATCTAACATAACTTCTCCAACTAACAGAAGGGAGCAGGTATTAGATACACTCTCCAAGGCCAAGCATACAGCTTTGATGGGCCCTAACAATATCTCAGGATGCCTCCTAAATAGCATGAAATATGATCTATGAGTGCCACCAGTGTCACTTTTTAACCATAGCGTCTGCACAGGCTTAATACCATGTGAAAGGAAGACTGCAGCAGTTATCCTGCTGCACAAGGGTGGACCATCAATAGATCCTGAGAACTACACACCCATTAGTCTGACTGGTTTCATATGCAAATTCCCGGAAAGAATGATCGTGGAAATGATCAGGGACATAAGAAACCTTCAGACATGACCCAACCCAGTTTGGTTTCATCAAAGGCAGGTCATGCCTACTGAATCTGGTGGACGTCTTTGAGATGATCATCAAGGCAATGGATGAGGGCAAAATAATGCATACTGCCTATCTTGACCTAGCTAAGGCATTTGATACAATACCCCACTCAGGTAGTGTAAACTAACTCAAAAAATTAAGCATAAACCCTTATAACTCACTGGATAAGGCAGGAATCAGGAAGTTGGGATTAGAAGGACCACCTCCACAAACAGATGGGTCATCACTGGTGTCCCCCATGGCTTTTTACTGGGTCTGCTCCTCTTTGGCATCTATTTTTCAGAAATCAAAGCCAATGTCAAGGGCCTCTGGCTTACCAAGTTTCAAATGATTGCAAGCTAAGAGCAATCACAGAAACCTCCCAAGATACTAACATCTTACATGAAGGTCCAACACATGCAAATGATTAGTGTCAAGCTGCAGCTTAAAACTCAATGCCATCAAATGTATAATAGTACTTCCTGGGAAGTCAGCTACCCAGGAAAACTATCTCATGAATAAAACACCTGCAAAAGTATTTATAGTAGTCAGTGATTTGGGGACTCGTATCAATGATAACCTGGCTTTTGACAAGCATGTGTCTAAGGTAGTAAGAAAATCATTCTATGTCACTCAAGTTATAAGTATGAGCATGGTCTAGGTCCAGGGTGCCACTGTACTCCACCCTCATCAGCCCCATTCTTGATTCTAATCCCCTGTCAGTATGTACCTCAACAGGCACATGCAACAAGTGGAAAGTTCATAGAGGTTCTTCAAAGCTCTGACTTGTTAATGAGCTGCTTTCTGTATCAAGGGTGCAGGGTTGCAATCTTGCCGCCTTCATGGGGAGGAGTTGTCATAAATGTTAAGATCTTTACCTCACAAATACAAGGTACAGAGTTTGATTCTGACCTCTGGTTACTGGCTTGGCTTGTAAATAGTCTGCAGACTGATAGCCTTGTATTTACCTTTGAACAAACTCTCCTTTGACCAACATGCATATACTGTCAATAGAAAAGCCTTTTACACCATCCATCTGATTACTAAAGGCATTTCCTATTTGTCTAAAGATTTTCCCTCTTCATATGTCCCTCATCACGCACATACTAGAATACAATTCGCCATTTGGCAAGAGGCTGTCCATACACCTAACCAAATCTGAAAAACAGTAGTGGCTCCTTACCAAATATCAGGTATGAGCTCCCTAACATACCCAGGGAACCTCAAAGCCCTGCCTCCTTTCTCTATCTCTTACAGACTCCTACATGGTAATACATTTCTAGTCCACAAAGCTATAAAAGACCCAGTCTTGCTGGATCTACTTGACATTTGAAAGGTCAGCAGTAACATAAATACAAAGTCAGGAGCTTAAATCTATACTGCAACATAAATGTCAGGCTTCTTTATGTAAATTAATCCCCCATGTTCCTGCTTTCTTCACATGCAACTCAGACAAATAAATAGAAAACCATAACTGTACCCCTGGCCTAGCCCCCAGTCCTTTATGGACAGGGGGAGCAAGTACGTAGGTGTGCCAGTAGTGCTGCCATGCCTAGAGTTCAAAATGGCTGACCAGGGGATTGCGTAGTAGCAACCTATGAATAAGCTAGACAGACAGATGGATGGATATTGTGTGTGTAAATATATATATGTTCGGGTGGCTGCAGTGGTTAGTGTCACCTCACAGCAAAAGGTTCTCTGGTTTGAATCACAGCTAGCATGCCTTCTTTGCAGAGTCTGCATGTCCTCCTTGCGGTCGTGTGGGTTTCCTCCCACACTCCAAAGACATGCATTAGGTGGATGGGGCACTCTAAATTAGCCTTGGGTGCGAGTGAGTGGTACGGATGAACTACCGTGGCAGGGCTAGCCAGTTGGTGGTGTAAACCTTGACTCGAGATGATTGTCACTGTTGAAGTGACACCCCGACCCCATGTGCAAAATGGGAAAGGGGTTGAGAATGGATATATATATATATATATATATATATATATATATATATATATATATATATATATATATATATATATATGCACATACACACACACACACACACACACACACACACACACACACACACACACACACACACACACACACACACACACACACACACACACACACACACACACTCACGCACATGTATCACCACTCTACCAGCATCATCACAAATGTCCCTATAGTTTACCATCATTAACGTTCAGTCTCAACTTTTGGCCCCAAACTGTGGACCAATTTCCTTTCAATAATTTAGCTCAGGTCATAATTTCTTGAGATTAGTACCAAACATCTCAAACATAATCAAGAAAGATTTATATTTATATGTCCTCACTTCCAGCAAACTCCTTTCATCTTACTACCTCACCCAGAGGGTCTATCAGTACCATTACCATCTCTTTCCTAGGAGTGCTCTGACCTTATTTTAATTCTGACTGACACTGTCAGAAATTAATAAGTCTATATGGTTCACTCTGTTAGAGATGTAAATATTATAAGTATACTTAACTATTGATGTAATCATTGGATACTTATCTGTTTTTCTGTACTTGGGAGAACTGCAGAACCTGTGTATCATAATCATTAACTGCAATTATCTGTTAATTATCTTTTTTTTTCTATAATTTAAATAAACCTGTTTTGTTTACTGATATGTTTTTTTTTTTCTGTAGTTTTCTACCAGACTATGGATGAAGTGGGCCAGTCCACTACCCAGAAACTGAAGTAAATAAATACGGAAGCAAATAAACAAATAAATAAGTTTGTCAATCAATTAATCAAATGGTGCTAAGAACTGGTTTAAATATTTCAGTTAAAACATTTAATTAAAGCAGTGCTCAACATTCATCTTTACATCAGCAGTATTCATTATATCAAGTCAGATAACATAAAACCCGTGTCACCAGAAACTGACAAACCATAGGTAAGTACTAAGCTAGTTGCCTTTATAGGCCACTTTAAACCAAGCCGATTTCACTTTAAAAGGTGAGAATAAAACTCTGTACCTTGTGTCTGTGAGGTAAACACCTTAACCATTATGACAAACCCCAACCCACTACTCAGCAGAAATGCCAAAATTCCAAACAGGTGAAAACTCAAAACAGTAAGCATTTTTTTTTTCAGGGGCAAGCCCCCTATACCCCCCAGAATTACATATACCAACACCATGGATGCACCAACATTAAGGGAGACATTTCCAAAATCAAAGGCAACATTGCCAGCACACAAATAGAAACTTTACTACCGATGATTTCACATGGTAAACACTTACTGGTATTTTGCACCTCTGCGTCTTGTAACTCAGGGAGTTGACACTTGGGGAATTTTGAATTAACAAGTCAGTTCATTTTAACAGAACAATCTAACTAAATTAAAATGAGATAAATTAATGGGTAATAATAGTACTGTGGGATGCCATTTGGAAGTCTAAAAATCATAATTACGATCTCTTGGAAGTGTAAATGGAGGGATATGTACCAATTCTCAGATAGCTATACCTTAAGAGTAGTTTTCAAACTCTGAGGTACAGTGATTATGGAATTAGTATATGAAGTAGCAGGATGGGAGCAGCATGGCACCTACATCAAGGGGGTGCATGTAGGCTTTGTTCCCTTTTAAAAACATGTTAAAGGTAACAATTAATTTTAGAATTTGTTGATTTTAATGGAACTGAGCTTTACTTTTCAAAATATCAGGACTTCATTATCTGGTCTCACACTTCCAACAGGGAGCCCCAGTAACAGCCAAAATAAAAACCAAAAGGTAATGAAATAAAAATGAGATACTGGTACTTTCCCACCTATCTGTTAAAAAAGAGGAATTTAAGGAATGGGCAGTGGAGATTATTCAGGAGCTGTTAGAGATGACAGAAATTTCTTCTGAAAATATAGTTAGGGAGTGGTATAAAATTAAGGTAGAGTTAAAATAGGGTGGAAATAAAAGAAAGGGAGCTATGGTTAAGAAGTAACAAGAATTATTTAGAGAGACTGACAAATGTTAAGGTATTGCAGAATAGGAGGAATCTAACAGAACAAGATGATGATAAACGGCAAAATGCTAGGCAGAAAATAAGGGATTACCTTAATAATATGCACAAGTTTCGAAAGATTGCTGTTAAACAACTGTTTTTTGATAATAACACTAGAGCACAAAAAACTTTTAGCACAACGACTCAGGAAACAGAAAGTAGAAAGGACTGTCTCCAAACGTAGGGAGCCTATAACAAAGAAGGTAACAAGAGATCCTGTACAGGTATTAGAAATATTTCAGAAATTCAATGAGAGTCTTTATAAAGCAGAGAAATACAAAAATCAAGAAAAGATACAATTGGAAATGTTTACAGAAGAGTTAAATATGCCAAAGTTAGAGGTAGATAAAGCTCAATTACTAATAGGATAGGAGGAGATGAGATGAAAATTGTGATGCATAACCAATCTACAGGAAAGTCTCCAGGAACAGATGGTATTCCTGTTGAAGTTTGGAAGCTGGGGGAAAAACTGAAGAAGATCTGAAAGGTTTAACAGTATTTTAAGAGTCTGAGAAGAACCACTGTCTTGTAAGAAAGCAGAGGTAGCTATAATAACTAAAGAGGGTAAGGATCCATCAGATTCAGCTTCATACAGGCCCATTTCAATCCTAAACCATGATTATAAAGTGTTTATGTCTATAATAGCTAAATGAATGTCAAAAGTAATGCCAAAACTGATAGATATGGATCAATGTGGTTTTGTGGAGGGGACGCAAACATTTGACAACATTAACAGAAAATTGATGATCCTGAGGGAAGCAGAATGTAAGAAAAAAAAACATTGGTGAGTCTTGATGCAGATAAAGCATTTGACAGAGTAAGCTGTGACTTTATAAGCAAGGCAATGGAAGCATTTGCATTTCCTGAAAAAAAATTACAAGGTTGATTAGGAGAATATATGAAGTATTGGAGGTGAAGATTAAAGTAGGGGGTTTCCTCTCTGATAATTTCTGCTTGAGCAGAGGAACCAGGCAGGGGTGTCCTCTTTCCCCTTTATTATTTGCATTATATTTAGAACCATTAGAAAAGAAAGAAATGGACTCAGAAATTCAAAGATATAATTGGTATGGTAGTCATGAAAAGCAGGCTTTATTTGCAGAGGATATTATTTTGTACCTAACAAAACCAGAAAAAAAAACATTACAATGTTGTGGAACATTTTGAGACAGTTTCAGATGTTTTCAGGATACAAAATTAATGAAGCTAAAACAAAGGCAATAGCTGTAAATTATGTACCCACACATGGACTAGTGCAGGAATACCTACACTTATGGGGACATGAAATGAAATATTTAAGAGTATGAATTAAAAAATGATTCTAGTGTAGCAGCTAAGGATATGTGGGAAGAGAATAAACAAAAGATAATACAAACACTGAGAAAATGGAAGCTTTGTCATATGAATACGGACAGTAAGATACAAGCTTTTAAAATGTTTTTATAGTCCTTTTAGTCTTATACACAGTTCAGGCATATTTTTATCAACCAGATGAGAAGTTGTGCGTAGCAATTAATAAAAAGCTGAAAAACTTTACCTGGGAGGGGAAGATGGCAAAAGTCAAGTGGGATAAGCTGATTCTTCCAGTAGAACAAGGTGGGTTGGGATTACTCAATTTAAAGGGGTATTTCAGAGCTACATAGTTAAGACTCCTATACATAGCACAAGCAGAAAACTATAATTCAAAATGGAAAGGGATGACAATGAAACACGAGGAAAGCTCAAGAAACAAGAAGAGTCTAGGATTTTGGATGCAGGCCTAAGGAGAAAACAATAATCATGCAGAATATTATATCCATGAAGTAGCAGAATGTGTTCTAAGAACTAAACCAATACAATAATGAAGAAAGGAGATTCTGACGATAGGGGTGACTGCAATTAGGGATACAGACAATAGGCAAGAGGGGGCCGGAATTTATTGGAGAAAACTGGCAAAGGAACCAATGTACTTTGAGCAAATAACTAGAAAGGGAAAGATGATAAAATGGGAAGATGCCAATAATTTATATGGATTGCAGATTAGAGTTGCCTTCCCTATAAGGGACTGATATGACACTATAGGCAAAGATAAAGAAATAGGGGGTTCCTAAATGAAAGACCAGCACTGGTAAGAGTTTTTAATAGAATCTAGAACAGAAGCTGCCATTAAAAAGGAATAATTAGTAGAGCATATAAAATATTGCATGATAACTATAAGAATCAACAGAGGAGGTTAGAAAGGATTGAGAAGCGAGACTGGATAAGCAATTCACAAAGAAACAATGGAAGGATATATGTATGTCTCCCAAATATGCAACAAAATCTAGAAGATTTAGGATTTTTGCCTGGAAATGTTTGCAAAGATATTTTTATACCCCAAGTAGACTCCAGAGAAATTTTCCTCAGGCAGAGAGTAAATGTTAGAGGTATGGCGGGGAAGAAAGAGGCAACTGGGAACATATTTTGTGGGAGTGCAGTGAGTTGGCAGACTAAGGATTCCCTG
Source organism: Protopterus annectens (assembly GCF_019279795.1). Lineage (NCBI taxonomy): Eukaryota > Metazoa > Chordata > Ceratodontiformes > Protopteridae > Protopterus > Protopterus annectens. The sequence goes on along the minus strand of NC_056741.1, from coordinate 556,636,355 downwards.
TGGAATGCACTGTTGAAGTTGTTGGTTGGGCAGATTGGTTTGATGAGGGAGATGATTTTCCTGAGCTATGATACAGAATTGGAAAAGCCTAGACATGGTAAGGCCTTGCTGTGTCTAATAATGCTGGCTGCCAAAAAAGCAATTTCTAGAAAATGGCAATCAAAATCTAAATCAACTATACTGGGAGTAGTGAATATAGTAAAAGAGATAATAAAATGGAACTGAGATCTTTAGAAAAGGGTAGGAGCAAACTACATAGGAAAAAATGGGAATTGTGGGAACAATACATACAAGGGAGGAATGAGGTCTAAAAGGTGGCATGACTTAAATGAGGTATGTAATGTTTGAATGAGAAAGATTGGGTAGATTATACGTAATGTATAATGTTTGCAACTGGGAGTGTGTCAGTATGATTTGTGATGTAAAATGCTTGAGACTACGATTGCGTTAGTGTGGTTTGTTTTCATTTATATAAATGTATGATTGCCTATGTAGTAAGTGATGGTTTAATAAAGATTTTTTTTGTTTAATAAAAAGGCAAAAATTGAATAATTGATATAATATTGCTTAGATTATATGCTATATAGCAATATCTGCAAAGTATAATGTTTATGTTACTATAGTTTTATTATTTTTATATAAATGCAAATTTGCCTAGGTCACAAGTGATAATTCAATAAAGCTGTTTGGAAAAAAAACATACTAACACAAGTAGTAATTATACAAACTTTGTGCACACCTGTATAAATACACTGATATGGCATTCCCTACCAGATCTAAACAACATGGAAAGCTTAAGAGTTAAACCATCCATGTGGTCCACATCTATAAATAAGAAACACAATAAAAGAAATACAAGATGTTTACACAAAACAGAAACAAAATCCTGAAATTAAATCAAATTTAACATTAAAATGTGTTCAAAGGAATAGAGAAAACAAATGCATCCCATTAAGTTTGACTAGAATCAGAAGCTAAAGAAAATTACAAATCTTTCTTTATTTTTGTCAGGAAACTAAGGAATAACACCCATCATTGCACAGAACATATCCAAAATGGTACTATCTCCTCAGATTCAGTAGCTATAGTTAACATACTAACAAATTCAGTGCAAATTTCTCCACCAAAACAACCATATAAAGCCCACATATTGCACAGAATCTCAACCCTTACCATCATAACCAAAGAACATTTAAAGTAGTTGCCAAAATGAAAAATACATCATCTTTAAGACCTAATAATATACCCACGTGTATGACAGTTCAAAACACACTCTAGTGGACTCACTCCCACAGCTATTCAACCTGAGCTTAGTCACTGGTCTGGTCTTAGAGGTATGGCACACAGCTGTTGTGATGCCGCTTCATAAACGTGAACCCACCACTGACCCCCAGAAACTACAAACCTATTAGCCTGATGAGTATCATCTGTACAGCCATGAAATGTATCATAACTAGCAGAATTAAATATTATGTCTAAAACCTTAAGACTTGATCCCCAGCAGTTTGGTTTTATTATGGGTAGATTCTATCTAGTGAATCTGGCCAACTTCTTTGAATGGGTAACACAAGCCATGGACAGTGGTTATCCTGTCCACACAGCATTCCTTAAGCCATGGATAGTGGTAATCCTTTCCACACAGCATTCCCCAACCTAGCTAAAGCATTTGACAACATACCACATGCTAACATAATAAAGAAACTGAATGGGTTCCAAGCTGATCCTTACACATTTATGTGGTAGAAAACTGGCTGACAGACTGAGTACATACAGGGAGGATAGCAGATGCAGCCTCAGTGAACATGAAGGTAACTACTGGTGTTCATCAAGCTCTGCTGGGACCTCTGTTACTCAGCATCTACTTCCCAGATCTCCAAATTACAAATAGAGATCTCTGGTCAACTAAGTTTGTGGAGGAGTGCAAACTTGGTGTGATCCTCAAGTCCCCCTCTGATATGCAAATGCTCCAACCTGAACTCACAAGTCAACAACTGAAGCTCAAAAATGGGTTAAAACCAAATGCTAAAACTGCAATATCATTGCATTTGGTAAACAATCACTTCATCTATCTCATAATATAGGCAACACAACATTTCAAAATTGAAGTGGTGTGAGCAACCTTGGAACATGAGTAGACAATTCCCTTACATTTGACCATCATGTTGCAACAGTAATTGGTAAATCTTTTCACCTCATGCAGCTGCTTGCAAAAGGTATTTTGCCTAGATCCAAAGAAGTTCTTAGTCATCTATATTCTACACTCATCAGACCTATTACTGACTACAATGTCCCTTTAGGGATGTATCTTTCAAAGCGATCACAAGCTTAAAAAATAAGAGGTACCAGGAGAGGTTGGAAGCACTATCCCTGAATTCAGTGCCCTATAGACTTCTTAGGGACAATCTGCGCTTTGCTGTACAGGCCATTAGGGCTCCAGAATTCTAAGAGCTCTTATATCTTCACAAATAAAACAATTCCGTAACACTAGAACTAGGGATCTAAACCTGTTCCAGCAAATAAAGAAAACACAGTGGAGAGAAATAGATTTGTCACCCAACTTTTACCCCTTCTCTGCAACAAACCTCCTCTCCAAATTAAGCAATGCAACACTCTTTCTTCCTTCAAAAAAGAGTTGGACAACTGGATAGGTATCCACAAATTACACCCTTGGCATGACTGGCCGGTTGCTCCTTGATAAAGGAGGCAGAGTCTAAGGCTAGGTACTGGCAATGCACAAATGGCCACTAGGCCCAGTTGCCTTTAAATTTTCCATCATTTCTATGATTCTAACAATTTGGAGGGTAAATGTTTTCTGGTTGCAATTATCTCAAATGCTATGATACAGAAATGACTCCTCAAATTAAAACCAGGCAAGTATATCCTCAATTTCATAGAGTCTTTGTAATAAAGACAATCTTCTCTCTCATTTATGTTTTTTGGCTTGCATACAGAGTTTTGACTGCACTTACTGCTGACCACTAGACCCTGTATCAGTCAATAAGCCCATTCGTACCCCTGAGATGGCCATCATCCAGCCATCAGGGGCATTTCAAGATTTTTTCTCTGGCCCTACCATGTATGCACTGTGCAAGGTGCTGAGGAGAGGGTCTGCAAAGGGCTAAGAGTGAGGATTGCTCATCACATCTGCAAGGAGCATTACCTACAAGCAGTGCTGACTCTACCCATGAAGGATAAGAAGTGGTGTCTATGGTCTCCATCAGTTAGATCATACTGCCTGTGTGCCTCCAAGTACATACAAACACTTGCCCTCCTCCAGGGATAGGTGATCAGGACGCAGCCCTTCTCTCCTCCCCTTGTTGCCTGGCTCCTCCCATATCAGGACCATTAATCAAGCCCTGGCCATCTTTGCAATAGTCAACGCTCCAACCCACTTCACCAGAGAACTAGGCCTTGCTTGATGAAGTTGTCCATTTTTCTGTAAATTCCTTGCTTCTACACAAATCTTTGATAACTCAACAGCAAGGAAAAGTACTACACCCAGACTTAAGATAATTCGGCTTGGAGGATAGCATTTTAGCTTCAACACTGCCTGTTTTCCCAACCTAGTATTAAGCATCCCAAAGGCAACGAGAAACCTTTTAACAAGGTAATCTTGCCTAGGGCAATGGAAAGCATTTGTCTTTTGCATCTTTAAAATTGTTCAGTTTCAAGGATCTCAAATTACTCAGCTATTGAAGTATCAAATTGTGCATATCGCTAAAAACACGTTTTATGCAACTTCTGACTGTATGCCAATTTTTATACAAGGAGCAGCAAAAATACATCTATCAATGTGTTAAGCGTCTCATGCATTTAACATTTCCTAGAAAATTAAAGCATATGGATGGCAGTTGTAGTCCTCCATTCGCATGGCATGAAGTCTGTCTGGAGGCTATATTGTAGGCTATTTAGGAGGAATCCTGGGATATTATCAAGGTCCACTGAAGATGCATTCTTGGCCCTAGAGAGGGCATCTAGGACCTGTTCCCTACTAATAATTGGAGGGGTTATGTTAGGTGGTACTTCCTCTGAGGTGACTGGAGATGTGTGTGGAGGGGGTTAAAAGTTGGAGGTGAATTTGTCATCCAGAAGATTTGGTATATCTCACAGTTCCTTGAGCATGGCTCCATTTACCAACAGTTCAGCACACTGTCTTGTTCTGCCTTTGAGGTTTCAGACATAGCTAAAGAAGGTGTCATGATCGTATGTTTGTCCTTGACTTGGGACATTATCTTTACCTCAAAATTTGGTTTATTGGATTTAATTAGTCCTCTTAGTTGTCTATTCAGTTTAATGAGAGACTTTTTATCTTTTTTGGTGTCACACTTCCTAAGTTTAGTTATGATGTTTTTTTCCCTTTGTTATTCACCCTGTCTAATTCTAGATTCCACCAGGGTAGTTTGTTTTTTTACTTACTTCTGGTAGCCACAAGCAGCCTCTATGCAATAACTGACATGGTTGTACAGAGCTTTTGTGAATAATTCTGCATAGGTTGCTGTATTGTCTAGGTTTGGAGGGGTTGAAACTTTGACAGGCTATCACTTAATAAAAGATAGTTTGTCTTGGAGTAGTTTCTAACTGCTACAGGGTTTGCTGGATTACAAAACTGATTCTTATTTCGAAGGAGACTGCTTTGTGGTCTGCTCTTACCAGAGAAGACACAACAATGGGGGGTATGCAATCTTCTCCTATATTTGTGAGTACCAGGTCCAGTATGTTTGTACCTTTAGTAGGGACTTGCACTAACTGGTCCAGGGTGTTTGTGTTTACAAAGTCTATGAATGTCTGCTCCTGCAAATTTGGGGTCATGTAGTTTAGACAGCCCAGTTTAGACAGGGATAATTTAAGTCCCCATGAATATCGTATTTGGTTGAATGGTGAGCATACCTCTCAACTATCGCTATTTTCACAGAATGTCCAGATTTTTGCCTTATATTTTTGGTCAGTTCCTTATAAAATTTGTAGTTTTCTTGATTTTTGTGGCAAAGTGTGGATGGAATTCACTAAATAATGACAGGCAGTTGAGTTTCTGACTTCATATTTTACAGAAAATGCATGGCAACATAAAACCCCTTATTCTAGCAGCTTTCTAAATTTATAAGAGCAATATTTAGAATTTGTCCTCCCCATTATTTTTGTCTCTCTCCAGATTTTTTTTGTGCTATGATGGTGAGCACTCCAGTGGGTTTCATGGAACACAGAGGGTGACCTACAGCTTGCTACCATACGATATGGGACTTTGTCTATGGTAATCTGGATATGAAGGAACTCCAGTTAACTAACCTAGAGGCATGCTTGTTGTTGATGTAGACTGAGACACCTCCACTTTTAGTCCCTGTCTGTGCAGTTGGCACTTAGTAGTTTCTGATCTAAATGCATGGAAGGCACTGTAGCCTTGCATTGCCACAGTATTCTCTGCAGCTTTAAACCATGTCTCAGTAACTGCACCGATGTCTGCATTCTCCAAACTGAGAGCCACCTTCATAGGTTCATAGGTTGGTACTAGGCTATCGGCCCTAGGGCCTATACAAGCCTAGCCATAACAATTCCCTGGCTATTTCTTCCCACACTATTTACTTCCCTGGATCCCTGTCGAGCAAGGCGACTGACGTGATCCTTGGGGTGAATTTCCTTTCTCCCATCCAATCGTCAAGGTTCCTTTTGAAGAGGGTCAAAGAGGTGCTCTGCTTGACATGTATGGGCAGTCTATTCCAGAGTCTGGGGAGTCTCTGGGTCAGGAACCTATCCCTCCAGCATGTTTTGTTTATTGTGATGACAAGGTTTAGATCCCTGGAGCATGTGGCTCTGAGGAATTGAGATTTCTTTAAGTGTAGCATGTCCAACAGCTCTGGGTTTGATATGGCCTTGTATGTTAAGCAGAGATCACCTCTGAGTAGACAATATGTGACAAAGTATAGCTGGAATGTAAGGCAGTCAGCGTAGGGCATCTGCTTTAGGCCTGTGATTCTTTTAGTGAGGTATTTCTGCGGCCTTTCCAGTTGTTGCGGATGTCTTGAGAGGTACATACCAAATGGGGCATTGTATTCTATAATGGGTCTAATGAGGGATGACTACAGTGAGACAATGATCTCCTTTTTTCTGGATGAAAAGCCCTTAGTGATGAGGTGTGCCACATAGGATTTCCTGACTGTTGTGGCAATGTGGTTATCGAAGATGAGACCACTGTCCACCTGTGTCCTTAAGTCTCTTATCACACTTTCGGTGTTTAGTGTACTGCCACCTATGTGGTAAATCACGGGTGCATGTTTTTTCCCAAAGAGGATAACTATACATTTCTTGGCATTGAGCTTGAGCCCATGGCTCTGGCACCAAGCATCTGTTTCTGTAAGGCCCTTTTGTAGAGTATCCACATCATTTGGGGATTCAATAATTGCTCCCAGTTTGCAGTTATCTGCAAACTTTGTTAGCTGGAGTCCCTTAGTGTTGGCCTGTACTTCAAGAAGTAGATGCCAAACAAGAGCGGTCCCAGGACTGAACCCTGAGGTACGCCACTTGTCTGGAGCTGGATTTGGAGTCGGCTACTTTTATAGTGTGGGGTCTGTCAGTAAGCCAGCTGGTAACCCATAGTGACGTAGGGATTAATGCCCAGCTTGGTAAGTCTATCTATGATTCCATAGTGGGGGATGGTGTCAAAGGCCTTGGCGAGGTCCAGATAGGCTGTGTGGACCACCTTACCCTCGCCCACGGCTCTAGAAACTGATTCGAAGAAGTCAGTTAGGTTCAGGAAACAAGATTGGCCCTTCACAAACCCAAACTGGGTGGGGTCCAGTGTTTGAAGGTTGCCAATTTCTGTTTACAAGTTCCATAATAATATGTTCCATGGCCTTGCAGATCAGGCTAGTCAGACTGATGGGGCGGTAGTTCCTGGGATCCAAGGTGGATCCCCCTTGTGGAGTGGGATAACTGTAGCTGTGTGCCACTCAGTGGGTACGAAGCCTGAGGTGAGGCTATGATTAAACATGACACTTAGGTGAAGTGCCAGTTCATTTTGTAGTTCATTTAATACACAGCCCGGGATGTCATCTGGTCCCATGGATGCTGTATTCTTAGCTTTGGAGAGTGCGTTTTTTACCTGTGTGGCCATTATTACCGGAATTTGGCAATCTTCCAGTATTGAGATGGGCCATTTAGGGGGTGAGAGGGGGGTGAAGTTGGCACTGAATTGATCTGCCAGGATATTGGCAATATCCTTGGGATCAGTATATTTAATGCCATTCTGTTGTAGCTCAGAGCAGATCTGAGCATTGCCATTTAGATTCTTGACATAGTTATAGAATGCCTTGCGGTTGCCTTTGGAATCTTTGGCAATTTTATTTTCATAACTAGCTTTGGAGGATTTTATGAGGGATCTCAGTTTCTTACTGAGGCTGGTAAGGGAGTTTTTTGCATCCTGGATTTTCCTCTTTTCTGCAACAGTTTCTTCCTTTTGTTGTAAAGTTTGTTTATGGCAGGGGACCACCAGATTGGTTTCTTTTTTTGGAGGACAGCATCTTGGTACTATTTGGGATGGCACGATTCATGCATGAGTGGATGTGCTCATACACTGCCTTAGTGTAGGATTCAGCAGTCGAACTTTCAGTTCCTGTTTGCATGGGTGTCATGAAGTTTGTCACTTCTGACTTGAGTAGCATGAAGCTGGCTTTGGAGATTTCTTTTATGGAGGTTTCCTTACTGGGTTCATAGGTTCATACTAGGCTATCTGCCAGAGGGCATTTATAAGCCTAGCCCATAGTTTTGTGGCTTACGCCACCCCTTTAGTTTGGAGAAACTATGCCCATTATTTTGCTGTGCCTCTGTCGAGCAGTGACACTGAGGTAACCCCTGGGGTGTATCTGCAATCTCCCATCCATTGGTCAAGATTCCTCTTGAACAAGGCCAGCGAGGTGCTCTGCCTCACATAAACCGGGATTTTGTTCCACCACATAGGGAGTCTTTGGGTGATGAATCTATCCCTCCAGCACGTCCTATTAATAACCATGTCAAGGTTTAAGTCTCCCGCCCTTGTGGCTCTGAGGGATCTAGATTTTTTGAGATGAAGCATGTTCATCAAATCTGGGTTTGACATGGCCTTGTATGTCAGGCATAGGTCACCTCTGAGCAAGCGGTAAGCAACTGAATATAACTGGAGTTCTTTCAGTCGGGCAGCATAAGACAGATTTTTGAGACCCTTTATCCTTTTGGTGAGGAACTTTTGTGGCCTCTCCAGCTGCTGCAAGTGTCGGGTCAGATACATTCCGAATGGGGCATTGTACTCGACCATTGGTCTGATGAGTGATGAGTATAGGGAGACTATGACTTCCCTTGATCTAGATTTGAATCCCTTCATGATAAGGTGGGCAATGTAGAAGGTCTTCCTAACTACGTTAGCAATATGAGTGTCGAATGAAAGGCTACTGTCAACCTGGGTTCCCAGGTCCCTAATAACTTCTTCTGTGTTCAGGGGATTGCCACCTATATGGTAGCTAGGGTAACCTTATTTTTCCCGAAGGGTATGACTATGCATTTCTTGGCATTTAACTTTAGGCCATGGCTCTGGCACCAGTTATCCATTTCTGTGAGACCCTTCTGAAGGATATCTGTGTCGGATGTGTTTTCCACTACGGCGCCCAGTTTGCAGTCATCTGCAAACTTTGTCAGCCATAACCCTCCTGTGTTTGCTTGTACTTCAGAAAAGTAGATGCCAAACAAGAGTGGGCCCAGGACTGAGCCCTGTGGGACACCACTTGTGACAGGCTTTGAGTCTGACATGGCGCCAGCAACTCTGACCCTGTGGGTTCTGTCACTCAGCCAGTTTGCAACCCATCTTGTAATGTATGGGTTTACATTTAAGTTGATGAGTTTTTCAATGATACCCGAGTGAGGTATTGTATCAAAAGCCTTCGCCAGGTCTAGGTAGGCTGTATGGACTGCCTTTCCCTCATCAATGGCATTGGTGACTGTTTCGAAAAAGTCAACCAAGTTTAGAAGGCATGATTTGCCTTTGACAAAGCCAAACTGGGTTGGATCCAAAGTCTGCAAGTTCCCTATGTCTTTATTTATGAGATCCATTATGATCCTCTCCATGGCTTTGCAGATAAGGCTTGTCAAGCTAATGGGACGGTAATTTCCAGGGTCGGTGGAGGCACCGCCTTTGTGGAGTGGGACCACAGTCGCTGTGCGCCACTCCCTGGGTACGTATCCGGAGGTGAGACTAAGATTAAACAGCTGTCCTAACTGTGGGTTTAATTCCTCGTTGAGTTCATGGAGCACACAGCCGGGGACACCATCAGGTCCCATGGATGCTGTGTTCTTTGCCTTGGAGAGAGCAGTTCCCACCTGGGCGTTAGAGATGTTTGGGGGGCTACAATCATTTGGTATAGATATCTCTCCTTTAGGGGGGGGGAGAAGTTTGCACTGAACCTTTCAGCCAGTATGTTGGCAATGTCTGTAGGATCAGAAATCTTCACATCATTTTGAACTAATTCTGAGCATATCTGGGAGTTTCCTCCTAGGTTTCTGACATAGCTAAAGAATGCCTTATGGTTGTCTTTAGAGTCCTTAGCTATTTTTTCTCAAAATTAGCTTTGGATGATTTTATGAGAGCTCTTAGCTTTTTACTTATAGTGATCAGCGGTGTCTTACCTTTTAAGGATTTTCCTCTATCTTGTAGTAGCTTTCTCCTTTTGTTGTAGAGTTTGTTTATGGCTGGGGTCCACCAGACTGGACGCTTGCCTTTGGTACAAAGAGTCTTTGTTTTGCTTGGGATTGCCTGATCCATGCAGCCTGCAGGTGCTGGTAGAAGGCATTTGTAAGTGATTCAGCGGTTTGAGTAATGTTAACCGCTGGCTCAGGGGCCTTAAAGGAGACCACACTAGTCTTTAGAAGTGTGAAGTCGGCTTTCGAGAAGTTCTTTACTGTGGTCTTTTTCATTTCGGGTGGGGGCGGGATGAGGACCTCCAGCGAGATTAGTTTGTGATCAGATCTCACCAGTGAGGGGTATACTTCCGGTGTTGAACATTGTGCTCCCATGTTCGTGATGATGAGATCAAGTATGTTTTCTCCTCTTGTGGGGATGGTGACTAGTTGTTCCATGGCATTTGAGTTTATGAATTCCAGGAACTTTTGGGCTAGAGTGTTTGGGCTTGAGTAGTGTTCCCAGTCTATATTAGGGTAGTTGAAGTCACCTAGTATGATGGTGTTCGGAGATACATTTATCCCCTCCAGTGTTTTCAGGAAGGCCATATGAGGTTCCTGAGTTTGCGAGGGTGGCCTGTAACATGCTACAAATTGCAGAGCAGTCTTGCCTATGGTTAATTGCACCTGGATGGTTTCCGAGGGTGGGTGGGATGTGGATGTTAAGGGTGATTAGCTTATGGTCAGACCTGATCAACGAGGGGGTGATCATAGGTGTGGAGTATCAATTTCCCATGTTGGTGATAACTAGGTCTAGGATATTGGAGCCCCTGGTGGGACTATGGATTAGTTGATCCAGGGCATTGGAATTTATGAATTCCAAGAACCGTTGAGCAAAGGTGTTGGTACACAAGTAGTTTTCCGAGTTAATGGCATGGTAGTTGAAATCACCCGGTATTAGGGTATTTGGTTGTATCTTAATATTTTCCAGTATGTTTAGAAAGGTGTAGTGAGAATCTTGGGGCATGATGGGGGATCTGTAGCAAGCTACAATTTGGACTGCAGTCTTACCTAGTGTTGGTTGCACCTGGAGAATTTCAGAAGCATTGTGTTGGGCAACTAGCCTGGTGGTGTGAATATCCTTGGTGACTATGGACACTCCTCCACCTTTAGTGTTTCGGTCCTGGTTTGGTGGCTGAAATGTGCAGTAAGAGTTGTAGCCTGATATTGCAATGGTGCTCTCTGGAGCCTTGAACCAGGTCTCAGTTACTGCAGATATTGGTGTTCTCCATTTTAGGAGTGCCTCGAGAGTGCATTTTGAGGTTTAGACTTCTAGCATTGAGTAGCATTACCTTCAGAATTTGCATGCTTGTACCTGTTAGGGTGGTAGTTTTGTCCTTTGAACTTTGCCTAAAAAAGGCACTATGGAGGTGGCAAGAGCCTTAGCCAGTAACCTGAATCCCAGGGGCGACAGGTGCAGACCATCTCTGGCAAAGCAACATGGTCTGTCGATCATGTCGTCCCAGGCAGAAAGATACTGGACCCCCTTTGAATGACACCAGACCTCCATTTTTAGTCCCTGTCTGTGCAGTTGGCACTTAGTAGTTTCTGATCTAAATGCATGGAAGGCACTTTAGCCTTGCATTGCCACAGTATTCTCTGCAGCTTTAAACCATGTCTCAGTAACTGCACCGATGTCTGCATTCTCCAAAGTGGGGAGAGCTTGGAGGAAATGGAGCTTCTTGTTTAGACTACTAGCATTGAGCAGTAACACCTTTAGAATTCCTAGGTAGGTTTTGCTATGTTGTAAGGTTTGTTAACTTGCATGCACACATCTGCATGTGCTTTCTATATGCATTGTTATGTGATGACACACTACATTCTTCAGTATTGTAAGCATTACTAGGCAGAGATGATTTAATTGATTTTTGATTACTGCATTAATTAACAATGTAATGGGATGATTTTGATTGGTGCAAGCTGGTTAAACCTGCCTTTATATTGATGTACTATAGAAGGAGTACTTTGTAAGTCTGAAGAAGTGTTCAGAGAAACGTGAAAGCATTTACTGGCCATTGTTCTGTGCTCTTTGTGTGAATAAAAAGGTTTTCATCAGGTCGGCTCTGTTTGTCGTGGTATGCCTCTGGAGTTTTCTTCATTAGGTTTGTCAACTTGGCATTGCCTAAAAAAGTTATTTGGGGTGGGGTATGATGGAGGAATAATGTTTTGGCCAATATTCAAAAGCCTAGAGGGGCCAGATGCAGACTACCCTTGTTGTAACCTCAGGAAGATGGATTTCAGAGTTATACAACTCTCCTAAAGAGTGTGCCACTCAACCAAAGCCCCTAAGGCAAAACAGCATGCCCAACACACTAGTCATAGGTGATCAAATAGTGAGGCACACTGATGTCCCACTCACTAGGTTGAAAAAAGGAGAAAGTAACAGTCAGCTGCCTGTCAGGTGCCAGGATCAGTCACAACGCATGCACTCAGGTCCCTCAACAACAAGTACAAATATGAATGTCATTGTACATGTGGATGTGAATGATCTGAGACATACCTCTCTAGAATACATGAAAAGAGACATGGAGGAGTTCTCGGATTATGTAGCCCAGGTGGGTATGACCCTATACCTGAGCAGCATCCTACCATCACCCAGAATGATACCACAGTACAAGCAGAAAATGATTGATTTCAACAATTGGCTAAGTTTCTGGTGTCATTCCAAGGGGATCCAGTATTTGTCTGCCTGGGATGACATGACTGACAGACCTCAATGCTTTGCCAGAGATGGCCTGCCTCTGTCACCCCTGGGCTTTCGGATACTGGCCAAGGCTCTTGCCACCCCTATAGTGTCTTTTTAGGTGGTGTTCCAAAGACCAAATTATCACTTTAACGGCTACAAACAAATGCAGTTTGAAGGTCATGCTGCTCAACGCTAGAAGTCTAAATCTCAAAATGCACTCACTCGAAGCACTCCTTAAAATGGAGAACAATTACATTTGTGCTGTAACAGAGACCTGGTTCAAGGCAGCAGAAAGCACTACCAGGCTATAACTCATTCCAGACCTTTCGGCCCCAGAACTTGAACCGAAGCTCCAAAGGTGGTGGTGTTTCCATATTCATAAAGGATGCGCACACCTCCAGACTGGTAGCCCAACATAACACATCAGAGATATTTCAGGTGCAGCTAATATTGGGTAAGACAGCGATTCAGGTCGTAGCCTACTATAGGTCCCCATCCATATCCCAAGACTCACACTTCACATTCCTAAGCCCCCTGGAGAATATCAGGGTCCAACCTAACACTCTCTTACTAGGTGACTTCAACTTCCCCTCCATTAACTGGGAAAACTACTCATGTACCATTGCACTTGCCCCAACATTTCCTGGAGTTCATTAATTCCAATGCCCTGGATCAGCTTGTTCTTACCCCCACTAGAGGTAGCAACATCCACTAGAGGTAGCAACATCCTTGACTTAGTCATTACTAACACGGGCAACCATTGCTCTACACCAATAGTCAGCTCCTCCCTGGTTAGATCTGACCACAAACTAATCACCTTGGAAATCCACATCCCACCCCCCACCCCCACCTCTGCAAAGGTAACCACCATGAAAAACTTCTCCAAGGCTAACTTTGGGCTCCTAAAAACAGAGGTGGCTAACTTCATGGCACCCATGCAAATGAAGAATAGTTGTATGACAGCTGAATCATACACCAGTGCACTGTACGAACATGTACACAAATGTATGGATCTCACCATAGCCAATAGAACCAAGATGCTTTCCTCCAAAAAAAAGGAAGCCAATCTGGTGGTCCCCTGCCATAAATAAACTCTACAACAGGAGGAGAAAACTGATGTGGAATAAGGTGAAGTCCCAAGCCTAGAAAAACTCCCTTATCAGCCTCAACAAAAAGTTGAGATCCTTCATCAAATCCTCTAAAACTAGCTACGAAAACAAAATTGCAGCAGATAGTAAAGACAACCACAAGGCCTTCTATAGTTATGTAAAGAATCTCCACGGCAATACCCAGATTTGCTCTGCACTACTGCACAATGGTACCTCCTATACAGAGGCAACAGATATTGCCAGTATACTGGCCAACAGATTCACTGCCAATTTTACCCCTCTCCCACCAAAGGACCGCTCACAATACTAATAGCTTGCCAGGTACCCATTATTACTGCTGCACAGGTTAAAACAGCAATGGTGAAGGCCAAGAATACAGCTTCTATGGGACCTGATAATATCCCTGGCTGTGTTCTACATGAACTACAGAGTGAACTGGCACCTCACCTGTGTGCCCTGTTCAGTCGCAGTCTCATCTCAGGCTTTGTCCTTACCAAATGGTGCAATGCTACAGTCATCCCTCTCTACAAAGAAGGTGCGACTACAGACCCTGGGAACTATCACCCCATTAGCCTGATGAGCCTGATATGCAAAGCTATGGAATGTATCATCATGGACCTAATAAACAAGGATACAGGGAATCTCCAAACTCTGGATCCCACACAGCTTGGTTTTGTGAAGGGTAGATCATGCCTGCTCAACTTGGCCGACTTCTTTGAGTCAGTCGCCAGAGCTGTGGATGAAGGCAAGGTGGTTCATACAGCCTACCTTGATTTGGCCAAGCCTTTTGATACCATTCCCTACTCAGGATCCACAGAAAAACTAACTAAGCTAGGCATCAACCCCTATATCACTAGGTGGGTTGTAAACTGGCTCACCGATAGAATCCACAGTGTAAAAGTAGCTGACTCCAAGTCAGACTGCTAACTAGTCACAAGTGGAGTCCCACAAGGTTCGGTCCTGGGTCCTCTCCTGTTTAGTATCTACTTCTCTGAAGTCCAGGCCAACACAAAGGGACTCTGGCTGACAAAGTTCACAGAAGATTGCAAGCTGGGAGCTATTATTAACTCCCCAAGTGATGCTGACATCCTGCAAAATGGCATCAGTGAGACCAACGACTGGTGTCAGAACCATGGCCTTAAGCTCAGTGCCAAAAAGTGTCATCATCCCCTTTGGGAAAAACCCGGTTCCCATGAATTACCACATTGATGATAGTCCACTGAACACAGAAGGTGTTAAGAGATCTGAGAACACAGGTTGACAACAACCTCTCTTTTGACCACCACACTGCCACTGTGGTCAGAAAGTCATTCTATGTGGCACATCTCATTACTAAGGATTTTGCATCCAGGAAGAAAGAGGTCAATGTCTCCCTCTACTCTTCCCTCATTAGGCCAATCACTGAGTACAATACCCCATTTGGCATGTACCTCACTAAATACCTGCAACAACTGGAGAGGCTGCAAAAGTACCTCGCAAAGTGGATCCTAGGCCTTAAACATTTGTCCTATATGGACAGACTAAAAAAACTCCCAACTATTCTCTGTCTCATATCGCCTACTTAGAGGCAATCTCTGCTTGACTTGCAAAGCCATGCCTGACCCAGCTCTGTTAGAAATGCTGCATCTAAAGAAATCCCAATCGCTCCACACCACATGCTCCAGAGACCTCAACCTCATTACCACACTCAACAGAACATGCTGGAGGGACATTTTCATAACCCAGAGACTGCCCATGCTATGGAATAGACTTCCCATACATGTCAAGCAGAGAACCTCACTGGCCCTCAAGAGAAATCTCGATGAGTGGATGGGAAATAGAAAATTCACCCCAGGGACACCTCCTCAAGTGATGCTGTGTTGAAGTATTAGCACTGCAACAGTGGGATCTCATTCATCCATTGCCACTTGGCTAACACCTGTAGATGCAGCAGAAAAAACGTCCATAAGGACAGCATCTCCATCATGACAGCTGACCCAGAGAAGGCACTGTATGGTCCAATGTGGGAGTCAGCCTGTCCACCAATTCACACATAAGGGTCATGCACTCTCATAGGTCAGCATGCAAACCCTGGATCATGCTCACTGTCTCTGCCATGGCTGTGATGGAACTAGCCTGTGTCTCCACTATGGATCTACACATACGTTGGGTATCACCTACTAATACAGCAAGTTCAGAGAGGGCAGTAACCATACCGCTAGCAAGCACCATGACTAACCCCCCTGCCCACAAGTCAGGGCCCGATGCAGACATCTTTCATTTGGAGACCTCCACACTTCCCTGATTTATAGTGTCCCCATAAACCTGGCCAGTGTCAGATGGTTGTGTTTCATGGATACCTGCATGTATAGAAAATGTGTCCATACACTGACTAGGGAATGTTGGGGCCATACTGCCTGTGTCCAACACATTCTGCATCTCCTGATTGTGCCAGCTCATCCACACCATCATTATCAGAGGCTATGGAACCTCTAACATCACAGTGCTGGTGTCCAATAAAGAGTCACCTATGAATATACCAAAGCAAAACATAACAGTGTAAGTAGGAACCATCACTCCAATGACACATGCAACTGAAAGCTTTCCGACTTTTCTGACTATAAAACTATGATAATAAATAATCCCAGCCATACCTTGGATGTAGAACTTGAATCCTTGATGTACCTGTATTCCATAAGTCAAACAGATGTAATGAATGTTACATTGTGTGTTAAGGAAGAGTTGTAGCTGTTGATACTAACACACGTGGATTTAGAGGGGGTGCTAGGGGTGTTATAGTGCCTCATCAGTGCTTATGCTAAAAAGTAATCAGCCAACAAATCATTAAAATAATTGTGAATTAGGGCTTAACATATTACAGGCTCCTCTGTATATTGCACTTACAGACATGCTCTTTTTCATTGATGACCTTTTCTACTGTGACAGCAGCCCATCTACAGGTGTGAAATGCTGCCATTAGAGCAATTAGCAGATAATCCAGCAAAGATTTTATACTTTGCATCTCAGAAGAAATTCTAATTAGTCTGAGCCTCACACTTAGAACAATAAAACAAGGCAATCTTCCAGAGACATTTTGTTTCAGCTAGTGAAATATGTAATAATTTGCTGTGACTCCCAGACAATACTATGCTTATATCCATTAAATGGACCCAAAAGTAAAATAAAAGCTATATATCAAATAAATAACATATTAATGGTGTTACTTCCGTGTCTATCTGTAATACTTATCTATATCTACATATCTTTGTAATAAGAATACATACATACCGTATGCAATATATATATATATATATATATATATATATATATATATATATATATATATATATGTATATATATATATGTGTGTGTGTGTGTGTGTGTGTGTGTATATATATATATATATATATATATATATATATATATATATATATATATATATAAATATATATAAAATATTTTATCAGTTGTTTATTGTTACTTCTTAGTTGTTGATATAAGCACTCTATTTTTTGAGTTTTCTGAAGGAATTGCATACTTATATATAAAATTATGGCTCGTTTAACAACATGTTGTGGGTTTCTGACTCATTTATCTCTCTTCCAAATTAAAGCTGCAGTAAACAGATTGACTTTATATAAAAATGATCAAACTATAATGTGTCTATCCAACTTGCATGAACTCCAGCCTCAGAACAGGATCATTCATCATGCTGGATTCTGTATTTGGACAAACCCATTGATTTACTTTTATTAAAATAATGAAGACTCTCTCATTAGCTGAAATAACGTGTTATGCTGCTGATTGTTACACTGGTTTCCAGTCAGCACAGTTATTCTGTTTGTAATTTTATTAGTTTATACAAATAGATCAAAAACAGATATTTGTGCAGCTGTAGGAGACTAAAAACAAATTTTGAATACAGAATACTAAGAAAACTGGCAGGTGGGATTCAAGTTTTGTTGAGAGCAACCTAATCTAAGATGTCAGATTCTATGAATTCCTTTAGAATTTTTTATGATTTTGGTGGAAAATGGAAAAACATTGGCTCTGCTTACAAATTCAAAAAAGACAAGGCATTGTCAGAATAGACGGCCCAAACTTATTTTGTAATAGGGTGCTTGGTAGGCAATAGGGTAAGATTATATTAATGTCTTAGTCACTAGGAGAAATCAGCATTGCAGAACGTGTGTGAAGTTGCTTCAGTACAGCTTGTTGAGTGCAAACTGGACACTGTTCTGTCAGCGGAGTTCAACTCACTGATGCTGAATCCCTTGGTCACGTTGTTTCCATAGGAAATTACTGCCAGTGTAGTTTCAGTTGGTGTGCACTGACAGTTTGCTCATTTGCACAAATTTCTTTTCTCACTGTGCTGGTGCAACTGTGGACTTCATATACAAGCTCAGGGCATCTGGTGGGGGAGGGGGCTTGTCCTACACATGGGCATGGACATTTAAGTCTTTTTTAGGTTAAATTCCTGACCAGCTGTGCTTGGCAAATTAGTTCATCACCAAGCTTTAACTTGGCAAGTTAGTGGAAGCATATAAATTCTCCCAGATAATTGTTAGGTCAGCAGGGTTGTAACACATGTACTATCAGCAGGAGAATGCACTGTTACTTATGTACTTGTTTGTTTACTGGAAGAAGGAGTTATTTTCTTAACCTTTGGCAGAGGAAGTACAGAAACTATAGTAGCTAGTATGTGTGATATACGGCTGATGTCTCTTTTGAGTAGTTAATCCATAGAAGGGAACTGCACAATTATTTTTCATAAGCAAGGTACAAAATACAATACACAGCTTTATTTTCGTACATTTTAGTGCTGCTTAGCTTAGTATGATGAGATCATTTTTTTATCAGTGTTATGCAGTAGCATAGCTAGGGTGGGCAAGATGGGCAACTACCCCTGGCACAAAGTGGTGGGGGGGCAAGATCAGTCTATCCCAATCTCTAATGCTATACAGTCTTTTGAAAGCCAGTATTGCATTTGTGGTGAAAGCTAAGTGCATTTTTTAACAAAAACTTGACTGCTGTAGCACTGTTTGTAGGCAGGGTATAAACCATAGCAAACAGTTTGCTGTGGTTCATAAGAAGAAATACAAATTACACAAAACATGAGCACCTAGTGCTCTGAGCATACAGGGTATAAACTGTAGCAACTATTTGCTACATTTGTAGCTAGCAGTTTGCTAGTTTATAACAAGAAGAAATTTATTTATATTTTTTAATAAAATGGATGAGGATCAGGGCAGGGCAAAACGGGATCTGAATGGCTACGTAGGAGTGTGTGTGGGGGGGAATATTCTACATCTACCCACCTGACTGACTGTTGTGCCAGTTAATCGCTACAATGTACAGATCGGCTTAATACAGTAAAATGCATTTTTGGGCTTTTTTTTGTCTTCACTTGAGTTTAGGCGGTGGGGCACTGGTTCATGGTACCGGCACACTAGTTAAGCCAGTTAAACTTATGGTGTTGTGTTTCAGTTAGATGTTTAATCCTTTTTTTTTTTTTAGTTCATGCACATGAACATGCCCAAGTACAATTTATTTATTTATTGACATTTGTTTACCAGGATAGTCCACTGGGCCAAGAAAAGCCCATTTTCAGTGGAGGCCCCTGGAGAAAAGCTCCACAAAGAGACATGATAGACTAAATGCACGGTAAAACATTTTACAAAGAAGCATGACAGAATTTATAATACCACAGTACAAAATAAAGAAAAATAGTACAGCAGAGAGAGAAGCTATATATTGAATGGATTCGCAACATGTTATGGCAGAGGTCCAAGGTTAATATGTTAAGAGATCTGCTGCAAATCACAGCTATAGAACTCATCACTGTCTCTCTCTAAAACAATTAAAGTGGCTGGAACTACCCCATCAGCTTCTCCTCTCTCAGCTTCAGATTAGCCACTCTATCTTATACCAACCATCCTTCTGTCCCAGCCTGACTCCGCTTGTCTCCTCATACACCCCTTCCAGGTCACTCCAAAGTTCAGACCAAGACTTGCAAAACATCTATAAACCCAAGAGCAAAATGTATCAAAACCTCTATAGCAACCACCCTACCATCTCCTGGAACAAACTCCCATTGGAAAGTTGATCACTTAATAAAACAAATATATTCAAATCAGCTGGCAAAAACCATCTAAGAAGCCACTGGATATGTCACTGTACTCACCCCCTCTTAAACTATCATCCTCTCCTATTTGTAGTATTGGTTCTCCTAACTTCTATTGCCATTTGTTTTCCTCCTCTTAAGTTGATGATTGCCTCTTATTCCATCTTAGAATACCTCTGTATGTTTTTCTCTAGCAACAAACACCTGGCTGTATCTACAGTCTTAGCTCTTTTCATCCTTGCTCATATTTTGTAAAAGTAATGTAAACTGAATCACCCTACATATTTTCTAAAATTGTACTTTTCCCAACTTAGAACTTTAATATTTCCTCCTGTTTAAATTCAACTCAAATATTGTTAAAGTCTTCGTGTTCACATACTTTTTAATGTTAAAAATTTATATGCAAGTGTTGTGGAGCTTTCCTCCCCGGGCCTCCACTGAAAGAGGGCTATCAGCTCAGCCAGACAAACCCGGTCAACAAATGTAAAATAAATAATAAAATAAATAAGAGAAAAACTAATAGTTATTTAAATCAGGAGTAGAGTAAAAGAGGATAGGAGTGGGAAGAAAAACTTTAAATCTCAGTTACATTCCTACCTTTACTCTAACAGAAAATGCAACTGCATTCTCCCCACCTAGTCCAATAATTCCCTCTCCACCTCTAAACCCCTCTCCAGCTATTATTACTAGCCTCTCTAGCTATGATCTACAGGCTACCACACATATGTACATATTGTAAATATCAAATTTGTACCACGTACCTAAGAATTTACACCTGCTCTCTAACACGAAATGTAACTGTAAATTGTTCATTAATAATATTGTGTCTGTATCTAAAGGTAACATGTACCTAAGAAATTACACCTGCTCTCTAGCATGAAACAATTGTAAATTGTACTTCTTTTCTATATTGTATCTGTATCTAAACTTTGTAACATGGAGCTTTTCTCCCCGAGCCTCCACTGAAAATGGGCTCCCTGAGCCCAGTGGACATCCCGGTCAAACTGAAAATAAATAAAGATATGGAGGACAAGAAGTGAGGATTTGTTAGAGATTAGAGTAAAACAGATAAAGTGACAGAATATGAGAAAATGGTGACAGAATGAGAAAATGGTGAAGGAGGACAGTGTAGAGAGTAGGTAAACGTAGTGCAGGGAAGGTGGGCAGTAGGGGGGATGGAGTGGGAAGAACTAGGATATGGAAAGGGGAGGCCTACTACAATTACAGATCCAGGCCAAACTGAGGTGGTTATGCAGAGCTGTTTTGAAGGAAGCAGTGCTTTGGGAGGAGTGAATGGTTTGAGCAAATTTGCAAGTCAGATTTTGAGGTTCACCATGGGATGAATCAGTCCTCTTAACTGCATGTAGCATACAGGTTTACATTGCCACACTGAAAGGTTCAGATGGCTGTGTGTTCCAAACTTGGGAGAACTAAGTACCGTCCATCTACTAAACTTACAGGATTTGATATCAATCTAAAATTAAACAAAATTAAAGGGGCTGCTACAGTTTGCAAGAAAGCAGCTTTTGCTCAGCATTTATAGATGAATGGAAATTATAACAGTACAGCAACAGGAAAAGTGTTAATGATGGCACTAGTCAGATTCTGTATTGGTGGCTTGCTATTCATAAATTGTTCAATCACTGTCAGCACTCCCATCTGTGTGAGTGCTGGGTCTGCCAGTTACAAAGTAGGACTACATAGTTGGAGGCCTGAACGGTTCTGCCTCAACACCCAGCATCACACCATGGGACTTCATGGAGATGGTACAAGGTGAACTCCTCTGTGTTCATAAGAGGTAGTTCAGTCAATGGGCCACCACCAGTTACCCCCTCTAGTTCGTGTGCTATGACTTCTGGTCAGTTGTATCTGTGGCCCTGTGACAGATTATATCATAGCTATAGTCCTCACCACCCATCAAATTTACAATGTTGGCCATTTCACTTCAGGCATGTCCATGGAACGGCTAGATGGCATCACTGACAGCTAAAGCCCATTGGCCATGGAGATGGAGGGCCTGTACTACCACCTCCTTTTCCTCATCTGTAAATTTAGGCTTGCAAGGGAATGTGGATGAGCCAGCAGATCCCACACTTCTCTTAAGGCTCTATTTTTTTAGGCATTGTTCTCTTTGCAAGGATAAGAGGGGACGTAAAAGTCTTTTCTTGCAAGGCCCTAAAAAAACTGTGAAATAATCCTATAGTATTAGGCCATATATTATGCTCAGTTTGCACCTGACAGTGACACAGATCTAACCACAATCTTTAAGTAAATGCCATACATCATATATGTACTGAGAGCAAATTTTCCACAAAATAATTACAGAAGTGCAACTAAACAAAACTTGACCATTATAATATCAGTTTTACTACGGTGTGTATATAATTACATATGTGCAGTAAAATAGTAATAATCATTACAGAGAGTATCAGCTCATAGAAGTGTTTACTGTCTACATTAACCTCCAGCCTGCTACTTGCAGTACACTAAATCTGCATTTTAAGACAGTTTGGGCCAACACATCTTAAAATTACTGACAAATGATAACACGTTCATGCATTGAGGTAGAGGAACAGTCGAAGCTAGCATCTGACAATGGAATGGATGTGTGCAAGAAGTTGAACTTACCTTCTATAAGCAGCAGATATCAGACTTGAAAAGGAAGCTGTCAACAAAAACAGCACAAAGGAATCATACAGCTTTCACAATTGTGTTCTTCTGTAGCCCAGTGGTGCTTTAGGCTTCTCATTATGTTTATAGGTTCATAGGTTGATACTAGGCTATCTGCCCTAGGGCATTTATAAGCCTAGCCAGAGTGTGTTTGGCTTTCGCCACCCTTTTAGATTAGTTGACTGTGCCTCTGTATAGTAGGTCACAGAAGACAGCTCTTTTGAGATTAGTTTACTGTGCGTTTGTCTAGTAGGGACACAGAAGAGATTCCAGGGCTAAACCTACGATCTCCCATCCACTCGTCAAGATTTCTCTTGAAGAGGGTCATTGAGGGACCCTGCCTAACATGGATTGGGATTTTGTTCCAGAGTGAGGGGAGCCTCTGGGATATGAATCTGTCCCTCCTGCATGTCCTAGTTATTTCTGTGCTGAGGTTTAAGTCCCTGGAGCATGTAGCTCTAAGGGATTTGGATTTCCTAAGGTGGAGCATGTCCATTAATTCTGGGTTGGACATGGCTTTATACGTCAGGCACAGATCGCCTCTGAGTAGGCAGTAAGCAACTGAGTAGAGCTGGAGTTTCTTTAGCCTAACTGCGTAGGGCATCTATTTGAGTCCCTTGATCCTCTTGGTGAGGTACTTTTGGGGTCTTTCCAGTTGCTGCAGGTGTCGGGTAAGGTACATCCCAAATGGGACATTGTATTCAATTATGGACCTGATGAGTGATGAGTAGAGGGGCACAATGACCTCTCTTGATCTAGATGTGAACCCTTTATTGATAAGGTGGGCTATATAGAAGGTCTTTCTAACCACTTCGGCAACATAATGGAGAGATTTCTTTCTACTTGGGTCCCCAAATCTCTAATTATTCTTCCGTACTTAATGGATTACCACCTATGTGGTAATTTGTGGGCACTTTGTTTTTCCCAAAGGGGATGACTATGCACTTTTTGGCATTTAGCTTTATGCCATGGCTCTGGCACCAGTTATCCGTCTCTGTGAGACCCTTTTGGAGGATGCTTGTGTCAGTCGGCGAGTCGATTATGGCACCCAGTTTGCAGTCATCTGCAAACTTGGTCAGCCATAGTCCTCCCATGTTAGCCTGTACCTCAGAGAAATATATACCGAACAAGAGAGGTCCCAGGACTGAGCCTTGTGGGACGCCACTTGTAACTGGTTTAGAGTCTGACATGGCACCTGCAATTCTGACCATGTGGGTTCTATCCCTGAGCCAGTTTGCAACCCATCTTGTGACATAGGGGTTGATATTTAAGCTGGTGACCTTATTTATGATGCCAGAGTGGGATATTGTGTCGAAGGCTTTTGCGAGGTATAGGTAGGCTGTGTGGACTACCTTCCCTTCATCTATGGCCTTGGTGACTGTTTCAAAGAAGTCAACCAGGTTCAAGAGGCAAGATCTGCCCTTAACAAAGCCGAATTGGATAGGATACAGTGTTTGGAGGTTCCCAATGTCTTTGTTTATGAGTTTCATGATGATACGCTCCATAGCTTTGCAGACCAGGCTACTCAGGCTTATAGGGCGATAGTTTCCGGGGTCCGTTGTGGCACCACCTTTGTGGAGTTGGACCACTGTGGTTGTACGCCATTCCTTGGGTACGTATCCTGTAAGACTGAACAGTGACTTTATGTGAGGGTTCAGTTCTTCTTGGAGATCGTGTAAGATGCAGCCCGGGACACCATCCGGTCCCATTGATGCTGTGTTTTTTACTTTGGAGAGGGCAGCTCTTACCTGTGCATCTGTGATGTCAGGGAGGCTACACTCTGTTGGGATAGACATTTGCTGTTTTGGGGGGAAAGGGGGGGGGAGAAGTTTGCACTGAACCTGTCTGCCAGGATGTTGGCAATGTCTGTGGGTTTAGTGTATTTTTTTGTCATTTTGAACTAACTCAGGGCATATCTGGGAGTTGCCACCCAGATTCCTGACATAACTAAAGAAGGCCTTGTGATTATCTTTAGCATCATGTGCAATATTTCTTTTGAAGCTGGCCTTAGATGATTTTATGAGGGATCATAGTTTCTTGCTAGTACTGATCAGAGATGCCTTCCCTTTTTGGGATTTTGCTCCATCATGTAGTAGCTTCCTCCTTCTGTTGTATAGCTTATTTATGGCTGGGGTCCACCAGACAGGTCTCCTGCCTTTGGAGGAATGAGTCTTGGTTTTATTTGGGATAGCACGATCCATGCATTCCTGTAGGTGTCCATAGAAAGCATTTGTAAAGGATTCTGCGGTTTGGGCCGTATTTTCCACTGGCCCGGGGGCTTTGAAGGATTCCACCTCGGTTTTGAGAAGTGTGAAGTTTGCTTTCGAGAATTTCTTCACCGTGGTTTCCTTGGCTGGGGGTAGAGATGGGATATGGATGTCCAGTGAGATTAATTTATGATCAGATCTTACCAATGAGGGGTATACCTCTGGTATGGAACATACAGTCCTCATGTTGGTGATGATCAGGTCCAATATGTTTTCCCCTCTTGTGGGACTGGTGACCAGTTGTTCCATAGCATTTGAGTTTATAAATTCTAGGAACTGTTGGGCGAGGGTGTTGGGGCTTGAATAGTGCTCCCAGTCTATGTTTGGGTAGTTGAAGTCACCCAATATAATGGTGTTTGGAGAGACCTTCATATTCTCCAGTGTTCTCAGGAAAGCCGAGTGGGGTTCTTGAGTTTGGGAGGGTGGTCTGTAGCAGGCTACAAACTGAAAGGCAGTTTTGCCCACTGTTAGTTGCACATGGATGGTCTCCAATGCTTCATGCAGTGCCACTAACCTGGAGGTGTGGATATCTTTGATGAATATGGATACTCCCCCTCCTTTTGTGGTTCAGTCCAAGTTTTGGGGCCAAAAAGCATGGTATGAGGTATAACCTGGTAGTGCTGGGCTGCTCTCGGCAGCCTTGAGCCAGGTTTCTGTTACTGCACAGATATCGATATTCTCCATACTAAGGAGAGCCTCGAGTGCGTGCATCTTGAGGTTTAGACTTCTGGCGTTGAGCAGCATTACCCTTATTTTCTTTTTCTTTGTGTTGTCTATGGAGGTGGGTTTGTCTTTTGAGCCTTGCCTAAAAAAGGCACTATGGGGGTGGCAAGAGCCTTAGCCAGTATTCAAAAGCCCAGGGGTGACAGGTGCAAGCCGTCCCTAGTGAAGCAACGTGGCTTGTCGAGCATGTCATCCCAGGCTGACAGACACTGGATCCCCTTTGAATGACACCAATACTTTAGCCAATTGTTAAAATTGATCATTTTGTCTTTATACTGTGGCATCATTCTTGGTGAGGGTAAGATGCTACTCAAGGTCAGGGTCATACCGGCCTGGACTACATGATCAGAGAGCTCCTCTATGTCTCTTTTCATGTAGTCCAGGGAGGTACGTCTCAGGTCATTCACACCAGCATGGACAATGATGGAGTCATATTTGTACTTGCTTTGGAGTGACCTGAGTGCTTGTGTTATGTGGCAGATCCTGGCACCTGACAGGCAGCTTACAGTGACCTTCTCCTTGTTCAGCTTGGTGAGTGGGACGTCAGTGTGTCTGACAATAGAGTCACCTATTACAAGTGTATTAGGTGTGTTGTTTAGCCTTAAGGGCTGTGACTGTGTGGCACACTGACTTTGTGAACTATGTGATACGTGGGTATTGTTGTGGGGTAGCGGTTGCTTGGATGTCTGCTTTGGAGGGCTCTGCTGCTTGGGCACATTTTTATTTAGAGCCTTCAAGTATGTTTTTGTGTGTTTATGTGTTTGGTTTTCTGTTGTGATAGGTCTATGTGAGACTGGATTTGTGGTGTGTGTGGTTACCTTCTCCTCCTGACTGACTGCGCCAGTATTGGGTTGAGAGAGCTCAGCCTCCAGTTTGGCTATATAGTTGCATCTCTCACATATATTTGAGCTTGTTGGGAGAAGGAGAAGGTGGTCTGTGTACATAAGGCAGTTGTAACATTGCCTCAAGATTCCCAGATTCACCAGCTGGACTGGAGAGTAAACCCAAAACTGACTTTTGGACATGCCAGAATAGTATAAGGAACTACTTTTTGAGTGATCAAAAAGGACAAATAGGGAGCCAAGTACTTAAAGGGAGTATAAGAGGGTGTAGTGCTTTAGTTTATTAGTGCTTACTTATAAGATTACTTATACGAGCAACTGCACAGCTTTAGAATGAAAATAGAGTGCTTACTTTGAGATTTAGAACAGTTCTAAGGGAAAAAGTGAAGAGCAGACTTTCTGGAGCCGGGAATAGTTTAAACCCGTTTAAGCTGTGCTGCCTGATGCTGCGCTATGCGCAAAATCGTGCAAAACCGCACCATGTAGTCACCTCTCTGGGCATGAATATGATAATTAGGGCTCATCTCACTATTTCTGAATCACTTAATTTGCATAATGAGCACACCTGATAAATATCTTGATTACTACATGCTGCACACCTCAGCACCATCCCATAACTAACCATCTGAAGATGGAATCACCGTGCAGCACATATTCTCAGCAGCATACACAGGGATGAAGGACTGCCATGTTTCACATCATAAAGTGCCATTGGAACCATAACAATACAGTACTTATATGTAATTAGATTGACATCCATCCCATAAATGAGCTGCCCATCATTACACAAAGGATAGGGCATGCAAGAACTGTTTTGAGAACTAATTTTCAGCCACATGTCCAGAGTTCATTTAAAGTGGGTGAGAGTAATGTTACTTTTAGAGCACAGAGGTGGTGCTAGGAGAAGACACAGATTTTTCTGGACATCCACCATAAGAATTACAGGTGGAGGCTCCTGCAGGAAGGCTATACTGAATCACAGTATAAGGCTGATACCTAGAATAGTTTGAACAAGAATGTCACCCATGCTACTGGCATACCACTTGGGGGGAACAAAGCTGTCACCACTACAGTAAAATGAGACAGCCTAACACCCTCTGCCAATGGGAGTCTGAAGTTAGGGTACAGCCACCAGCTCAGTACTGTAAGTATACCTTCTTTTATGTAAACAATCTGCTAATGCATGCCTCCATCTGATATCACATTATGCCCGGTTTATGTCTCTAGCCCCTGTAAGGATTCATTGCCAGTGCTAGAATTTTGGGGTCCACCAGCAAGTTTCACATAGGGAGCCCTACCCAACAGAATATAAAGTGTGACCATATTGCCGTCATGCCCCCTTACCTGTCAAGTTCATCTAGCACCATTTAACAATCACTGTACAGAGTTACTACAGTCAGACCATAGAACCAAGGTCCACACTGACTGGCATTTAGTACCAATGTTACATTATGACAAGCCCCTGTACCACAGCAAGGTATCCACTCACAGAGGTACATGCAAACACTGACTGGCAATGCTGTTACATTATGACAAGCCTCTGTACTGTATCAGGGTAGCCAGTCCCACAGAGGTACACAAAGACACCCACTCTGACTCCCACACACTGGACACAGACACACAAGACAAAGGCAGCACAGCAGCAAGATTGAAAAGACACAGCCACACAGACTCCCTCACATAGGTCAGAGACACACAAGACAGACAGCTACACAGACTCTCACACATATGACACAGACACCTACTCATGAAGACAGCACTACAGCAACACTGAACATTAACACCCAGACGTACAGGACAAACACCAATACAAGATAAAGACAGCAGTATAGCAAGACTGAACAGACACAGACTCCCTCACCATACCTCTCAACCTGGAAACATCAAAAATCTGGACAAGGCCCATGAAAAATAGGTACAAATCTGTATGCTGATTAACATCTACTTTGCGTACATAGTTAGATAACCCCACCTACTCCAAATGGAATTGTGGGATACCAACTTTCAAATGCAAACTGAACAGACAACCAAAATATGGCAGCAGAGTCCCCTGCAGCCATTCCAATGTCCCATTACCTGATTATTTTGCCCATTTACCATAAACACTAGTGTGTGCATGCATGCTACTTTACTAATACAGTGATTTGGATTTTATTTTTACATTTTACAGCCCAATGCACAAACACTAATAGACATCTGCTAAACAAAACAACACTGTCTCACAACCTAAATAGACTTGGCATTAAAACTTCTCTGCCCTTGAAACTCACATTCATTGAAGTAGCATTGAAACCCACACCACATTAAAAAAATGCATTTGGCCAGTGGTGGATAAAGATTACCTTTGGTCTGTTTTCAAATCACTGGCCCCTTGCACACAAAAACAAGAAACATACATGTTTTCTTTGATACAACTTCCTGACTTTATTAAATTATATTCCTTGTATAATACAGCACACAGAGCGCATTTTACATTTATTGTTTGAACATTTTTTCCAGTAAGCTGTAGGCAATGAAACAAAATGCATGAACTAATAATGACCAATTCAGAACATTTCCATTATAAAGGCCTACTTCAAGTGTGTCCACACACCCACACTATAAATAGAATGACAGTAGTGTAAGCCATAGGCACCTTGCACAGCTTCTCACACTTATTTTCAATTTCATTTTTTTTGGGGGGGGGGGTACAAAAGGCCAAAATCCAGGGACACATTTTAAACATTGCTTGTACAATTTTGGAAAGTTGCTAGAATAAAATATTGTGTTACCACCATGCATTCCACTGGCAAGTCTCAAACCCAGGACCCTGCACACTATAGTCAGAGCAACATACCACAATGCCAAATCAGCTGTTTCATGAAAGATATGAAGGCTGAAACTTAAATGGCTATCATTTAGTGAATTCAGCTCTCACTTCTCACCATAGCTCTCAACCTATTTGCACAAAAGATCTGGACAAAGCCAATAATGGGGGGGGGGGGTTACAAATCCAATCCTCACTTCTCACCATAGCTATCTCAACTCTTAGCACAAAAACCTGGACAAAGCCAATAATGGGGGAATACAGCCCCAAAATAGGGACAAATTTAAAATACTGATCTTATAAACTTAGAAAGTTGCTAGAATAAAAAGGTTTTGTGTTAACATTTATTTTCTGAAGAATATGAAGTCTGAAATTCAAATGCCTGTCATTGTTTAATGAATCCAATCCTGCACTGCAGTGATTTTCCACAAAAATCCTGAAAACCACAGATTTTATGAGGAACAGTCTCAGATGAAAAAGAGTAGCAGAGGCAAGAGACAGTTAGAGACAATCTTCTATCTAAACAGAATATAACCTTCCATGGCAAAATATAAAAGAAATAAGTTGAGTCTGTAACAGATAAATTAACAATAAACTGTCAAACATAACCCAGACTTGACTTAAGAGGCAATATTTCTCACTCCAATAGCAGTTAATGCTAATTCTTGAATACAAATAGTGCTCCTAGAGAGGGCAAACTGCCTCCTACTATGATATATGAATCATGACTGACATACCATATATAAAGAGGAATGTTATGTGTGCCAGAATACCCCATAGAATTAGTCTTTTGAACCCCACCATCACTTTACTAGAGCAAGTACAAGTACTCAAGTTTAGCAGTTTTGCATACCAGCAAAAGGCATCTTTCCAGAGATTGAAACAGCCTAAAGCTATCATACTCCCAAGGAGCCATTTCACATTATTAAAATATTTTTTTGTTTTGGCAGATGGAGCAGAGAATTAAAATCCATTTTAGTGCTAAAAGAAGGAATAAAAAGGTTACAGACTATGGCAAACGATGTATCCAGTGAAGAAGTATACAAACTATGTTATGTCAAAGTATTCCAGTGACCTGACATTAAGATACCAATCCAAAGGAAAGTACTGATACTCCTGAAATATTATTCTACATCTGTATTATTCATTAATCATTTTATTTCTTTACATACAGCCCATCTGGAAACAAAGCTCAAAACAGCATTTTGCTTATATATATATATATATATATATATATATATATATATATATATATATATATATATATTTTTTTTTTTTGTGTGTCTTTCGGCTTATCCCGGTTCAGGGTCGCCACAGCAGAACTCCGGTCCACTAATGTTTGGTAGTGGATTTGTACATGCCGAGTTACCAACCCTGACGCACAACCTTCAATGAAGGCACGCCCATTCACGCATGCCTCCACACAGAAGACGGTCTAGCTGAGAATCGAACGCAACAACGTCTTGCTGTGAGGCAATAACGCTACCGCAGCACCACTACCGCAGGTATAGATATATATATATATATATATATATATATATATAAAATATATATTTTTTATATTATAGATTCTGTTGAATATATATATATATATATATATAAAATATATATTTTTATATTATAGTTTCTGTTGAATATATATATATATATATAAAATATATTTTTATATTATAGTTTCTGTTGATTTGTGTAATAAACTTCTAACTGTACCCCAAAATACATGGACACACTTTCGCCAGGCACAAACTATTGCACCTTTGACTAGCATTTTAAGTATCCCTTACTCAAAACCATATACAATTGTCAGCATATTTCAATTTTCTTAAGCCAGCATTCTATTTCAGCTTTTTGACTTTCTACTGTAGGTTGTTTCTTTTTTACATATGCCAACAACTGCATTAAAAAGGAGACTTATCCTGTGTCAGCATTAATAATCATAATACAAATTTCAATTTTTGGTAGCAATCTACCTTCTTGCAATATTGTATATTCATTTTATGTAATTTATCTTTTCTATGTTTCTCATGTTCAAGTTTAGTGTAAACACCGCAGCTGTTCTTCTTGCAGGCCTCTACTGAAAAAGGGACTGTTAAAACCCAGTCAGACTTTGCAAATAAACAACAAATACATACTCCAAATGTTCCTAAATACAACAAGAGGTGCACATCTGACTCTGGCTATTAACCTTTGGGTAACACAAATTATCACAATACCTGTGATTTTTTAATAGACAATAATCCTCATTCACAGGTCTCTAACCAATATATTTTGTAACCACCAGCCCCTATCAGCTTACTCACCAGCCAGGGCGAGCATTCTCCAATCCTTTTGAGCCTTCATAACCTCTTACTAAATCTTTGCAGTCCGAGCCTTGTTCCTTCTGGCTGGTTTGCCCTTGTACTCCGAGCCTTCTAAATAAGTCCTTTTTTTTGCTGCCAACCAGTTTGTTTTTAGTTAAATCCTTGCGAGCCTTATGAAATATGAGCCTTCTTCTAAATAAAAATAAATCCTTGCTGTTCTTTCTGGCTGGTTCATTCCCACTCACAAAGCATTTGAACCAGCCGGAAACCTGGAAATACGTGTGCCGTGAACTTAATTCCGACAGGCTGGTAGCCCTAGTGAGCTGACGTCATCGCACACGTGATGACGTCAGCTTAAAGGGCGAAAATAAAAAAAAAAACAATGTGAAAAACATACAAAATATAGAAACAAAAATTGGAAATGAAGGGGTGCCATTCGGGAATCGTGGCACCCCATTATTTGGACCCCAAAACTTAGCAAAAACAGAGTAATTCAGGACAGTTGGGAGGTCTGTCCCTCATGCAGGATGAAGACACACAAGACCAGGACAAAACTACAGCAAGACTGAACAAAGACCCCCACAAGATGAAGGCAGCATTACCGCAGGACAGAACTGAAGCACCCAGACAGACTTCCAAAGACAGGACAATGACAGCACTATAGCAAGGCTGAAATACACAAGCTTTTGATAAACCAACCCCATCAAACAAGACAGACAGCTACTGACATGCAGAGCAGTCACACTGCAGATGCACACAAGACAGCCATGGGAGAGACATAGACAAGACTACAGACACACAAAAGAAAGCCATGGGGTTTACTGAGACTGAGCCGACAGATGACAAACTGACTGATGATTACTCTTTATAATTCACCTGGCTCTGACTGAAAATAGCACATGGTTGCAATTTATAAATGTACAGAGGCACAAGGGGACCGACACTGCCATTCACTGTAAACTTGATTATATAGTGCAGCTATGGGAGTAGGGCATTTCAGAAAAAAATCCCAAACCACTTTATAAGATGATCAGTTTGTCACATTCACTTCCACAACTACTGATATCCAAGATGCAACTCAAATAAAGTACCCTTACCCCTAGCTTGCAAACACAGATGATTTTCCCTATGATTGTACAACCTATTAAAGTCTAGAGTGATGGTTAGAATAATCACCACCAGGCAAGATAGATTGCACTCAGAAGGAATAACAAAATAAGCTAAATAAAAGGTTCAAATTATTACTGGAAGCGTATAAGACTTTTTGAACTTTTGGTGGAAGACTGTGCCCTACAAACAATTATGCTATCTTCACACTGTCAAATATTTTACTATTCATATTCACTTCTGTACACTTCAACTTCATCTACTGATCTTTACCAGATCCTTGCTTTGGCAGCAAAATCCCTACCACCACAGAGTGGAGGAGACTGAGAAACCTGCGGCTGGGCCCTCGTACATGAGGAAATAATCTGGGGCTCCCCACGGCCGTGGGTTTGGCGGATGCCTAACACCGGCTATGCAGAGATTGAAGGGAACAGAAATATGCACAGGAGCAGATTACAGTGAGTAATAGTGTGCTGGGATAAGTATACCTGCTATTGTGAACAATGTGCATCCACATAGCAACAGTTGTAGATATTAAAATAATTTTGTATAACGTTTATACAGCAGTACCACACCTACAAGTACTGGCATAGCTCAAGGGTAGTAGTATGAATGTACAATGTTAGAAGTGCACTTCTGCATCCCTCCTCCTGTACAGGTGCACAGATGAATTATGTTGATTTTATGTGCTCTGAGGTTGTTCAGATGGCTGTAGGTTCAATCCCTGATCCAACTAAAAAGTTCTGTTAAGGAAAACTATCTTGTCATTCCACTAATATTAATGCACTACTATCCATAAGTAGTTGTTTACTGAGCATTTCACAACATGCAACAAAAGTATCTATTCCATCTGTCACCTGTGAAAGACATTTATTTTGTGATCAGCATGTTTTAGTATATATATATATATATATATATATATATATATATATATATATATATATATATATATATATATATATACAGTTTTATTATTGCCAGAACACAAATTGCATCACTGGTCAAAAACACAAATCTGGTGTCTTGATAAATATCTCCTGCAATTAATATTCTGTCAGCCAACATGTGAGGATGGCTTTTGGCATAGGACCCCCGTCCTCCACCCAATATGTTATATTCAGACAACAGGTTGATGACATAACTGCTTAAGTCATATTAAAAGGTTATTATGCTTAACTGCATCAGTATCAAGATAGTTAAGAATGCAGTTTTCTCTTCCCCACCCCCTTTGTTGATAACATCTCTCTTTTATACATTTATTTGATTTCTTTTTTATTTGTTTTTCTCCATTTCTGTTACCATTATATGCAACAGTACAGCAACCTAAACCTAACCCATCAGCAAGACCTGTCACCCCCCCACACACAGGTTGTAGCAATAGTGTCACCACCACCACCAGAGGCATCCAGCACATCTGGGTCCCTGCCTGCCATAGTTGTTTCTACAAATCCTGTTCTACATACACCATCTGCGTCAGGTAGTCCAGCACCAGAGAGTGGTACAGTGGTACCATCAGTAGCAGAGCAAGTCGAAATGACACTTCTGTCACCCAATTGGAGCTGGCAAAGCTTGTGGAGGAAGTAACATACAGGAAGTTGTATGCCTACAGCATATCGTACGGAGACCATGAGGAGAGTCCCCACCCAGTGCTAACTCCACCTTCTGAGCTACGACCCAGTGGTGATGGCTCCAAGAGTGAAGAGTAATCTCCCACACACAGACTAAATTTTCAAACACTCAACCCTATTCCCCAACCCAGTATTCTCCCCCATTTTGTGTCCATGCCCACTCCTTCCTGTATGATGTACATTCCTCCCCTCACCATTGTCTTCACTCTGTTTGTCCAGTGTCTCCTTCACTAGTGTATTTGCCCCTCCTCATTGTGTGCCATCAGTCATGTCTGTCTTTCCCTTTTACCTAACATTTCCCCTCTTACCAACCTCTTAATTCCATGACTTTCTTTCCCAAAAAGGGCACTTGTTCTACAGAAAAATACTCCCACCAATACCTCTTAACTTTCCACACACTTGACTAATGTACATGTGATTGGCTTCAATTAATCATTAAAAGTGCAGTTTTCTGAAAAAACACATGATTGAAGTCATTAAATAATGACAACTACTGCAAGAATTCTCCAGGATAATTGAGATGAGTTGAGAGGTATGCTCCTATCCCACTTCCATCCTTATTTGCTTCTTGTGTTCCACCCTCCGCTTACTTCCCCTTTTCATCTCTGCGCTATACTCCCATTTCCAAACTTTCATCTGATCAAAAATAGACATGCCCACAAAGTGCTTATAAAACAAAATGATCTTTGCATGGTCACACACTGCGCAGCAGATCGTAAAGAGCAAATGCCAATACACATGTATAACCAAAGAGAGACAATACTTCCCTTCCTATGGCAAAAATGAAGTCCAAACATTGCCATGAACTACAGATATCACCATCAGTCATGCAAATGAGCAAAGTTTGAGTGTCACCATGCAAATCTAAAATAACTAATGGTAACACCTTTAGTCTAAATACTGGCTCACTGTAGACATGACATTATTTGTTCTCTGCCAATGCAGTGGGTGGGGGTTTTAGTCCTCTGAGGGTTGTATGTGTTACAATGTTTGGATTGCAGTCTGTAAATGTGTTACATTCCCCAGATACACATGCTTTATGACACCTTTTACTATGATTGATTCTGTGGCCCTTTGTTACTGCTCTTTTACAGTGAATATCACCAAGAAAACCACGGATTAAAATTCCTTTAAGCCTGTCTTTCTTTTCTTACTATCAGTCTGTAAATGTGCTACACTCCCATGGTACACATGTTTTATGACACCTCTTATTCTGACTACTTTGATCTCCCCTTACTAGGGAACTGAGGATATACTGCTCAAACTAATTTTCCAAGACTGGTGGTCAGTAACATCACATTACTTTACTGTACTGCCCCCCCATCCAAGTTTAACATTATTCTACATTCAAGTATTGTCATAACTTCTTCATTGTGTTTAGCAGCCTTGTTTGGTGGGCAACTCCATTTGCACTCTTCTGTTATTTTTCTGTGGTTTCTGTCGCTATAGTGAAACCACTACTCTCCTCCATTAGCCATCCCTGAAATTTTTCCTTTCATGGAACATTTTTCTGCAGATATAGTGCTGTATATTACATCAAAACATTGACAACTTAATTTACATGTGTGTACTCATGACAACTACCAGAGGTGCTCGTGCATATTCAATACATGCCTCAGCTCTTCGTACTTTAATATGGCAATGGGTCTGTACTGCAGCTGTGATGAGGAGCTGCTCAGCATGCAAAATGACCTGGCTGCACACCCTGTTAAAAAGCATTGAGACTCATCGCTCAGAGTGTAAATATTACAGACGTGGCCTCAATCTCAGATGCAGAGTTTCTGATTTCCCAACAATGATTATTATTGCTATTATTACTGAACATTTCAAAGAAGCTCGAGAGTCATTGTTTGGTTTTGTGAAAACTCACTGACTGTAATAAGGTACAAAAATTAATTTGGAAAAGGGTTTCTAGCAATTCAGACCAGATGGAAGAGATGACTGGAAACCCAAAATGGGCAATATGAGAGAAGAATGCATAATGTAGTTTAGAAAATGTTCATAGGTTCATAAGTTCATAGGTTCATACTAGGCTATCTGCCCTAGGGCATTTATAAGCCTAGCCAGAATGTGTTTGGCTTTCGCCACCCATTTTAAATTTATTTTGCTATGCCCTTTTTCGAGGTTAGTATACTGTGCCTCTGTCTAACAGTGACACAGAAGTGATACCCGGGGTAAACCTACGATCTCCCATCCACTCATCAAGATTCCTCTTGAAGAGAGTCAATGAGGGACTCTGCCTAACCTGGACTGGGATTTTATTCCAGAGTGAAGGGAGCCTCTAGGTTATGAATCTGTCCCTCCAGCATGTCCTATTTATTTCAGTGCTGAGGTTCAAGTCTCGAGCGTAGCTCGATGGGATTTGGATTTTCTGAGGTGCAGCATGTCCATTAATTCCGGGTTGGACATGGCTTTATACGTCAGGCACAGATCGCCTCTGAACAGGCGGTATGCCACTGAGTAGAGCTGGAGTTTCTTTAACCGGGCAGCATATGGCATCTGTTTGAGCCCTTTGATCCTCTTGGTGAGGTACTTTTGGGGTCTTTCCAGTTGCTGCAGGTGTCTGGTAAGGTACATCCCAAAAGGGGCATTGTACTCAATTATGGGCCTGATGAGGGATGAGTAAAGAGACACGATGACCCCCCCGATATAGATGTGAATCCCTTCATGATTAGGTGGGCTATATAAAATGTTTTTCTAACCACTTTGGCCACGTGGTTGTCAAATGAGAGATTGCTATCAACTTGGGTCCCCAGGTCCCTAATTACTTCTTCTGTACTTAATGGATTACCACCTATGTGGTAATTTGTGGGCACTTTGTTTTTGCCAAAGGGGATGACTATACATTTTTTGGCATTTAGCTTGAGGCCATGGCTCTGGCACCAGTTGTCTGTTTCTATGAGGCCCTTTTGGAGGATGCTTGTGTCGGCTGAAGAGTCGATTATGGCGCCCAGTTTGCAGTCATCTGCGAACTTGGTCAGCCACAGTCCTTCCGTGTTGGCCTGTACCTCCAAGAAATATATACTGAACAAGAGAGGTCCCAGGACTGAGCCTTGTGGGACACCACTTGTAACTGGTTTGGAGTCTGACATGGCTCCAGCAATTCTAACCATGTGGGATCTGTCCTTGAGCCAGTTTGCAATCCATCTAGTGACATAGGGGTTTATATTTAAGCTGGTGAGCTTATCTATAATGCCCGAGTGGGGGCTTTTGCGAGGTCCAGGTAGGCTGTGTGGACCACCTTCCCCTCGTCAATGGCCTTGGTGACTGTTTCAAAGAAATCAACCAGGTTTAAGAGGCAGGATCTGCCCTTAACAAAGCCGAACTGGGTAGGATCCAGTGTTTGTAGGTCCCCAATATCTTTATTTATGAGGTCCATGATGATCCTTTCCATAGCTTTGCAGACCAAGCTAGTCAGGCTTATGGGGCGATAGTTTCCAGGATCCGTTGAGGCACCACCTTTATGGAGAGGGACCACTGTTGCTGTACACCACTCTTTGGGCACATATCCTGTAGTAAGGCTGAGATTGAACAGTAGTTTTATGTTTGGGTTTAGCTCTTCTTGGAGTTCATGTAGGACGCAGCCTGGGACACCATCTGGTCCCAATGATGCTGTGTTTTTTGCTTTGGAGAGGGCGGCTCTTACCTGAGCATCTGAGATGTCAGGGGGGCAGCACTCTGCTGGGATAGATATTTGCCCTTTTGTGGGAGGGGGTTTGCGCTGAACCTGTCAGCTAGGATGTTGGCAATGTCTGTGGGTTCATTGTATTTTTTGTCATTTTGGACTAATTCTGAGCATATCTGGGAATTACCACCCAGGTTCCTAACATAACTAAAGAAAGCCTTGTGATTATCCTTAGTGTCCTGTGCAATTTTTCTCTCGAAGCTAGCCTTAGACAATTTTATGTGTGCCCGTAGTTTTTTGCTAATACTGATCAGTGATGCCTTCCCTTTTTAGGATTTTGCTCTATCATTTAGTAGCTTCCTCCTTCTGTTGTATAGTTTGTTTATGGCTGGGGTCCACCAGACAGGACGTCTGCCTTTGGAGGATTGGGTCTTGGTTTTATTTGGGATCGCATGATCCATGCATTCCTGAAGGTGTTCATAGAATGCGTTTATAAAGGATTCTGCGGTCTGGGCCGTATTTTCCACAGGCCCGGGCTTTGAAGGATTCCACCTCAGTTTTGAGGAGTGTGAAATTTGCTTTAGAGAAGTTTTTCACTGTGGTTTTCTGGGCAGGGGTGGGGTCGGGATGTGAATATCCAGTGAGATTAGTTTATGGTCTGATCTTACCAGTGAGGGATACACTTCTGGTCTGGAGCATAGAGTCCCCATGTTGGTGATGATCAGGTCCAGTATGTTTTCCCCTCTTGTGGGAGTGGTAACAAGTTGTTCCATAGCATTTGAGTTTATAAATTCTAGGAACCTTTGGGCTAGGGTGTTGGAGCTAGAGTAATGCTCCCAGTCTATGTTTGGGTAGTTGAAGTCACCCAATATAATGGTGTTTGGAGAGACCTTCATATTTTCCAGTGTTCTCAGGAAGGCCGAGTGGGGTTCCTGGGTTTGGGAGGGTGGTCTGTAGCAGGCTATAAACTGGAAGGCAGTTTTACCCACTGTTAGTTGCACATGGATAGTCTCTGATGCTTTGTGCTTTGCCACCAACCTGGAGGTGTGGGTATCTTTGATGAATATCGATACTCCCCCTCCTTTTGTGGTTCGGCCCAAGTTTTGGGGCCGAAAAGCATGGTATGAGGTATAACCTGGTAGTGCTGGGGTGCTCTCGGGAGCCCTGAACCAGGTTTCTGTTACTGCACAGATATCGATGTTCTCCATGCTAAGGAGAGTTTCGAGTGTGTGCGTCTTGAGGTTTAGACTTCTGGCGTTGAGTAGCATTACTCTTAGTTTCTTATCCCTTGTGATACCTATGGAGGTGGGTTTGTCTTTTGAGCCTTGCCTAAAAAAGGCACTATGGGGGTAGCAAGAGCCTTTGCCAATATCCGAAAGCCCAGGGGTGACAGGTGCAAGCCGTCCCTAGCGAAGCATCGTGGTTTGTCGAGCATATCATCCCAAGCTGACAGGCATTGGATCTCCTTTGAATGACACCAGTACTTAAGCCAATTGTTGAAATTGATCATCTTGTCTTCATATTGTGGCATCATTCTTGGTGAGGGTAAGATGCTACTCAAGGTCAGGGTCATACCGGCCTGGGCTACATGCTCAGAGAGCTCCTTTATGTCTCTTTTCATGTAGTCCAGGGAGGTACATCTCAGGTCATTCACACCAGCATGGACAATGACTGAGTTATATTTGTACTTGCCTTGGAGTGACCTGAGTGCTTGTGTTATGTGGCGGATCCTAGCGCCTGACAGGCTGCTCACCGTGACCCTCTCCTTGTTCAGCCTGGTGAGCGGGACGTCAGTGTGCCTGACGATAGAGTCACCTATTACAAGTATATCAGGTGTGTTGTTTAGTCTTAAGGGCTGTGACTGTTTGGCACACTGGCTTTGTGAGATATGTGTTGCACGTGTTTTGTTTTGGGGTAGCGGCTGCTCGGTTCCATTCTCCCCCAAACCATCAAGCCTATACAGAATGATTCATTTGTTCTACAGTTACTGACAGCTGAGGACATCAGATATAGGATTCATAGCTGTGTGTGATGAGTGGTCTTGCCAGGTTTCAAATTTCAAATGAGCTTACTTCAGAATAGCATGGTCTGCTTTGTTGTGTAGATAGCCTACTTCTGTTTTTACATGTTATGACAAAATATAACTTAATAAATCTATTGCTTTGTTTTAAAACACAGCAATAGCATACATTCTGATACTTACAGTAAAATAATCTTAAATACAAGAGGCCAGTGGGTGGTAGGAGAAATGGAGTGCTAGGTGTGGGTTAGCCAGGAGGCCCACCAAAATGGTACAAATTGGACTTCACAATTGAGAAGGCTGGTCCTGATCAGCTGCAAAAATTAAGATAGTACAATTGGTAAGTAAATTACCATAACAGTATATGTTTGAATTATCACTGCTGCAGTAGCCTTAGCTTTATGGGCTATATCTGGCATAGGATGTAACAGCAGGCCAGCTTCCAAAGCATCTCAGCATATACAATGCACCCAAACCATCAGTTAGCTTGAGCAGAGATAGGTTTGGGTACTAAGCTCTTCAGAGCTTTCATGCCAACAGAGACAGGGTGTCTGGGCTCTGAAATGACAATGTAAGGAATAACAAAAAAATAAATGTTCACACCCTGGTATAAACAAAAAACAAAGAGGTTGGAGAGAGGGAGCAGCTACTGCAGCAGTGGTGATTCAAACATCTACTGTTATGGTATGTGATATAAAAAAATGTCACCACAATAAATCATTTCAAAGCTTTTCCCACCTTTAATGTGACTTATAACCTGTGCAATTCAATTGAAAAATAAACAAATCTGTTAGGGGGAAAAATATATATATAAAAAAAACTTACAATAAGCTAGTTGCATGTGTACACCCTTAAACTAACACTTTGTTGAAGCACCTTTTGCTTTAATTACAGCATTCAGACTTCTTGGGTACACACCTGCCATCAAGTAAAGAAACTCTGATTAACCCCAAATAAAGTTCAGCTGTCTGAGTAGGAATTTCCTGACATTTACTCAGTTGCCTGTTGCAGCAAAAGCCATGGTTTGCAGAGAGCATACAAAGCAAAGAGATCTCATTGTTGAAAGGTATCACTCAAGAAAAGGGTACAAAAAAATTTCCACAGCATTAGATATATCACTGTGGTGGTGGTGCTGCAGTAGCATTGTCGCCTCACAGTTAGACATTGCCCATTCGATTCTCAGTTAGAGCGTCTTCTGTGTAGCGACATGCGTGACTGGGCGTTCCTTCGTTGAAGGTTGTGCGTTAGGCCCAGCAAGCCAGTACGTAAAACTCTACTGCCAATCATTAGCAGACCGGAGTTCCGCTGTGGCGACCCCTAACCGGGAAAAGCTGAAAAACACAAGCAAATTAGATATATCATGGAACACAGTGAAGACAGTCATCAAAAAGTGGAGAAAATATGGGACAACAGTGACATTGCAAAGAACTGGATGTCTCTCCAAAACTGATGAAAAGACAAGATGAAAACTGGTCAAGGAGGCTGCCAAGAGACCTACAGTAACACTGAAGGAGCTGCAGGAATTTCTGGCAAGTATTGGTTGTGTACTACATGTGACAACAATCTCCCATATTCTCCATATGTCTGGCCTATGGGGTAAGGAAGCAAGATGGAATCCCTTTCTTACACAGAAAAACATCCAGGCCTGGCTAAAATTTGCAAAACAATACAACAAGTCTCCCAAAAGCATGTGGGAAAATGTGTTATGGTCTGATGAGACCAAGGTTGAACATTTTGGCCACAATTCCAAAAGGTACGTTTGGTGCAAAACACTTTGCATCACCAAAAGAACACCACCCCCACAGTGAAGCATGGTGGTGGCAGTATCATGATTTGGGGTTGTTTTTCTTCAGTTGGACCTGGGGCTTTAGTCAAGGTGGAGGGAATTATTAACGATTGCAAATACCAGTCACTTTTGGCCCAAAACCTTCAGGCGTCTGCTAGAAAGCTGAAGATGAAAAGGATTTTCACCTTTCAACATGACAATGACCCCAAACATACATTCAAATCGACAAAAGAATGGCTTCACCAGAAGACAAAGTTTTGGAATTGCCCAGCTAGAGCCCAGACCTAAACCCAATAGAAAAACTGTGGGTTGACCTGAAGAGGGCTATGCACAAGAGATGCCCTCACAATCTGACAGATTTGGAGCACTTTTGCAAAGAAGAGTGGGCAAATATTGCCAAGTCAAGATGTGCCATGCTGATAGACTCCTACCCAAGAAGACTGAATGTTGTAATTAAATCAAAAGGTGCTTCAACAAAGTACTAGTTTAAGGATGTGCACACTTATGCAACCAGCTTATTGTTAGTTTTTTATTTTTTATATTTTTCCCCTGACAAATTTGTTCAATTGAATTGTACAGGTTATAGTCACATTAAAGGTGGGAAAAGTTTTGAAATGATTTATTGTGGTCTCTTTTTTTATATCACAAAAACCTGGCATTTTAACAGGGATGTGTACACTTTTTATACCCACTGTATTATACTGATCACTGTTACAGTAGCCTTAGCTATATAGGTAGATTACCCTAGCTTACTATATTTGGGAGGTGGAAGGAGAAAAGAGCCCAGGAGCACCTGGAGAATGGCACCAGCAAGGCCTGATCTAGACCTTGAGAAGGAGTCGCTTATAGTGTTTTGTAAAAGTATGTACAGAGAACCAAGCTGCAGCTTCTAGAATCCAACCTTTTGGAAAAAGCCATAGATGAAGCCAAGCCTGTGGCAGAGTGGGCCTTGACCCTGCTTGGAATAGTTTTGTTGTGGTGAGAATAACAAAAGGTAATAGCCTTAATAGTATTTTATACACTTTTATACACTTTATATAGAGATATATTTTTCAACAAGTTACATGTAGGGCTTGAAAGGTATGGTTCTTTAATATTTTAAAGGCGTAATTGATCAATTAACCTGGGAGTGGTATATAGGGAAGTGGTTTTTGCAGAAAATGTTTTTAGTTCTGATGAAGTCTGTTTAAGCAAGACGAAACCTAGGTCAACTTGTCGGAACTTGTCGGAAACTTGTCGAAATTGTTTCTGAATTTATGTGTATTCAATAAATGGCTTTCATTTGAGAAGTTCCTTTGGTTGGACTGATTTGGACTGATCGGGTTTCCGTGTTGGAGTACTGGTTACCTAGTTTGTTTGGATTATTGGTTTGGTATCATGGAATTCAGAGTGGCCAATTCAGACATCATGGAGCTTTTACTCAAAATCAATGAGCAATTGTCTGAGCATACGGAACAAATTAAAACACTGGTGGAGCAACAACAGGCATCGTCCTTAAGCTCACCTCGGAATTTGGGTAGCCTAGGTAGCCTAGGTCTGCCTTTAACACAGCCCACTCCCATGGAAAACAATAGGACAGTCAATAGCTAGGAGGCGAATGCCAATGTACAGACCGGTAAGAAAAGTGCATTAACAGCTAGTAACTTTAAAGAAAGTCATATGGATAAAATGCAATGGAAAAATATTAAATTTGACGTTCATAATGAGTCAAATAGTCATAAATCAGGTTTGAAATCTAACCTGACTTTAGCGGAGCGATTGAAAAGTTTTGAAAATAAATTACATACTATGAAAAAGCTGCAGTTTGAAAATGGATATTTGAGTAGGAATATTGAGCTGGAAATAGTACCTCGGGGGTTGCGATTATGGAGATACCGAAATGGTATATCTGGTAATGAAGGAATGATCCAGGAAGTACATAAACTTTTCGATAAAACTGGCTTAGAATTAATGAGAATAATGATAAAATATAATGATGAAGTAATAGCCCATTTGATGAGTGAATTAGAACAGGATAATGATATTATATTAAACGACTTGAATTTCGAATACTATTTAACCAATTATCAAAATACCTTAAACACTGTTGAGAATGACTGTTATGTAATATGTCAAAGAAAAACACGTAAAATTCAGAGGGATACTGAAGAATATCGCAACCAGAGGGTGTATCCTTTGTCTAAGGGAAACCGCAATTATACAGAATCAGCGAATAGTAGTAAAAATCAAAATGAAGGGGAAGTGATGTCACCACGCAGGGACGCACATCCCCAGCATGACGAATACTCTATGGAGGAAGGTCCGAGGCGATCTGAACGGTTGCGTAATCGAGAAGGGAACTTTTCGCAATGGATGAGAGAGGAAAATGAGAGACATATAGATCAAGGAGCCAGGCCCAAAAATGGGGACCTCAACGGAAACAACAAGAGGATTTTCGTCAAGACTGGAGATAGAAGCGTCAGGAGAGTGGTCCTGCTTGATGGTTCGGTCGAGAACTTTAAATGCGTGTAGTAAAGTTGAAGACCAACCATGGATTATGAATAGTGATGATTTATTGGAGCTCAAATCGGTGGAGGCTTTAACAGCTGTAATGGTTACTGAAGGGGTTGATGAGACCTTTTGTGGCGAAATGACTGACCCGCTACTAAATGTGAGTATTTATCAGACTGCAGACACCTCAATGGAGGGTAACTTTGAATTGACAGCATTTTCTGAATCAAAGCATTGTGTAGTGAATGACTGTGTGACCATTAATGTTTTTAATGTATTTAACTCTAACAGTGATACTAATTCAATACTTAAGACTGGTGAAGTTATTGACAGGCCTTCCATAAACAATGGGACTGGACTGTTAATTAACAATAATAATGCAGAAATTAATAATGTTGTAATTAATTTTGATGATGCTGATGGCAATTTAAATATTAGTGGGTTGATTGATCTTATACAAGAAGGGAATTATGTGTCAGGCCCTAGTGAGCCCATTATTGTATCTAATCGACATGGGGATTTTAAGGTTTATAATTATTCTAATAGGGAGATGAATGTTAAGCACGCTGAA
The DNA here is from genome assembly GCF_019279795.1 of Protopterus annectens. Lineage (NCBI taxonomy): Eukaryota > Metazoa > Chordata > Ceratodontiformes > Protopteridae > Protopterus > Protopterus annectens. Next base: position 556,591,929 of record NC_056741.1, on the reverse strand, counting down.
TTACTATCTAAAGGTTTTACTTATGTTCCTGGTAGAAAAGGTAATATTACTGACGTACTTATTGACTTAAAATTTTTGACCAGGAAAATGAATATTAAAATGTGTTTTACACAAGACAGGCAACAAAATACTGGTATATTAAAGAAGCCCAGTAAATGTAACCCTGTAACAAACAATACTGTGATGATATTTGAGAAGGCCTGTGAATTGGAGATGCGGGAATATTTTAGGGGTAATGATAATAAAAGGAAAAATGTGTATAGTAATTTGACTGATGAAAAAGTTATAGTGCTCAATGAGCTTATTACAGATAAGGACATTCACTTTATGAAGCCCGACAAAGGTAATGGAATAGTGGTTATGGATAAAAACGACTATTCAGATTATATGTTTGGGATGTTGGCTGGGGAAGCCTATGAAGAAACAACTTTAAACGAGATACATGTGGCCTATTTAAAGATAGATTTAATGTTAAAGGATATGCTTTATCAAGGACAAATAAATGAAATGGAATTTGAGTATTGGTTAACGATTTTCCTGTAGTGAGTAATATTTTCGGCATCCCCAAAATTCACAAGGGTTTGAATAATGTTTCATTCAGACCCATTGTGGATGGTAAAAGGAATAAAACTTGTTTTATTAGTACATTTTTGGATTTCCATCTCCAAGGGGGGTTAAAAATGTATGATTATATTACTAAAGATTCATGGCATTTTTTGTCCCAATTAAATGAGGTGAGAATTGTCCCTTCAACCATATTTCTTACTGTCGATGTTTGTAATTTATATTCGGTGATTCCTAACAATATTGGGCTGGAATGGTTAGAGAATCAGTTGAATAAGACAGGGTTATTTGATCAGGACCAAATAAATGTATTTGTATCCCTTATGGACATTGTTTTAAACAACAATTTTTTGTATTTTGAGGGTAGTTATTACAAGCAGACTACTGGAGTTGCAATGGGGGCAGCATGTGCCCCTATTTATGCAAATTATGTAATGTCCTTTTGGGAACAAGAATATGACTTTCAAAGTGAATACAATAAATACATACAGAAATATATGCGATTTTTGGATGATATTTTTATAATTTGGAATGGTGACATTCAGAAGTTGGATGCATTCTTGGAATACATTAATAATACCATTAATTTTTTAAAAATTTACCTTTGCTCATAGTTGTACAGAAATTAGTTATTTAGATGTTCATTTGATGGTTGATAATGATAAAAGGGGTCTTTTATCTAATATTTATAGAAAACCTACCTTTTCGAATTCCTATTTCGAGTATCAAAGCTGGCACCCTGACCACCAGAAAAGGGCTATAGTTCAAGGTCAGATGGTCAGGGCAGCCAGAATGGTCAACAATTATTTGAATTTTGAAAAGAAATTAGAGTTTAATACAGGGATGTTTATGAAAAGAGGATATCCAGAGACCCTAGTACAAGCCATCAATGTAGAGATTATATCTAAAAGGAAGGAAGGAGTTTATCAGCCCATTTTAAAATATAATATAGATAAAGGGGAATTCTTAGCTGGTCATGAAGTAAAAAAGGAAATTAAAATGGGGAAGGGTTGTACTTTATTACTACATATAATTGTGACGCAGAATCTATGGTCAAAATAATACGCAGGAATTGGGAGCTGTTAAAATTAGATACTCATGTACATAATAAATTAAAGGCCCCCCCTATAAATGTGTATAGAAAGGATAGGTCATTTAAGAATTTATTAGAGGGTAGTAAATTAACACAAAATTCTAATTCATGCAGGTCTGTTGGTAATTTTAAGTGCGGCAGATGTAATAAATGTAAATATATTTTAATTTCAGGAAATAAGATCAAGTTAGGAAATGAAATTATATATATATCAATAGGCATTATGATTGTTACAGTAGGAATGTGGTATATTTAGTTAAGTGCATACAGTGTCCTGCATTTTATATAGGAAAGACTTGCCGTACCCTAAGAGAAAGGATAGGAGAGCATATGTTGGATATTAGACATATGAAAAACACAAATGCACTGGCAAGACACATTAAATTATATCCTGGTCACGAATTCCAATTTTGTATTATTCAACAAGTTATTAAGGATGACTAAGGGTATATACTGGATGTTCATTTAGACATTAGTGAAACTAAATGGCAAATAAGGTTAGATGCCACTACTTTTCCAGGAATTAATGACCATATTAGTTTAGCCCCATTATTAAAGCTAAGGCATATACTGGGCTAAAGATTCAGCTATATACAATAGTATTTTACTTAATATAGACAGTGTATATATATTTTATTGAGAGGTTAACATTTTTATTATTTATTTATTATATTTATTTTTATATGTTTAATTAACATTCATTGCAATAGTATTTTATACACTTTTTATACTCTTTTATACACTTTATATAGAGATATATTTTTTAACAAGTTATATGTAGGGCTTGAAAGGTATGTTTCTTTAATATTTTAAAGGTGTAATTGATCAATTAACCTGGGAGTGGTATATAGGGAGGTGGTTTTTGCAGAAAATGTTTTAGTTCTGATGAAGCCTGTTTAAGCAAGACGAAACCTAGGTCAACTTGTCGGAACTTGTCGGAAACTTGTCGAAATTGTTTGTGAATTTATCTGTGTTCAATAAATGGCTTTCATTTGAGAAGTTCCTTTGGTTGGACTGATTTGGACTGATCGGGTTTCCGTGTTGGAGTAAAGTTTTGGAATTGCCCAGCTAGAGCCCAGACCTAAACCCAATAGAAAAACTGTGGGTTGACCTGAAGAGGGCTATTCACAAGAGATGCCCTCACAATCTGACAGATTTGGAGCACTTTTGCAAAGAAGAGTGGGCAAATATTGCCAAGTCAAGATGTGCCATGCTGATAGACTCCTACTCAAGAAGACTGAATGTTGTAATTAAATCAAAAGGTGCTTCAACAAAGTACTAGTTTAAGGATGTGCACACTTATGCAACCAGCTTATTGTTAGTTTTTTATTTTTTATATTTTTCCCCTGACAAATTTGTTCAATTGAATTGTACAGGTTATAGTCACATTAAAGGTGGGGAAAGTTTTGAAATTATTTATTGTGGTCTCTTTTTTATATCACAAAAACCTGGCATTTTAACAGGGATGTGTACACTTTTTATACCCACTGTATTATATTGATCACTGTTGCAGTAGCCTTAGCTATATAGGTAGATTACCCTAGCTTACTATATTTGGGAGGTGGAAGGAGAAAAGAGCCCAGGAGCACCTGGAGAATGGCACTAGCAAAGCCTGATCTAGACCTAGAGAAGGAGTCGCTTATAGTGTTTTGTAAAAGTATGTACAGGGAACCAAGCTGCAGCTTCAAGAATCCAACCTTTTGGAAAAAGCCATAGATGAAGCCAAGCCTGTGGCAGAGTGGGCCTTGACCCTGCTTGGAATAGTTTTATTGTGGTGAGAATAACAAAAGGTAATAGCCTTAGATAACCATTTGAAAATAGTCTGTTTTGGCACAGGCTGTCCCTTCTTACTTTCACAAGAAATTAACAACTGATCTGAAGATCTGAAAGATTTAGTTCTGTCAAGACAGTACCAAAGTTTGCCTGTGGATATCCAAGGTATGGAGTATCCTTTCTTCCTCATTTTTAAGTTCAGGAAAGAAAACAGGGATATGAATAGTTTGGCTTAAAGTAAACCTGGATACTACTTTAGGCATAAAAAGGATTAGTTCTCAAAGAAACACTGTCTTTGTGAAAATGGGATAAGGTTGACTCAACATAAGAGCTTGCAACTCAGATACCCTTCTTGCAGAGGTAAAAAAAACAGTCAGAAAAAGTGTTTTTCATGTTAAGAAACTCACTCAAGTCAGTCAGATTAACTGGTTCAAATGGAACAGCTGTTAGCTTCTCTAACACAAAATTAAGACTCCAAGGAGGGGGTCACAGCTTTTTCTTGGAGGCCTATTACACAAAACCCCTTTGAAAAATATTTTGATACGAGAATTGAAAAAGGAGGATTCATGGGCAGGGCATGCTGAAATGGGTCAGTAAATGAATCTTGATGGAGGAGTAAGAAAGGCCTTAGGATAGTAATAAATAATGCAAAACCAAAGAGCATCTAGCCCCAAATGGGTGCTAGTCATGTTGTTGGCACCAACTAGAAAAGCTTTTCCATTTACTAACATACAATTTGCTAGTAGCAGGCTTTCTTGCCTCCAGTAGTACCTGCTGCATGTCTTCAGTAAACAGGTGCTTAAAGGGTATTAAGTCCCTGTCACTCAGACGGTTGGATGAGGTTGATTAGGGTTAGAGTGTATCAAACAGCCCTGTTCTTGTGTGAGTAGATCTAGTCTGTGAGGACGCCTGTGGTATTTTCCCCTGCACATTTCCCAAAGAAGGAAGAAACATGGTTGCTCCAGAAAGGAATCACCACAGTGATCTTGGGAGATTCCTTCTGAATCTTCAGAATCACCCTGGATATGAATAGGAAAGTTGGAAAAGCATACATGACCACTCCTGTTCAAAGAAAAGAAAAAGCATCCATCTTCCAGACCTTATTGCAAGAAGTCCCAGATCAACATCTTACAGCTGATTGTTAAGACAGAAAGCAAATAGGTCTACTTGAGGAACGCCCTACAGATGTCTCAAACCTTGAAAGACACCCTAAATCTAGTTTCCATTCATGAGGATTTGCCCTTGTCCTGCTCAGCTTGTTTGCCACAAATTTTGATCTGAATGAATGCCTGTAGAATGAGACTGTGCTGTGAAGCTATATATCAAGCTAACATGGCTAGTCTACAAAGGAGATACAACCTGGTTCCCCTTGTTTGCTGATGTACCATATGACTAGGGTATTGTCTGTAACAAATTGAAGAGGTCCCGGGGACCAAAGATGATTCAGGGAGCTAAGTGCCTTGAACAGGGCAAGCATCTCCTTTATATTTATGTGCTTGCATCTATCCTTGGTGTCACACACACCTTGCACTTTTACCCCTCCTGAAACTGCTCCTCAAGCAAGGTCTGAGATATATGTGGTGACTGCTTTGGATAAGTGAGGGAAAAGAGGAGACACATTAAAGGATATCTGCTGTCCTCACTAAATTATTTCTCTTTTGACAACCCCTTGCACTGGGATTTGAAAAGACAAAGAATGTTGGTGCTGGGACCAAAGAAACGTCAGACACCATTGTATCGTTTTCATGTGATGTCTTGCCAGGAGTATTAAGAGAACCACAAATGTCATGAGACCCAGAATCCTGAGGTATTCTCTCACAGTGAATGAAATCTGAGTGTAAAACCATAGAAACAAATCCAGCTACAGATGCAGTTTTTCTTCCTATGGAAGAAAAGCTCTTTGAAAAGAGGTGTGTAGCTGGCACCCCTGGAACACAATCCTGTGTGGAGTAAAAAAAAAAAAAAAAAAAGACTTTTGATTGTTCTCTTGGAATCCCAACTTGTGTAAGAGATGTCTCATGCGAGTCAGAGATTACAGACACTTTGAAAAAGACTCTACAAAGCTAAGCAAGCCTAAATATGGAAAATGTGGATACCCCACAGCCTGCAATGAGCTATAAATGGAACTAGACACTCTTGGTGCAGTGCATAGTCCAAAGGGTAAGAGAGAAACAATGTGATCTGGACACCAAAAATATTAAGACACATTAGAAGTGTGATTGAATATGGATGTGATGGATAAGCACTTTTCAAATCTCGTTACTAGGAAACTTGAATGAGGAAAACAGGTATAAGGTTGTGAAGTGACATCATTTTGAATCTGGGCACTATTACAAACAGGTCTAGGAAAGAAAGATTCTGAGCTGGTCTCCAAGCACTTTCTTTCTTTAGCACTAAAAACAACATTGAATAAAAACCTTTACCCACCTCATTAGAAAGAACTGGTTCTATTATACCCTGAAACAGGATGTGATGAAGAACAGGTGTCTGGTCTGTTGGATGAGGGATTACCCCTTTACAACAAGGAATTCCCTTTCACTGCCATCTATAACCTTGATGAATGATCGCCAGAACCCATTTGTCTGAAACTATCTGTTGCCAAACAGAAAAGTGGAGATTCAGACTTTCTGAAAGGGAAATTGGGCTCTTGGGAGGCAAGGGCCCTTAGATAGTCATTCTGACTTGTTGGACTGTCCTTGGTTTTGGGATGTTCCATTATTTTTGGTACCCCCTTGCCATTTCTTCTTAAGAGTCTGTTTATCTGTACTTTGTTGAGGTTGTTTATTCTGCTTTTTGCCAAAAATTGAATGAGGGGTTACAGAATCCCTTGGAAAATTTAGGAAAAGGTGAGCTGAAAAATCTTAGAGATTCCCTGTATCAACTTACCCCCTTCATCATATTTTTTGACCACCTCTGCAGCAGATAGGCTAAAACTAAATATCTATCCAAATGAGAAGTTAAAATCTAATTTTTAACATCTAGGGGTTCTAATAACACACCCAGGCAAACCATCTCAACACAATACCAGTGGCCATAGTCCTGGAAGAAGTATCAACCAAGTCATACACACTGTATGCAATGAGTAGTGACTTGTACAATAGAAGTAACTTAATTATTTAAAGCAGATTTTCTTCAGAAGAAGAAACTACAGGCAAAACATTCCTCAATTTCACAATTAGGCTGAACAAACTAATATACAAGTGTAACGATTCAAATTTCTGAAAATCAAAGTTGTAGAAGCTTATACTTTTTCCCCATATTTATCAGAAAGAGTAGGATTATAATTAACAAAATGTTTGGCAGGAGTAGGATTAAGTAAAGCTATAGCTGCTGGCTCAGGTTTGGGAAGTGTGTATAAAAGCTTAAGACTGAGGAACTTTATGCACCTTATCTGCCTTTTTAGGGGCAGCTGGCTGACTATCAAGGAAATTACAGGCAGTAACACACATCCTCCAAAGCCAACAGAAATGAAGAAATGGGTAAAGGTACTGGGAATTCCTTGCTGAAAAGCTCATAGTATTTTCGTAAGGACTGAGAAACCTCAGTGGTCTCACACTGAGAATTCTGGAAATAATCTCTGAGAAAGAGAAATCCCCAAAGGGAGAATCAGAAACTGAGCTCTCCTGAGTCTGAATTAGAAATTTGAGGATAAAGCCCTATATCTGTTCCCTCAGTTTCCTGTCCAGATTCAGAATCTTGAATCTCTTTTTTTCTTTCAAGCAACCACATTATAAAAAGGATAGCCTGAATTAAATCTGTCTAAGGTAATTTGAGGAGGAGGAGTAGATACATTTTTTTTTTTTTTTGGAACTGGAAAAATGGGACCAACCATGTTATTAATGGCAGCAGAAGACTCCCCAGGGATGAGGACAACATTCTGACAAAAGAGGGAAGCCTTCCCTGTTACCTCTCCCTTGCCCACTGAGGGGACCCAAACAGCTACAGAATATGTGGCTATCCCTTGGTCCATTGTGGCTCTAGGTGCTACATCAGAGGGATCCGAGGTAAAAGATGAGAGGTCTGAGGTTCAACTAATGGTCACAGCAGAGTCATCCACCTGTGGCTGATGCAAATTGCTAGCCTGCTATGGTGGGCAAAGGCTGTTTGCTTACATTTTACTTTTTGTAGCTGGAAAAAGGATGGAAAGTTTGTTCCATGATCAAGCCAAAATTGTGCCTCTTAACCAGAGAAAACAAGCAGTAAAATAAGATAAAACTTAAAGTCTTTAAAAGTCACATTTTCACTTAAAACACATTAAAAGGTATTTCAAAAGACTTTGCCACAAAAGGAAAAAATAATGTTTTACAATTACTTTAACTGCAAATTCACTCCCAGGGCAGTGCCTATTGTCCCTTATGGACAGGGGCAGTCTGTAAGATACTCAATGCACAGGCACAAATCCATGCCATCCTATTGCCTCTAGGGGTCATATATTGGGTAAAATTGTTATATTGGCTAGGCTTGTAAGGGCCCTTAAGCCGTTAGCATAATTATCTTCTACGAACCTATAAACAACTTTTAAACTGATAGGAAAAAAAGAGCACTCTGTTTAAAACTACAAAACGGTCCCATGACAGTCAATTAAAAAGACAACCCCCTTGCTTCAAAATAACTTTTCTGAATAGGAAAATATTATTCAACAAACAATTAAAAATGTAAGGTTTTTCCCAAAAGGGAACTTATCTGCCCAGCAAGGGAACTGCTGTAAAGTTCTAAAGAGACTGGCAGCCAAACCTGTCTTTTTAGTTAGCCTAACTTGAGCCGACTAGCAATTTGGGTGCATGGAAGGAGTCCTGAAGCTCTGAAAGCTGTCTGGATGTTATGTCCTATGCAGGATATAACCCATATAGCTAAGACTACTGTAGCAGTAATCAATATGATGGATATTTTTAGGCCTTTGTACACATTTAAATATATCTATTAGTGTTTTCCAGAGATTTAGTGAAATGCCTCCTTAGGTTATTCTTAACAATGGAACTGCTACTACAAAACTGTTCTTGGCTTCTGCAGTGAGTTATTTCTTAATAAAAGTACTCCAAGTTACCCAAGAGTTTCAGCACTGGCAATCAGTGGATACTTTTTGAATGCAATACCATTACTGATTTGCATTCAAAAGTATTTAATGGCCTTCAGTACTTCAATAACATATTTGCAAATATATGCTGTTTTCAGGGTCCCCACAGCTGAGTGGGAGAGTTTTAAGATCAAAACATTTTACACTGCACATTGAAGACTTCAGCGGTAGCCCACTGTCTAAGAACAGTCATGATAGTGAAGCACATTTTTATCAGCAAGCTATATCACTTAGGCAAGCATTCTCAGTTACTAAGCATCATTTATAAATATGTAGAAATGGTTTATAGGATGAAAAATGTAACAGTGCTCTGTGGACATTTTAGAATCATTTAAAACCAATACTTACTGAAAATGAAAAAAAAAATACAGCTGTAAGTTACATACAGATATTGCTGAAGATTAATATTTTCTCAATTTATTTTGCTATTTATCCTTTATTGACTGAGGTAGATCACTGACCAAGATGGACCATTTCAGGTGTAGCCTGGGTAAATATAAGAAATATAATATACAAAGTCAAGTCAATAAAAACTATAAAATATTAGTAAGAAAAGAAAACATCCCAAAATACATAGAACGTATTAATAACTAACCTCAAACTATAATATCAAGAATCTTATTAGACTTGACCCATAACAGTCTACGTTTGTGAACAGAAGCTCCTATCTATTGAATCTTGTAAACTTATTTGAAAGGCTTACAGAGGTCTAGTAATGTAGTACACAGTTTTTCTTGACCTGCTCATGATGTTCAATAACATTCCCCATGCTGGTATCATCTAGAAACTAGACGCTTTAAAAATCGACCCATATGTAGTAAGGTGGACAGTACACCTGATGAAAGATATAACCCACACAGTTCAAGTTGCGAGTGCCTCCTCAGAAAAGTATTACATTTATCTGGACTGAATAAAACTTTTATTTTGCTACCCTCCAAGTCACCTTTCTGGTTCCATTTGCTACATGAGCTGTTTTTGCTAAAAGTCTTTTAAAACACAAACTCCTTGCTTTAAAATAACATTCCTGAGCAGGAAAATGACCAGCAGTGTATTTAGGATAACATAATTACATGGTTTAAAAGCTATCTTGTAGATACAACCTTTCAGATACATTATAACAATCAATTCGCTGATAAAGGAACCTTTAATACTGGTGCCTCCCAGGGCTCAGTGCTAGCACTCCTTCTCTATACACTATTCATCAATGGGTTAACCCATGACCTTCTACACTTGTCTGTCATATAATATGCTGATGACATTTTGCTCATTGAAAGCCACAAAGCCCAAAATGCACTTCAATATCAACTCCAAAAACATTTTAATGACTTGTCAAAATGGGCTACTAATAGCAAGCTAGTAATCAACCCAAAGAAAACAAATGTCATGTTGTTTGCCACACCACAGAAACTGCAACGCTCATCACCTATAATATGACAGTCTAAATAACTTTATTCCTGATGTATCTGAATACAAATACCCAAGGGTCACATTCAGTCATTCCTTTAACTTTAAACTTCCTACTGACCATATTACAAGCAAGGTGCTTAAACAACTCAAACTTTGCTATTAGATCTCACATATTATTTCACTATTTGTCTGGACAGCAATTGCTCAAAATATTCTTCACAAGGTAGAGCACTGCCTTCCATGGATAACCCACTAATTCTCATACGATACTGAAAACTGCAGAAAACAGAATCTGTACATTTGTATTACTAGCCAACTTGCATGCATAACAGTGCAACCTTCTAATGATGCTTATTTGGTTTCCCATTACCAAAAGAGCTACCTTCCTGAGCATACTACTGTTTAAAATTATGAAAATATAATGTTGCCATCCACTAAAGAGAAAAAGTACAGTTATGTACACTTACCATAAATGTAGATGTTCGAGTGTATTCACTGTTGCAGTCATTACATTAGGGTTATCTGCTTGCAGGTAGCCCTCAGTCGGCCTGATTAACAAAGTCCTGGGTCCTGCATCGGTTACTGTCCCTTCTTCCATGACATCAGGTCGTCAGGGGTATAAAACATGCAGCTGACGCCATTACATCAGTTTTTCATGCCCCAGATGTCAGTTGCCCCCTAATGGGAAGCAATTAAATATAAAAGTACAATGATATACCTCCAACATAAAAGCAAATACACCAAAAAGGCTATTAAGCATAGTAAAGGAAAGTAGAGGTATAGCCAAAAGAAGTTAGGGGGCTGGAGGGAGGGTAACCAGGACTGCAACAGTGAATACACTCGAACATCTACATTTATGGTAAGTGTACACAACTGTACTATGTTCTTCGTGTTTCACTGTTGTAGTCATTACATTTGGGTAGATTCCCAAAGCTATGGTTGGGAGGAGGAATTTAGATCACAATAGTACCAGCTATAAGGCCCTGCAAGACTGCAGTGGCAAAGCCAGCTCTGGATTTAGAGAAAATTGGCAAATGATAATGCTTGGTGAAAGTATGTACAGAACTCCAGGTTGCAGCTTCTAGGATGTCCCTGGTAGGGACACCTCTGAGAAAGGCTGTAGAGGTAGATGCAGCCCTGGTGGAGTGAGGTCTGATCCCCTGGGGGATAGGTTTTCCATGGTGCTTATAGCAGAAATTAATGCAATGGCCTATCCATTTGGAAATGGTTTGCTTTGAAATAGCCTTCCCCTCTGCCCCTGCAGCAAATACCAACAGCAGTTCAGATTTCCTTTGAGGTTTACCTGTCCAAGTAGAATATAAGTTGTCTGTGCACATCTACGGAATGCAGTATCCTTTCCCCTTTGTTCTGTGGATTGGGAAAGAAGGTTGGCAAATGAATGGACTGATTAAGAGCTACACTGGATACCACCTTGGGCATGAAGGATGGATTGGTTCTGAGGCACACCCTGTCCGCATGAAAGATGATGAAAGGCTCCACTGCCATAAGGGCCTGTAATTCAGATATCCTTCTAGCTGAAGTGATTGCTAAAAGGAAAGCTGTTTTCCAAGAAAGAAATTTTAAGTCTGCAGTAGCAGCTGGCTCGAAAGGAGGTAGAGTGAGTTTCTCCAAAACAAAGTTAAGGTCCCAGGCTGGAGTTGGAGCTCTCCTGGGTGGTCTCAAATTTTTGGACCCTCTGAGGAACTGCTTGAGCAGTGGATGAGAGAAGAGGGGAGGTTCTGTGTTATAATGAGCTGAAATGGCTGAGGCGTGGATTTTAATGGAGGAAAAAGACAGGCCCTTGTGAAACATCTCAGTTAAGTATTGTAAAATCTGAAGTAAATTGGGTGCTGCTGTGCTCATCCCTTGAGATTGGTTCCAGGCACAGAATCTTTTCCATTTTTCAGCATAAGATTTTCTAGTACTAGGCCTCCTTACCTCTAAAATGATATCCATCACAGGTTTACTGAGGGATGGTAAAGGAGAGATTATGTAATTAGCCAGGCTGCAAGGTTCAGTGTTAGAAGCTGAGGGTGCAGAATCTGGTTCTCCTGCTGAGACAACAGGGAAGGAGTCTGAGGCAGGTGCCATGGGGATAACTGTGACACACTGTGCAGGAGGGGGGTACCAGTGTTGGCATGGCCAGTCTGGAGCAATCAAAATCATCCTTGGTTTGTCCTGTTTTATTTTTATTAGTACTTTGGAGAGCAGAGGCAGAGGGGGGAAGGCATCAACTGATAGGTTTTTACAGCTGAAGGACAGAGCATCCACTTTCCAGGCTTGTTTGTGGGGAGTCCTTGTGCAACATTTGTCCAACTGGTAGTTCTGGAGGCAGGCAAACAGGTCTACATCTGGGCTCCCCCATTTGCTTGTCAACATGTTGAAAATCCTTGGTTCCAGTTTCCATTCGTGTGTGTCCCTGAGGTTTCTGCTTAGTCCGTCTGCCAGTGTATTTAATTTTCCTGGCAGGAAATGAGCTTGCAGGTGCACTTGGTAGCTCAAGGCTGTGTTCCACAATGCCATGGCTAGTCTACAGAGGGGGTAAGAATGTGTACCCCCCTGCTTGTTAATGTACCACATAACCATGGTGTTGTCCACCTTTACCATTAGTTGTCCGGGAAGAATGTGGTCCTTGAAGGCTGCCAGAGCATTCTGTACAGCTAACATTTCTTTTTGATTGATATGCAGGTGCATTTGACTTCGGTTCCATTTGTCCTGAATGCACTTCCCTGCCAGGTGAGCCCCCCCCCCCATGCATAATCTGATGAGTCTGTTGTTAGGGTTTGGGCGGCATGGGGTGGTGTGAAAGGTAGTCCCTTGTTTTGGTGACAGGCCTCTGCCCACCAAAGGAACTTAAGGTAAGATAGGAATCATTGCTTCTAGATCCTGAGAATGTTGACACCATAGGCTTTTTAGATACCACTGTAGTTGCCCCATATGCAGTCTTGCATATGGAATTAGAAGAATGCAGGAGGCCATGAACCCCAAGGCTTGCAGTATTTGTCTTTCAGATAGCAGAATTTTTGTGGCCACTTGTTTGAAGTAGGTTGTCAAATGAATTTGTTTCTCTGGCATGAGGTAAGCCATCTAGGAAGTTGTATTCAAGCTTGCTCCCAGGAATATAATTTGTTGACAGGCTACCAGGTGTGATTTCTTTTTGTTTATGGTGTACCCCAGACAAGTTAGAACCCTTTGTATAAAGGCCAGATGATTCAAAAGTATGTCCTGGCTTTCTGCCTGAATTAGACAATCGTCCAGGTATGGGTATATCTGAATATTTCTTTGCCTGCAAAATGCAATAACTGGAGCTAGGCACTTTGTGAATACCCTGGGCACAGTAGATAAGCCAAAGGGTAGTGCAGAGAACTGATAGTGCATGTAGCCTGCTTTGAAGCGTAGCTATCTTCTGCAAGATTCCCTGATTGGGATGTGCAGGTATGCTTCTTTTAAATCTAGTGTTGCCAACCAGGCATCTTTGCCTACCATAGGAAGTAATTAGTGAAGAGTCAGCATCTTGAATTTTGGAATCTCCAAAAAGGTGTTTAGACAGGTCCAGGATAGGACGTCATGAATTGTCTTTTCTGGGTACCAGGAAAAGTCTCAAATAGAAACCTTGTACTTTTCCTCTTCTGGTACCAGTTGAATAGCCCCCATGCTTAAGAGAGAAAGTACTTGTTTTTGGGCCTCTGCCCACTGATTTGGGGGGTACATTCGGCCACCTGCTTGGTGTTGGCAATGCGTGGAAGTGAAATCTGTATCCCTGGGACACTATATTTAAAACCCATTTGTCCTGGGTAATGAGTTCCCAATTCTTTGCATGAAGAGCAATCTTTCCCCCCAAAGGGGCAGTCAGTTGATAAGTGCTTGGAAATTTTAAAAGGAAGTCATTGAGACAGTTTACCATAGGGGGAGTCTTATTACTCCTAGATTTGGAAGTGGAGGCCCCCCACTGCTTAGTCCTGTGTGTCCCCTGGGACTGAAACCTGGGGTTTTTGCTGTGTCTGGGTTTGGCTTGAGAAGACCTGGAAGGGGCTGGAAAGGACCAATTCTTAGAGGGCCAGTGCCTACTAAATCTAGGAGGCTGAACTTGTAAGAAATCTTTAACAGTTTGCATAGATTTAGCTTTATCTTCCATCTTTTTAAGAACTTCCTCAGCCTTGTTGCCAAACAGGCGATCCTGATTTAAGGGAGCATCCAACAATTTAGCTTTAACATGATCAGGCAAAGACTGCTCCTTAAGCCAAGCATGCCTACTGAACACAAACCCAGTAACAGCAGCCCTGCAAGAGGCCTCTAATGAATCAAAACCACATTGCAAAGTATGTTTTCCAACTTGTTCAGCAAAATGCATTAAATCCTGTAATTCTTTATTTTCCACACAGTCAGGAATCAACATCATTTTCTGTTTAAGCAGTCCAATAACATGTTGCTGATACTTTAACATATGAAACTGGCAGTTTAAAGCCCTAATGGCCAAAGTTGCAGAAGTGTAAACCTTCTTACCCCATCTATCCAGCGCCCTTGAGTCTCTATTAGAAGGGGTAGGATTTTTGGCAGTAGAAGCCTTAATGCCCTTGCGCCCTTGTGAAATAGTCCCTGGATCTGCAATAGGATTTTTAAAAAGGAACTTGTGGGACTCAGGGACCCTGTAGTATCTGTCAGGTTTTCTGGGAGCAGGAGGCAAGGAATCAGGGGACAAACTAGATTCCGAAAAAGCATCATCAACAATGTCTAGTACAGGAGGAATAGCTAAAGGCCTATGCTGAGATAAGGGAAGAAAATCCCTAAGCCTCTTTTTTGAAACAGAAATATCCTGGCTTTCCCAGTGGAAATGCTCAGGTTTCCCCAAAAGAAAAACCCTCAGGAAGGGAAGCAAAGGGAATGGAGTCCTCTGCATCAGAATCTTCATAAGTAGATAAGAGCAAATCCAGATCATCAGAAGAATCAGAAAAAAACAGAATCCTGATCAGAAGATTCATAATCAACTTCAGTCCTAGGCCTCTTAGAAGATGGGGGTTGGCTACCCCTGATTAGAATTATTAGATCTTCAGCCATTCTTATTTGTTTTTTAGGCATAGAGGCCTGAGCATGTGGCCTGGGCATCGTTTTTTTAGGCATGGATTGAGATTTAGGCCTAAGTAAAGAAGGAGGCGTCGATTTAATATGCAAGTCCGTAGGCCTGAATACACCCTCAGAAGCCAGTGCCTGCACAGCGGCTCCGGACCCATCCAAGGTAGAGACATCTGCGGGTTCCATAGTTGAAGCTTCTCGCGGCATACCAGACTCCGAATGGGTCTCAATAGAGGCTTGGAAATCAGAATTAGTGGGTATCAGGGGCTGCAAAAGCTCCTCACTGAGTACTGGCGACCTGGCAACTGGCTTAGGAGAAGCATTGTTGGCAGTTTTGGACCTCGGCGGCCTGTCTCTGTCTTTATCTTTGCATTTTTTCAGAATCCCAGTAGTCAGATGGCTAACTGATGACATTTCTGGATAATTAAACCGAGAACCAAAATATTTAGAGGTGAAAATATACAGACGACGGATAGTGCGCTGATTAAATAAAGCACAAAACCGACAGCGAGGTACATCGTGGTCAGGGCCTAGGCAAGGAATACAGTGCAAATGAAAATCTTTATGAGGTATTTGCTTTCCACAAGTAATGCAATTATTAACTTTTACTGACATCGGTAAAGAGCAAGAAAAAGTTTCCCCAACGGGGTACTTAGCTTTAGTTGAAGACTTCGGTTCTGAAACTCGAAAACGAAAATTTAAGGAGTCGGCCGACCGGCACTTGCAACTGCTTCTGCTTCAGGCACTGCATGGCAAGAAAGACTGATGTAATGGCGTCGGCTGCATGTTTTATACCCCTGATGACCTGACGTCATGGAAGAAGGGACAGCAACCGACGCAGGACCCAAGACTTTGTTAATCAGGCCGACTGAGGGCTACCTGCAAGCAGATAACCCTAATGTAATGACTGCAGCAGTGAAACATGAAAAACATCTTACCTTTAAAGAACAAGCTAACCATCCAAGGTCCAGTCAGGAACAAAATCTTACACTTCCCTATCCATGATTCAAAACCGCCACAGGTGAGGGATCCTTTTCTAGACTCAAACAAGTCACATGGAATAAAAATCCCTGAAGTGGTCAGAAAAGCCTTTCTCTTGGTTCATCTCATAAGTAAAGGGATTTCATCCAAAAAAAGGAGGTTATTACCTCTCTGCACTTCTCCCTCCTTAGGTCAGTAATTGAGAACAATGCCTCGTTTGGTATGTACCCCTTACAACACCTGCACCAACTAGAAAGGCCACAGAAATACCTCACAAAGAGGATCCATGGCCTCCAACACCTGTCCTATGTGAACATGCTCAAATCACTCTACTCGGTATCATACAGATTGCTCAGAGATGATCTGTGTCTACAAGGCAATATTGGACCCTGCCCTACTAGAGATGCTCCATATCATAAGTTTAACTCTTCATGCATTACCCACTTGAAAGGCCTAAATCTAATATGCGACATCAACAAAACCTGCTGGACAGACAGGTTTGTCTCCCAGAGGCTGCCCCATCTCTGGAATAGTCTTCCCATACATGTCAAACAGAGTCCCTCGCTGAGCCTCTTCAAGTGCAACCTTCATAAGTGGATGGGAAAAGTACAGTTGTGTACACTTACCATAAACGTAGATGTGCAAGTGTATTCACTGTTGCAGTCATCACTTGTGGGTATTCCTGCTGTGGTAGCCCTCGGTCGGCCCGAATACCAGAGTCAATGTTTTTGTGCTCCGGCTGCCGTCGCCTGTAGTTTGACATCAGGTAGTCAGTGCTAAAAAGCAAGGAACCCAACATCACTGCATCAGTTTTTTTTGCCCTAACCCATCAGAAGCACAAAGGAAAAGAGAGAAAAGTGGTCCTGGGGGCTAAAGGCCACCTTGGGAAGCTTGTGTCCCCCTAGGGGAACATGTTAAATGGGGGATGGAGGGAGGGAAACCAAGACTGCAACAATGGATACACTCGAACATCTACATTTATGGTAAGTGTACACAACTGTACTATGTTGTTCATGTGTCACTGTTGCAGTCATCACCTGTGGGAGGATTCCCAAAGCTGAGGAAAAGGGTGGAAGGACATGTTGAGTTCTAGGTATGGGACAGGAGGTCCTGCAGAATTGCAGAGGCAAACCCTGCCCTAGACTTAGAAAAGAGGGGTAGGTGGTAATGCTTTGTAAAGGTATGGATAGTGGTCCAGGTGGCCACTTCCAAGATGTCCCTGGTAGGTACTCCTCTGAGGAAGGCAGTGGAAGTGGAGGTTGCCCTAGTGGAGTGGGTACGGATAGACTTAGGGATGGGTTTCCCATGTAGTCTATAGCAACAATGGAATCAGTGTGAAATCCATTTGGAAATGGTTTGTTTGGAGATGGGCTTCCCCTCTGCCCCTGGGGCAAAGCTTACAAGAAGCTGGTCTGTTTTTCTGAGTGGCTTAGTACAGTCCAGATAGTAGCCAAGTTATCTGTGCACATCTAGTGAGTGTAGAATTCTTTTCCCCTTGTTCTGAGGATTGGGAAAGAAGGTGGTAAGGTGTATGGCCTGGTTAAGGGTCACATCAGATACCACCTTGGGCATAAAGGAGGGGTTAGTCCTCAGGGAGACTCTGTCTTCATGGAAAATAATGAAGAGCTCAACAGCCATGGGAGCTTGAAGTTCCGAGACCCTTCTGGCTGAGGTAATAGCTAGTAGGAAGGCAGTCTTCCGAGAGAGGTATTTCAATTCTGCTGAAGCAGCTGGTTTGAAAGGAGACAAGGTTAGTTTTTCTAACACATAATTCAGGTCCCAGGGTGGCGAAGGCCTTCTGGGAAGCCTGATATTAGAAGCCCCTTTGAGGAATTGCTTAAGCAAAGAATAAGAGAAGAGGGGTGGGTCTGAATCATAATGGGCAGAGATGGCTGAGGCATGGATTTTAATAGAGGAGAAAGAGGCGCCACTATTGAGCAACTCTGCTAGGTAATCCAGGATGAGAGGGATGGAAGGCTGGGAGGTACTGCCCTCTTTTGATTGTTTCCAGGAGCAGAATCTCTTCCATTTTCCTGCATAGGATTTTCTTGTGCTGGGCCTTCTGGCCTCTATGATTATGTCCAAGGCCTGTTTGCTTAACAGAGGCTCCTTGTTAGTTTTTAGTGTATAAGCCATGCTGAGAGTTTGAGAGTCTGTAGGTCTGGGTGCAGTACCTTCCCCCTCTCCTGGGTCAAGAGGTCTGACATCAGGGGAAGCAGCTTTGAGGGCTGTAAGTTCAGACAGCATAATAAGGCGTACCAATGCTGTCTGTGCCAATCTGGAGCAATGAGGATGGCCTTTGGTCTCTCCTCTCTTATTTTTATCAGAACCTTGGGAATAAGGGGCAGAGGAGGGTATGCATACACAAAGAGGGAGCTCCAGGGAAAGGTCATGGCATCCACCTTCCATGCTAGGAGGTGATACTCCCTGGTACAGAACTTGTGCAGTTGGTGGTTGAGGTGGAAGGCAAAGAGGTCCACTTCTGGGGTCCCTCACTCCTGGGTGATTTGCAGAAAGATTTCTTTGTGGAGCTGCCATTTGTGGGGGTCCAGTAAGTTTCTGCTTAGGTGGTCCTCCAGTGTGTTGTTGTTCCCTGGTAAGTATTGGGCAATTAGGTGTAGCCCCATGGAGGTGTCTGTAAGCCAGAGACTCATGGCTAACCTGCACAGGGGGTAAGTTGGGTGTCCCCCTGCTTGTTGATGTACCACATAACTGTGGTGTTGTCTGTTTTTATAAGAAGGACCCCTGTCCTGAGATGGGGTTGGAAGGAAGTCAGAGCCTTTTGCAATGCCATCATTTCTTTCTGGTTGATGTGTAAGTGAAGTTGCTGGACATTCCAAAGGCCTTGGGTACACCTGCCTGCTAGGTGAGCACCCCAAGCAATGTCTGAGGCGTCGGTGGTGATAGTCTGGCCGGAAGGGTGGAGGATGAAGGGAAGACCCTTGTTCATGGCACAGACCTCTCCCCACCAGAGAAATTCAGCCCTTATACAAAGGAACAGAGGGAGAGTGGTCTCTAGGGACTGAGTGCTGACACCAAAGGTTCTTTAAGTACCACTGAAGGTTTTTCATGTGAAGCCTGGCGAGAGGGATGAGAAGGTTGGGAGGGTGGCCTAATGGTTAAGGTGTTTGCCTTGCAAGCATAAGGTGCAGGGTTTGAGCCTCACAAGGGATAATTGGCTAGGCTTAAAATGGCTCACAAGGGCAGTTAGCTTAGTAATATGTTTCTTTCTTTCTAATGCCATGTATCCCAGGGCTTGCAGGAACTTTCTTGCAGTGAGGTGACTTCTGGAAGCCAGCTGGGTGAAGTAGTGAGGCAGGAAGCTCTGCTTTTCTGGGGATAGGAAGGCCATTTGGGTTGCTGTGTCTAATACAGCTCCCAGGAAAACAATTTTTCTGGTGGGGATTTGCTTTGATTTTTTCTCGTTGATGGTGAGCCCTAGGGAAGTTAGGAGTGATTTGACAAAGAGAAGGCCCTGGAGCAAATTTTCTTTGCACTCTGCTTGAATGAGGCAGTCATCCAGATAAGGGTAAATCTATATATTCTCTGTCTGCGAATGCTATAGCCAGGGCCAAGCATTTGGTGAATACTCTGGGAGCAGTAGATAAGCCAAAGGGCAGTGCAGAGAACTGAAAGTGTTGATATCCTGCTCTGAAGTGCAGGAATTTTCTGCACGATTCTTTGATGGGGATGTGGAGGTAAGCATCTTTTAGGTCTAGTGTCACAAACCAGGCATTTTGTGTGATCATAGGCAGGAGCTGCTGCAAGGTTAGCATTTTGAATCTGGGGACCACCAAGGAGGTGTTCAGTTTGGAGAGATCCAGGATGGGGAGCCAAGTGCACTCTTTTCTTGGAACAAGGAATAGTCTGGAGTAAAAGCCTTTTCCTGTTTGATCTGGAGGGACAGGTTGTACTGCCCCCTGGGATATTAGAGTTTGGACCTGATTCAATGCCTCTGCCCACTGGTTTGGGGGGAGATCTGAGTACCCTTTTGGAATAGGGAGTTCACTGAAGGAGAATCTGTATCCCTGAGAAATTATTTTTAAGACCCATTGGTCCTTGGTTATAGAGACCCAATTGTCCTTGAAACGGGTGAGCCTTCTTCCTAGTTTTTGATGAGTGAAAGGAGGGCAGAGGGGGGGTGGGAGAGTCATTTTGAGTGCTTGCCATAAAAGCTTGGCTTAGAACTCCCTGCCTTAGAGATGGAAGTGGTCCATTGTTTGCTCCTTTGCTGCCCCTGGGATAGGGGTCTAGATGGCCTGTCACTGCAGGGCTTACCTTGGCCCTTCCTGCTAGGTACAGGGAAGGCCCAGTACTTAGAGGGAAAGTTCCTGCTGAATCTGGGAGGTTGAGCTTGAAAGATATATTTTACTGCTGTACAGGTATTTGGGAGAATCCGGTACTCTGTAGTACCTGTCAGGTTTAGTTGGGGCAGGTGGCAGGGCATGAGGGGCTAAGCTGGATTCATGGAAAACATCATCCACCATGTCCAAAATAGGTGGGGTGGCCAGAGTTCTGTGTTAGGGCAGGTCCAGAAACTCTGCAAGTCATTTCTTTGACTATGGGAAGTCTTGAGATTCCCATTGAAAATGTTCCCTGAGGGAATGAAGGGTTTCCCCAAAGGAGAGGTCCTCTGGAGGGGAGGCAGAAGGGATGGATTCCTCTGCATCTGAATCCTCAAACAGTTAAGGGATGTTGTTCCTCTTCAAAAGCAGAATAATCAGATTCCTCAGACCCTTGGTCTGTCAATTTCTGGAGAAGGATGCCTTTTCCTTTTAGGAGTGGGGGCCTGAGTACTTCAGATAAGGGAGATGAGATCCTCTGCCATTTTAAGCATTTGAGCTTGGGGTGGAAGAACAGTAGCAAGATGGTGGCTAGAAGCAGATTTCCTAGGAGTGGCCTGGCTTCTAGGTCTGAGAGAATCCATCAGTCTCTGAGAAGCGGTAGTCTGATGCAAAAACGTCATTTTTTTGTCTGGAATCGGTAGTGCGAAAGGCTTCAACAGAAGCCGGTACCTGCGTCGTGGCTCCAGACCCAACCGAGGCAAAGACAACCAAAGGCCTGGAAGATGAAGTGATTTCTGAGGCATACTGGACTCTGAAAGGGTCTCGCAAGAGGCCTGTGCAAAAAGTGAGTTGGGCATCGAGGCTATGAAAGCACCTCACTGAATTCCAGAGAACTGACAACTTGCTTAGCGGAAGCATCGTCGGAAGGCTTAAGCTTGTGTGGTCTGTCTATCTTTATCTCTACATTTTTTCGGAATGTCAACAGATTGTTGGTTGATGGACACCATATTGGAATTTGAGGATGGAATATGAAAAATTGTCTACAAAGAGAGCTCTACGGCAAATGGTTCTCGCATTAAAGAGGGCATAGAACTGGCAACAAGGGACGTCATGGTCTGGGCCTAAACAAGTGATGCAGTAAGAAAGTCTCAGTGTGGGATCTGCTTTCCACAGACAAGACAATTAACTTTTTCGGACATCGTCCCCAACGGGGTACTTAGTTTTAGACATTTTCAGCTGAAATTCAACTTCTGGTAGCGACTGACCGGCACTCGTGCAAACTGCTTCTGCTACGGGCTCCACGGCAAAAAAGACTAATGTAATGACATCAGCTGCCTTGCTTTATAGCACTGATGACCTGTCAGACTACAGGCGATGGCAGTCGGCGCACAAAAACTGACTCTGGTATTCGGGCCAACCGAGGGCTACCACAGTAAGGATAACCCACAGGTGATGACTGCAACAGTGAAACACGAAGAACATTCACAAATTTGCCTCAGGGGTTCCACCTGTGTCCCTCATCAACAGGGGCAAAATATGCTGACTGAGTTTTCTTTTTTGGGGATAAACTCTTGTAAGAGCCCCAGGGCCATTAGCCTAGTAACCTCCTATGATCCTACAAAATGCAAACACCAAAAACCCTAACATAACTTAAACCTAACTTAAGGAAGCCCCTACAAAAAGGAGTTACATGCAGTTGCTTTAGAGACCATAGTCAAATGTCTTGATATTACCTGTCTTTACTCATTTAACTTTTTAAGTACTAACTTAGACAATTTAATAATTTATTTATTGACATTTGTCAGAAAAGTCCGAATTTGTAAATATTCTATACATGATTTCTTTATCAGATGGAAGATTTCCAGACTTAACTGTCATTTCCACACTGGTCCATACTAATAATTTCATGAAGCTAATTGAATATAGGTCAAAGATTTTGTAATCTTACTGTACATTTGCTCCTGATATGTTTACTATGCTACAATCTTTGCTTTCATACATTCTGGCACTATTATATTTAATGTACGACAATGGAAAATTGGGCTAGAATCTGACTATATATACTGTAATAAATTGCTGTTATCACCTGGGTTGTTTCTGAAAAGGAATGGAAGACTAGCTCAACTACCCAGTTAACAAATAGCAAAATAAAATCATTAATAACAATAAGCATTCAACAGCATTGTGTATTTACAAAATGCAAAAAAAAAAAATGGGGGACTGGAAAAAAGTTAAATACAGGGTGGTGAGAGAATGGTATGGGGGTGCTTGATAGGATAAGAAACGATTTGTGAGGAGTAAGACAGCAGATTTGGAAAAGAGTTATTAAATATGCTAATTGTGTTAGTTTCCCAAGGTTAAGCTGTGTCAAAGGAGGTGGGTGGACAGTGACTTATCAGGTAACACCTTGGGATCTGAAGCATTTACATGATGCATGCTTCTTTGAATAGTTTTTTTTTTGTTTTTGTTTTTTTTTTGTTTTGTTTTTTATTACTGTCTTGTCTGAATTTATGGAAGGGACAGGTGGGTTGTAGTTCTTTTGGCAGAGAGTTCCACGTCTGAGATGCCATTATTGAAAAGACATATCCAGCAGAATGGAGTTTATTTAAAAAAATGAGTAAATTAAGGGAAGACAGCTAATTTGGTTATATGTTGTGGTTGTGCCAGGGAGATGTGAAACGTTTCATTGTTCATTAGTTTGTATGTTAGAGAAATTGGGCTACTGTTGGCCGAAGGAGGAGAAGAGAGGAAAGGCATGCCCGAAGGCAGGTAAAGGCTAGGACTGTGATAGTGAGGGTCGGAACTTTGAATGTTGGCAGTATGACTGGTATAGGGAGAGAGCTAGCTGATATGATGGACCGAAGGAAGGTTGGTATATTGTGTGTGCAAGAGACCAGATGGAAGGGGAGCAAGGCTAGGTGTATCGGAGGCGGTTTCAAATTGTTTTATTATGGTGTGGATGGGAGGAGAAATGGCGTAGGCATTATCCTGAAGGAACAGTATGCTACGATTGTTTTGGAGGTGAAAAGAGTGTTGGATAGAGTAATGTTTATGAAGCTGGAAATTGATGGTGTGCGATGGATGAGAATGAAAAATTTTGGAATGAGCTGGATGAAGTGGTGATGACTCTACCCAAGGGTGAGAGACTGGTGATTGGAGCAGATTTCAATGGGCATGTTGGTGAAGGGAACATAGGGGATGAGGAAGTGATGGGTAGGTATGGTGTTAAGCAAAGGAATGCAGAAGGTCAGATGGTAGTGGATTTTGCGAAAAGGATGGACATGGCTGTGATGAATATGTATTTTAACAAGAGGGAGGAGCATAGGGTGACATACAAGAGTGGAGTAAAATTCACACAGCTGGATTATATCTTATGAAGAAGGGCCAGTCTGAAGGAGATTGGAGACTGTAAAGTGGTGGCAGGGGAAAGTGTAGTTAGGCAGCATAGGATGGTGGTTTGTAGGATGACACTGGTGATCAAGAAGAGGAGGAGGAGTGTGAGGGCAGCACCAAGGATCAAATGGTGGTAATTGAAAAAGGGTAATTGTGAGGTGATGTTTAGGGAAGAGTTAAGACAGGCACTGGGTGGCAGTGAAGAGTTACCGAATAGCTGGGTAACTACAGCAGAGCTAGTAAGAGAGATGGCTAGAAAGGTGTTTGGTGTGACATCTGGAAAGAGGAAGGAGGACAAGGAGACTGGGTGGTGGAATGAAGAAGTACAGGAGAGTATACAGAGAAAGAGGTTGGTGAAGAAGAAGTGGGATTGTCAGAGAGATGAAGAAAGTAGAAAAGAGTATAAGGAGATGAGGTGCATGGCAAAAAGAGAGGTGGCTAAGGATAAGAGGTATGAAGAATTGTATAAAAGGTTGGACACTAAGGAGGGAGAAAAGGACCTGTACCGATTGGCTAGACAGAGGGACCAAGCTAGCAAAGATGTGCAGTAGGTAAGGTTGATAAAGAATAATGAGGGAAACGTACTCACAAGTGAGGAGAGTGTGTTGAGCAGATGAAAAGAGTACTTTGAGGGGCTGATGAATGAAGAGAATGAGAGGGAGAGAAGGTTGGATGATGTCTGGATAGTGAATCATGAAGTGCAGTGGATTAGCAAGGAGGAAGTAAGGATAGCTATGAAGAGGATGAAGAATGGAAAGACTGTTGGTCCAGATGACATACCTGTGGAAGCATGGAGGTGTTTAGGTGAAATGGCAGTGGAGTTTTTAACTAGATTGTTTAATGAAATCTTGGAAAGTGAGAGGATGCCTGAGGAATGAAGAAAAAGTGTTTTGGTACCGATTTTTAAGAATAAGGGTGATGTGCAGAGCTGTAGTAACTACAGAGGGATTAAATTGATCAGTCACAGCATGATGTTATGGGAAAGAGTAGTGGAAGCTAGGTTAAGAAGGGAGGTGATGATTAGTGATCAGCAGTATGGTTTCATGCCAGGAAAGAGCACTACAGATGCGATGTTTGCTCTGAGAGTGTTGATGGAGAAGTACAGAGAAGGTCAGAAGGAGTTGCATTGTGTCTTTGTGGATTTAGAGAAAGCATATGACAGGGTGCCTAGAGAGGAGTTGTGGTATTGTATGAGGAAGTTGGGAGTGTCAGAGAAGTATGTAAGAGTGGTACAGGATATGTACGAGGGTAGTGTGACAGCGGTGAGGTCTGCGGTGGGAGTGATGGATGCATTTAAGGTGGAGGTGGGATTACATCAAGGATCAGCTCTGAGCCCTTTCTTATTTGCAATGGTGGTGGACAGGTTGACAGATGAGATCAGACAGGAATCCCTGTGGACTATGATGTTTGCAGATGACATTGTGATCTGTAGTGAGAGTAGGGAACAGGTGGAGGAGACCCTGGAGAGGTGGAGATATGCTCTAGAGAGAAAAGGAATGAAGGTCAGCAGGACTAAGACAGCATATATGTATGTGAATGAGAGGGAGGATAGAGGAATGGTGAGGATACAGGGAGTAGAGGTGGCGAAGGTGAATGAGTTTAAGTATTTGGGATCAACAGTTCAGAGTAATGGTGAGTGTGGAAGAGAGGTGAAGAAGAGAGTACAGGCAGGATGGAGTGGGTGGAGAAGAGTGTGAGGAGTGATTTGTGACAGACGAGTACCAGTAAGAGTGAAAGGGAAGGTCTACAAGAGGGTAGTGAGACCAGCTATGTTATATGGGTTGGAGACAGTGGCACTGACAAAAAAGCAGGAGTCAGAGCTTGATGTGGCAGAGTTGAAGTTGTTAAGATTTGAAATAGGTGTGACGAGGATGGACAGGATTAGGAATAAGTATATTAGAGGGTCAGCTCAGGTTGGAAGGTTTGGAGACAAAGCCATAGAGGCAAGATTACGTTGGTTTGGACATGTGCTGTGGAGGGATGCATAGTATATTTGGAAAAAGATGCTAAGGATGAAGCTGCCAGGTAACAGGAAAAGTGGAAGGCCTAAGATAAGGTTTATGGATGTGGTGAGAGAGGACATGCAGATGGTTGGTGTGACAGAGCAAGATGCAGAGGACAGGAAGAAATGGAAACAGTTGAGCTGCTGTAGCGACTCCTAATGGGAGCAGCTGAAAGAAGAAGAAGTATGTTAGACAAGCAGCAGTGATGTGCATATTTGTTTTATAAGGAGCCATTTGGTTTTGGTTAAGACTGTGCAGTGATGCTCAGCATCAAATCTGCAAATATGGTTAGCCAACATTCGGAGGGTGGGCAGGTGTTTCCTTGAATGCCATAGTTTTGAGAGGAAGGCCTTGTTCAAGTTGCACAAGGCAGCATGACCATTTTGCCTATATCCTTTCTGTTGTCTAGTGAGAGGAAGTGCAATACTGTTTTAGCTCAAAATAGGAGGGTAGTGATTTTGAATTGCTACGTTAGCGTTGCCTCACAGTAATATGCTGTCCGGTTCGATTCTCAGCTAGAGCATCTTCTGCGTGGAGACATGCGTGAATAGGCGTACCTTCGTTGAAGGTTGTGCATCAGGGTTGGTAACTCGGCATGTAAAAATCAACTACCAATCATTAGCGGACCGGAGTTCCGCTGTGGCGACCCCTAACCGGGAAAAGCCAAAAGAAACAACAACGACGACTGTGTTGGAAGCTCAACTACTGGTCTAGCTAAACAGAGTACTTCCTATGCTGTATGTTTACACTGTTCAAGACAGTATTTAGTGGTGTCTGAGCAACATATCTTGTAGCTGTAATTAAAACAGAATATTTACATATATGTAATACTCCAGATTAAATAAATAGTGCCTGGTAAAGAATCAAAGCACCAGTGCTTAAAGTGCTCCACTGAGTGACTGATCTATCACCATAAGTACTTATGGCTGGTCTGTAAGAATAGCAGTGTCATGTGAAGAGTACAGCATAATGGTAGATATTCATGTATGCAATATCATTTTCTTTGTTTCAGTTTCCAAGTAGGAGAACTATGGCATCCATGCTAGTCCAAGCTTTTTTTTTTTTGGACTTTCACCCCCACAATGACCATCAAGCTCTGTTGAATATCCAATTAATCCATTAATTCCTTCAAGGGAATTTAAGAATTCACCATCACATTTGTTCCCTTATCTGGTGAGAATCAGATACTGAGAGTAGTGCCTTCATCCATCAGGAGGGTGGAGGATTTTTTTTTTTTATGGTCTTAGAGCCTGTCCCCTCCCCAAGTAGCTTGTATACTATGCTAAAGACAGCTGCTACCAGGAGGTGCAAATGTGTTATGGCAGATATCAAGTCTACTGGTCAGGTGACTTACCTCTAGCAGCATGTGCATATTAGTCCCTTTGTTGCTGGTGATTCATCTGCACTCCCACAGGTCTCACCAATGAGCCAAGCCGCCATCCTCTCCCCCAGTATGGATAAGCCAGCATCAGCCTCTCAACCCCATTCTCCACTCCCTCATCGGCCTGCTTCTTTCAGTGCATGTGATGCTAGTCTAACATAGGTCACCTGGGGCACCATTAGAGCTATGCTCCTCTATGCCATGGAGCTGGGGAGTCCACACTGGCCCGAGCTTTGAAGAACACCCAACTTTGTACTGCATCCAAAGCAAAAAATGGCAGGAACACCTAGGCTTCACAATATAAACATGTTTTATTAAAATAGGACAGATGAACGCTTTTGCGTTGTGTAGCCAACACTTCTTCAGATCATAAAAAACACAAGTTTACCAAAGAGTTTAAAACATTTAACCAAGTAACAACCATTAATAACCAATCACATTAAGTCCATTTTCTTCCCTTCAATACTGTTTTTTAAAGAAACATATGCATTTTTACCAGGGTATTTGTCAGCTTGTAACCTTAAGATCGATTTAAGTTCCATCATTTTAGTATAGTTGGTGACGTCACCCCCCAAAGACCCACATGAACAATCTGTAGTACTCTAGGTTCATAGGTAGGTACTAGGCTATCTGCCCAAAGGTATTTATAAGCCTAGCCAGAATGTGTTGGCTTTTGCCACCCCCTTAGATTAGTTCCCTGTGCCTCTGTCCAGCAGAGCCACTGAAGTGATCCCCGAGGTAAACTTTCTTTTTCCCATCCACTCGTCAAGATTTCTTCTGAAGAGTGTTAGCGAGGAGCTCTGCCTGATGTAGATTGAGATCTTGTTCCAAAGCATGGGAAGTCTCTGGGACAGAAATCTATCCCTCCAGCACATCCTATTTATTGTTGTGGTGAGGTTTAGATCCCTAGAGCGTGTGGCTCGCAGAGATAAGGTTTTCTTTAGGTGGAGCATGTCCATCAGTTCTGGGTTGGACATGGCCTTGTATGTCAGGCAGAGATCACCTCTGAGTAGGTGGTATGCAACCGAGTACAGCTGTAATTTCTTCAGTCGAGCTGCATAGGGCATCTGTTTGAGGTGAAGTACTTCTGTGGTCTTTCCAGCAGGTGTCTTGTAAGGTACATTCCAAATGCGGCGTTGTACTCTATGATGGATCTGATGAGTGATGAGTAGAGGGGTAGACAAAATCATGTCCTGCATTTTCTTGGATGAGTTTTGCTAAAGCATTATTGATGTTTCTGGTTCTATCATAAGAATGGCTAAAAATTCTGTCTTTCAATCTCTTATTCATCTTGCCAACATAGAATCCTTAACAGGATTTACATGTGGCCAAATATATCAATAATGTTGATGGAAGGATTAGTTTACCTTCCAGATATAATATACAGAATGCTACACTGAAAAATCCATTAGTTACCGAAGGTACACAGCCAAATAGCATGAAACACGACACATCATTATGACGCAGGGGCCAGACAGAAAGTTAGATCATCTGCGAATAAGTGTTTTCCTCCTTTACCAGTGATGGGGAGATCACCATGTTCAATCAGCAGAGGGAGCCACAAGAGGAAACACTCCAACGAATGCTTCCAAGGAACATACAAAATGAGGAGGTGAATTGCACAGTTTACAACTTATCAGACCATGTCCTGACAGGAGCTAAACTTTGTTTTGAATAAAGGACTGAGCTTCATCCCTTCTGTGCCATCTAATGTGAGTTATGTACTGTGTGATTTACAGCTATTTTGCTGAAATTTAACTTTAAAACTAATGTTCAGTGACAACAGTGATGTTATAAATAGACCGCAATTTAGCCGGCCTAGTGTATTTATTCCATCTATGCCTATGCATATACAAATGTTCACTAAAGTATGTGAAAGTGATCTATGCGAATATATGTATGGAGTCAGGGACAAGAGATTTAACCACAGCAGAAAATCAAGCTTTAAATGATTTAAAGAATAACCATGCTATAAGTATTAGACCCTCAGATAAAGGAGGATTGATTGTGGTTATGAATTGCAGTGATTACAACTTGAGCATGCTTGATATGCTGAGTGACGGAACAACTTATATACAAATAAGCATGGACAGGGTAAGATCTATAATCGATTATGTGCATAGTGCCCTATATGAGATGCTTATGGAAACTATTGGTCGTGATTTATTTGATTTTTTTGTTCATAGTTGAACCAAAGATACCAGCAATTCAGGGTCTTCCTAAGGTTCATAAATCTTTGATCAAACCACCCCTACGTCTGATAGTATCTGGTGAGGGATGAGTTACACAAACATGTTCTTTATATGTTGAAAATAAGTTGAAGGCTGTTCTAGCCTCTGTTCCTGTTGTACTCAGGGACACTGAACAGTTTTTTAACTGACCTCTTTGCATTTGTGGAAAGCTATGGAGACATCACAGGATCTTTTCTTGTCACTTTGGATGTTGTGAATTTATTTACATGCATTCCTAATTAATATGTTCTAGCTACCATCAGAGAGATGTTAACACCTAGAGAGGATTTTGATACCACCTTTGTGAGTACTGTTTGCTATTTGTTGGATTTGGTTCTAAACAATAATGTATTTATGGAGATTCCATATATGCGCAAAAATGGGAGGTAGGCACAGTCACCCCCTCTGTAAATTCATATGCGAATGCAGTTATGAATGCATGGGAAGAACAGTTTGTGCTTAGTAATCACGTGTATAGACAGCATGTAAAATGTTACCGTTGTTTTGTTGACAATGTTTTTATTGTATGGGGAGGGGGTCAAGAGGAACTGATTAGTTTTCTTGACTACATAAACCACAAAACAGAATTTTTAAATTTCGCAATGTCCAGGTCACAGAAAGAGATGGACTTTTTGGATGTACATTTAGTGATTAATCAAAGGGGTGGAGTAGAGGCATTATTCTGAAGGGGATGCTAGAAAAGTTTTCTAGCATGCACCCTAGGTTTTTGTACCCCAATATATTAAGAGGTCAATATATGAGAGTTTCTAGATTATGTACACAAGATGACTTTCATGAGAATATTGAAGCACTGACAAAGCATTTTTCCAAAAGGGGCTTTAAGAATGATATTCTGGTTAAACATAAAGGGAGGATAATTAATGACAGGAAAACTACTGCTGCACTGTATTTTTCTAGACATAATTTTAACAATAGTAGAGATAAGAGTTCTGAAATAAAGACAGTTAAGCTTAGATTTGGTTTGAAATATACAAATGATACAAGTTCCATTTGAAACATCATACGGAAAAACTGGGGGATGCTTACAAGTGACATCAAGACAGCTGAGTTGGTTGGAGCCAACCCCTCCTTTTTGTATAAGAACTGTTTAAACTTGGAGACAACAGTGTGCAGGATACCCTAACAGAGGAAAAACATCAGAAGTCTGTTAGGTTAGGCACATACAGACACCAGCACTGTAAAGCATGTACATTTATATCACAAGAACAAATGTTTAAGCATCCACAATTGAAGTGCATATTCAACCCTAGGTTCTATGCAGACTGCTGTACAGAAAATGTGATATATTTGGCCACATGTAAATTCTGTCAAGGATTCTATGTTGGCAAGACGAATAAGAGATTGAAAGACAGATTTTGTAGCTATTCTTATGATATTAGAACCAGTAACATGAATAATGCGTTAGCAAAACACATCCAAGAAAATGCAGGGCATAATTTTTTTCCTTAGAGTACTACAGATTATTCATATGGGTCTTCGAGGGGAGACCTCACTATACTGAAATGATGGAACTTAAATAGATCTTAAGGTTACAAACTGACAAATACCCTGGTATAAATGCATGTTTCTTTAAAACCAGTATTGAAGGGAAGAAAATTGACTTAATGTGGTTATTAATGGTTGTTAATTGGTTAAATGTTTTAAACTCTTTGGTAACCTTGTGTTTTTGTGATCTGAAGGTGTTGGCTACACAACACAAAAGCACTCATCTGTCCTGTTTTAATAAAACACATTTATATTGTGAAGCTGTGGTGTTCCTGGCATTTTTTGCTTTGGATTTTTGTTACTGTTTTTCAAGTGATCTTTATCAATAAACAAAACAGAGCGATCAGGTGGATACACCACACAGTAAAAGCAAAATCACACCTTGGTCTAAACTTCTTGAGATCGAAATTATTTCACCAAATGTAGTTGGCAAACTCGGTTTATTCTCCAGATAGCAGGAAATATTCATAAAAAGCTTGCTAACAAACCAATAGCAGCAGAATAGCAACAGCAAAAAGTTCCAGTAAAACAGATCCAAATGGTAAGCGCTTTCGTCCACGTAAATCATGGACTTTATCAAACTAAAGTGTCTCACCATTTAGGCTGTTTAAATAGCAGTCCCATTCATCCCTTCAATTAAAAAACACCCAATGAAATTGAATCAGTCCATTATATACATAATTAACCCCTTAAAAACCTCAGCTTTGGCCGGCTAAGAACTTGGTTATATTCAACTGGACGTAGAAGAGAATTTAAGTACCTTTATCTGCACTTTTTAAAAAAAAAATACAGTATTTAATTTGATTTAAACTGTGTTGAAGGAATATTTAACTGAAGTGGCAGTTATTCTGCTCTTCAGTAACTTGAACTGAAGCTAGTGTTGCTGAATTTTGTTATTTGCTAGTAATTACAGGTGTGGGGTAGCCACATTCTTTGATTTCCTGTCCTTGCCTATTTAAATGGTGCATTGTGAAATATTTTCTGCTTAGAAATCTCAGCTTTGGCCGGCTAAGAACTTGGTTATATTCAACTGGACGTATAAGAGAATTTAAGTACCTTTATCTGCACTTTAAAAAAAAATACAGTATTTAATTTGATTTAAACTGTGTTGAAGGAATATTTAACTGAAGTGGCAGTTATTCTGCTCTTCAGTAACTTGAACTGAAGCTAGTGTTGCTGAATTTTGTTATTTGCTAGTAATTACAGGTGTGGGGTAGCCACATTCTTTGATTTCCTGTCCTTGCCTATTTAAATTGTGCATTGTGAAATATTTTCTGCTTAAAAACCTCAGCTTTGGCCAGCTAAGAACTTGGTTATATTCAACTGGACGTATAAGAGAATTTAAGTACCTTTATCTGCACTTTTTAAAAAAAAAATACAGTATTTAATTTGATTTAAACTGTGTTGAAGGAATATTTAACTGAAGTGGCAGTTATTCTGCTCTTCAGTAACTTGAACTGAAGCTAGTGTTGCTGAATTCTGTTATTTGCTAGTAATTACAGGTGTGGGGGTAGCCACATTCTTTGATGTCCTGTCTGCCTATTTAAATGGTGCATTGTGAAATATTTTCTGCTTAAAACCCTCAGCTTTGGCCGGCTAAGAACTTGGTTATATTCAACTGGACGTATAAGAGAATTTAAGTACCTTTATCTGCACTTTTTTTTTAAAAAAATACAGTATTTAATTTGATTTAAACTGTGTTGAAGGAATATTTAACTGAAGTGGCAGTTATTCTGCTCTTCAGTAACTTGAACTGAAGCTAGTGTTGCTGAATTTTGTTATTTGCTAGTAATTACAGGTGTGGGGTAGCCACATTCTTTGATTTCCTATCCTTGCCTATTTAAACGGTGCATTGTGAAATATTTTCTGCTTAACAACCTCAGCTTTGGTCGGCTAAGAACTTGGTAATATTCAACTGGACGTATAAGAGAATTTAAGTACCTTTATCTGCACTTTTTTTAAAAAAAATACAGTATTTAATTTGATTTAAACTGTGTTGAAGGAATATTTAACTGAAGTGGCAGTTATTCTGCTCTTCAGTAACTTGAACTGAAGCTAGTGTTGGTGAATTTTGTTATTTGCTAGTAATTACAGGTGTGGGGGTAGCCACATTCTTTGATTTCCTGTCCTTGCCTATTTAAATGGTGCATTGTGAAATATTTTCTGCTTAAAAACCTCAGCTTTGGCCGGCTAAGAACTTGGTTATATTCAACTGGACGTATAAGAGAATTTAAGTACCTTTATCTGCACTTTAAAAAAAAAAAATACAGTATTTAATTTGATTTAAACTGTGTTGAAGGAATATTTAACTGAAGTGGCAGTTATTCTGCTCTTCAGTAACTTGAACTGAAGCTAGTGTTGCTGAATTTTGTTATTTGCTAGTAATTACAGGTGTGGGGTAGCCACATTCTTTGATGTCCTGTCCTTGCCTATTTAAATGGTGCATTGTGAAATATTTTCTGCTTAAAAACCTCAGCTTTGGCCGGCTAAGAACTTGATTATATTCAACTGGACGTATAAGAGAATTTAAGTACCTTTATCTGCACTTTTAAAAAAAAAAAATACAGTATTTAATTTGATTTAAACTGTGTTGAAGGAATATTTAACTGAAGTGGCAGTTATTCTGCTCTTCAGTAACTTGAACTGAAGCTAGTGTTGCTGAATTTTGTTATTTGCTAGTAATTACAGGTGTGGGGGTAGCCACATTCTTTGATTTCTTGTCCTTGCCTATTTAAATGGTGCATTGTGAAATATTTTCTGCTTAAAAACCTCAGCTTTGGCCGGCTAAGAAATTGGTTATATTCAACTGGACGTATAAGAGAATTTAAGTACCTTTATCTGCACTTTTTAAAAAAAAAAAATACAGTATTTAATTTGATTTAAACTGTGTTGAAGGAATATTTAACTGAAGTGGCAGTTATTCTGCTCTTCAGTAACTTGAACTGAAGCTAGTGTTGCTGAATTTTGTTATTTGCTAGTAATTACAGGTGTGGGGGTAGCCACATTCTTTGATTTCCTGTCCTTGCCTATTTAAATGGTGCATTGTGAAATATTTTCTGCTTAAAAACCTCAGCTTTGGCCGGCTAAGAACTTGGTTATATTCAGCTGGACGTATAAGAGAATTTAAGTACCTTTATCTGCACTTTTTTTTAAAAAAAATACAGTATTTAATTTGATTTAAACTGTGTTGAAGGAATATTTAACTGAAGTGGCAGTTATTCTGCTCTTCAGTAACTTGAACTGAAGCTAGGTTGCTGAATTTTGTTATTTGCTAGTAATTACAGGTGTGGGGTAGCCACATTCTTTGATTTCCTGTCCTTGCCTATTTAAATGGTGCATTGTGAAATATTTTCTGCTTAAAACCTCAGCTTTGGCCGGCTAAGAACTTGGTTATATTCAACTGGACGTATAAGAGAATTTAAGTACCTTTATCTGCACTTTTTTAAAAAAAAAATACAGTATTTAATTTGATTTAAACTGTGTTGAAGGAATATTTAACAGAAGTGGCAGTTATTCTGCTCTTCAGTAACTTGAACTAAAGCTAGTGTTGCTGAATTTTGTTATTTGCTAGTAATTACAGGTGTGGGG
The DNA here is from genome assembly GCF_019279795.1 of Protopterus annectens. NCBI lineage: Eukaryota > Metazoa > Chordata > Ceratodontiformes > Protopteridae > Protopterus > Protopterus annectens. The sequence goes on along the minus strand of NC_056741.1, from coordinate 556,557,579 downwards.
GTAGCCACATTCTTTGATTTCCTGTCCTTGCCTATTTCAATGGTGCATTGTGAAATATTTTCTGCTTAAAAACCTCAGCTTTGGCCAGCTAAGAAATTGGTTATATTCAACTGGACGTATAAGAGAATTTAAGTACCTTTATCTGTACTTTTTTAAAAAAAAAATACAGTATTTAATTTGATTTAAACTGTGTTGAAGGAATATTTAACTGAAGTGGCAGTTATTCTGCTCTTCAGTAACTTGAACTGAAGCTAGTGTTGCTGAATTTTATTTGCTAGTAGTTACAGGTGTGGGGGTAGCCACTGTCCTTGCCTATTTAAATGGTGCATTGTGAAATATTTTCTGCTTAAAAAACTCAGCTTTGGCCGGCTAAGAACTTGGTTATATTCAGCTGGACGTATAAGAGAATTTAAGTACCTTTATCTGCACTTTTGTTAAAAAAAATACAGTATTTAATTTGATTTAAACTGTGTTGAAGGAATATTTAACTGAAGTGGCAGTTATTCTGCTCTTCAGTTATTCCCACCCACCCTCCCTGTTTTTGTTTTGGTGTTAATCTTAGTGGCCTTGAAACTGCCCGCTCCTCAGCCTGCCTCTGGGCCCATCTCATTTGCTCACTCAACTGAGTGCAGTGAGATCATATTCTGATTTCAGGCACTCCTACTGTGTACAAAGAGAGCATCTGGGAAACAGACAAAAAAAATTAAGCTTATTTCCTGCCTTTCCTGTTAAGTGGTATCGACTATTTGTAGGCTTCTGAGCCCCCAAGCCCTTCTGTGTTTGAGGGAAGCCTTCTAGCTTGTTTTTTTTCTTATAACTAGCCAGTTTTCTAGTTTCAGCACTCAAATCTGTTTCTTTGATCTCAGCACTTGTTCAGATTAAAAAAAAAAAAAAAAAAAATTTTTCATCTGCTTTTACTGTACTTGTGTTTCTACCTACTTCATTTTACTTTTGCATCATCTTAATTGTATTTATTACTGCTTGGTGTAACTCATTCTAAGCCTTTTGGTTTAAACACTTGGGCTTCGGACCAGTTGTTTTGCACTGAGAGGGTTTGTGGTCTGCACTGTTGTGGCAGAACAGGTAGCTTACATCCTTCCAGGTTGGGAACTGCTGATTGAGGGCTCAGTGTCTGTTATTCTAAAAGTGTATTAATTCTGGTTTAAGCACTTGGGCTTTCAGGCCAGTTATTTTACATTAAGAGGGTTCGTGGTCTGCACTCTTGTGGGAGGAGAGGCTGGACTCTGCCCTTCTGAGCTGAGAATTTCTGGTTAAAGGCTTATAGTGCATGCATATCTGAACTGCTTCTTACTGAAGTTGGTGCGCCTTGTTTGCTGTGGCATAGACTGGATTCGGGCCTGCTGGATCTAGCTTTGTTTGTGTAACTTGAGCACTAATCCAGACATTCTCTAAAGTATTCAATTGTATTTATTACTGCTTGGTTGTAACTTGATTAAAGTGCAGCTATCATTCTAAGTCTTTTGGATTAAGCACTTTGGCTTCAGACCAGTTGTTTTACATTAGGAAGGTTTGTGGCAAGCACTGTGGTGGCAGGACAGGTAGCTTTCAACCTTCTAAGTTGGGAACTGCTGATTGAGAGCCCAGTGTCCAAGTGTATTAGTTCTGGTTTAGGCACTTGGGCTTCAGGCCAGTTATTTTACATTAAGAAGGTTCGTGGTCTGCACTCTTGTGGGAGAAGAGGCTGGACTCTGCCCCTCTGAGCTGGGAATTTCTGGTTAAAGGTTTATAGTGCCTGAATATTTGAACTGTATCTTACTGAAATTGGTACACCTTGTTTGCTCTAGCATAGACTAGATCCAGGCCTGCTGAATCTAGCTTTGTTTATATGCTTGTTGTTTGTTTGCTTGTTATTTCCCTGGAAGCTAATTCCACCTAATACGCGGCTTCTCAGCGCTTCTGTGGATCACTAGCATTGCTTACTGTACTTATTTCCTTGTTTCACTTGAAAGAAAGTTACTGTTTGTCGTTTTTGCATTTAGTTACTTGTAACACATTGCACTCAAGTTACCTGGCACTTGCTCACTAAAGCAATTATATAAGTCAGCACTAAAAATTAAAAGCACTACACCCTCACTCCCCACTGGCCCTTGTTTTCAATTATTAAGGAATTCCCAATATTATTCTAGCATGTCCAAAGGTCAGTTGTCAATCTCCTCTCCGGTCCAGCTGGTGAATCTGGGAATCTTGAGGCAATGTTATAACTGCCTCATGTACACAGATAACCCTCTCCTCCTCCCACATAACACAAATACTTGCGAGAGATGCAGCTATTTAGCCAAACTGGAGGCTGAGCTCTCTCAACTCAGGACTGGCAAGACCAGACAGGAGGAGAAGGCAACTACACACACCACAAAACCAGCCTCACATAATGCTACCACACCACTGAATCAAACACATAAACACACAAAGACATACTTGGAGGCTCTGAGTAAAAATTTACCTAAACAGCAGAGGCCTCCAAAGCAGACACCCAAACAACTGCTACCTCAAGACACCCCACAAGCAACACATAAACCACAAAAGCAGTGTGCAAAGCAGTCTCAGCCCTTAAGGCCAAATACAACACCAAACATACTTGTCATAGGTGACTCCATAGTCAGACACACTGATGTCCCACTCACTAGGCTGAACAAAGGAGAGGGTCACAGTAAGCTGCCTATCGGGTGCTAGAATCCGCCACATAACACAAGCACTCGGGTCACTCCACGGCAAGTACAAATATGACACAGTCATTGTCCATGCTGGTGTGAACGACCTGAGACGTACCTCCCTGGACTACATGAAAAGAGACATAGAGGAGCTCTCTAATTATGTAGCCCAGGCAGGTATAACCCTGACCCTGAGCAGTATCCTTCCTTCACCAAGAATAATGCCACAATATAGAGACAAGATGATCAGCTTTAACAATTGGCTTAATGTCTGGTGTCATTCAAAGGGGATCCAGTGTCTGTCTGCCTGGGATGACATGCTTGACAAGCCACGCTGCTTCGCGAGGGACGGCTTGCACCTGTCATCCCTGGGATTCCGGATATTGGCTAAGGCTCTTGCCACCCCATAGTGCCTTTTTTAGGCAAGGCTCAAATTCTAAACCTACCACCCTAGAAAACAAAAATGGGAAGAAACTGAGGGTAATGCTGCTCAATGCCAGAAGTCTAAATCTCAAAATGCACGCACTCGAGGCCCTTCTCAGTATGGAGAACATCGATGTCTGTGCTGTAACTGAAACCTGGTTCAAGGCTCCTGAGAGCACCCCAGCACTATTAGGTTTTACCTCATATCATGCGTTCTGGCCCCAAAACCCGGACCACACCACAAAAGGAGGGTGTATCCATATTCATAAAGGATACCCACACCTCCAGGTTGGTGGCAACGCATCAAGCTTGAAACCATCCAGGTGCAACTAACCATAGGCAAAACTGCTCTACAAATTGTAGCATGCTACAGGCCACCCTCTCAAACTCAGGAACCCCACACAGCCTTCCTGAAGACACTGGAGGGTATAAATGTATCTCAAACACCATCATATTGGGTGACTTCAACTACCCGAATATAGACTGGGAACATTACTCAAGCCCTAACTTTCTAGCCCAACGGTTCCTGGAGTTCATAAATTCAAATGCCATGGAACAGCTAGTCACTGTTCCCACGAGAGGAGAAAATATACTAGATCTCATTATCACAAACATGGGGACAAAATGCTCCACACGGAAGTATATCCCTCATTGGTGTGATCTGATCATAAACTAATCTCACTGGAAATCCCATCCGCCCCACCCCAAACAAAAGCCCACAGTGAAGTACTTCTCTAAAGCAAACTTCACACTACTCAAGTCTGGTGTGGTATCCTTCAAGGCCCCTGAGCCAGTGGAAACCACAACCCAAGCTGCGGAAGCCCTTACAAATGCCTTCTATGAACACCTCCAGGACTGCATGGATCAGGCAATCCCAAATAAAACCAAGACTCTTTCCACAAAGGGCAAACATCCAGTCTGGTGGACCCCAGCCATTAACAAACTTTACAATAAGAGGAGAAAGCTATTACATGATAGAAAAAAATCCATAAAAGGGAAGTCACCCCTGATCATTATTAGTAAAGAAATACGAGCACTCGTAAAATCAACTAAGTTCAATTTTGAGAGAAAAATTGCCATGGATTCAAAGGACAATCATAAGGCCTTTTTCAGCTATGTTAGGAACCTGGGTGGAAACTCCCAGATATGCTCAGAATTAGTCCAAAATGATACAAAAATCATTGAACCCACAGTCATTGCCAACATACTGGCAGACAGGTTCAGTGCAAACTTCACCCCCCTCTCCCCCCCTAAAGGAGAGATAACTATCCCAGTGGAGTGTAGCCTCCCAGACATCTCAAATGCGCAGGTGAAAGCTGCTCTCTCTAAAGCTAAAAACACAGCATCAATGGGACCGGATGGTGTCCCCGGCTGTGTGCTACACCAGCTAAATGAGGAATTAAACCCGCACATAAGGCAGCTGTTTAATCTCAGCCTTACCACAGGATACGTGCCCAAGGAGTGGCGTACAGCAACTGTGGTCCCACTCCACAAAGGCGGTGCCTCTCGGACCCTGGTAATTACCGCCCCATAAGCTTAACAAGTCTAGTCTGCAAAGCTATGGAGAGGATCATAATGGAGCTCATAAACAAAGATATAGGGGACTTGCAGACATTGGACCCGACCCAGTTTGGCCGTCAAGGGAAGATCATGCCTTTTGAACTTGGTCGACTTCTTGAAACAGTCACCAAGGCCATTGATGAGGGAAAGGCAGTCCATACAGCCTACCTTGACCTTGCAAAGGCTTTCGACACAATACCCCACTCAGGTATTTTAGAAAAACTTACCAGCTTAAATGTAAACCCATATGTCACAAGATGGGTTGCAAACTGGCTTAAGGACAGAACCCACAGGGTTAGAGTTGCTGGCGCTATGTCAGACTCCAAGCCGGTCACAAGTGGTGTCCCACAGGGCTCGGTCCTTGGCCCCCTATTGTTCGGCATCTACTTCTCAGAAGTACAGGCCAACATGGGAGGACTTTGGCTGACAAAGTTTGCAGACGATTGCAAACTGGGCGCCATAGTGGAAAGTGCATCGGACACGGATATCCTTCAGAAGGGACTCACGGAAACAGATAGCTGGTGCCAGAGCCATGGCCTGAAGTTAAATGCCAAAAATGTATAGTCATACCCTTCGGGAAAAACAAGGTAACCCCAAGCTACCATATAGGTGGCAATCCACTAAGCACAGAAGAGGTTATCAGGGACCTGGGGACCCAGATTGACAGTGGCCTTTCTTTTGACACTCACGTTGCTAAAGTGGTTAGAAAGACCTTCTACATTGCCCACCTGATCATGAAGGGATTCACATCCAGATCTAGTGAGGTCATTGTTCCCTGTACTCTTCACTTATCAGACCAATGATCGAGTACAATGCCCCATTCGGGATGTATCTCACCCGACATCTGCAGCAATTGGAGAGACCCCAAAAGTTCCTCACCAAAAGGATAAAGGGACTCTAAAATCTGTCATATGCTGCCAGATTGAAGAAACTCCAGCTCTATTCAGTCGCATACCGTCTGCTCAGAGGTGACATGTGCCTGACATACAAGGCCATGTCCAACCCGGAATTAATGGACATGCTCCACCTCAAAAAATCCAAATTCACCAAAACCACTAGAGCAAGCGACTTAAACCTTAGCACGGACATAAATAGGACATGCTGGAGGGATAGATTTATCACTCAGAGACTCCCTATGCTGTGGAATAAAATCCCAAGTCCATGTGAGGCAGAGCACCTCGCTGGCTCTGTTCAAGAGAAATCTTGACCTGTGGATGGGAGATCGTAGGTTTACCCCGGGAATCATCTCTGTGTCACTGCTGGACAGAGGCACAACAAACTAATGGGCACAGTATTTTTTCATACAAGGGGTGGCGTAAGCCACAAAAATTTGGGCTAGGCTTATAAATGCCTTAGGGCAGATAGCCTAGTATAAACCTATGAACCTATGAACCTATAATAACCCACTTTCAATTTAAAAATAACTATAAAACACAAAATCCTTGTGCATAACTGATTCAGCATGAATCAACGTATGAGTGCCAAAGAAAAGTGTTTGTTCATACCTGGCGGGTACATTGCTCCCAGTTTGAGCTGCCATCTAATCTCACCATTACAAATCCTATTACCCCAGTGCCCTCCCCTAGGATATCTCAATACAATTTCCAGGATCCCAAACTTAAAACTAGCTTGTCCTCTACAGGTCAATGTGTGTTTAAATAGGGAGTTGTTGAGGTTCTTGGTTTCAATGGCATATAGATGTTCATAAATACGCTTCCGGAACACCCTCTCTGTTTTTCCCACATAAAATCCTTTGCACCCTGAACATACGCTCAGGTAGACTAAACCCTTACTGTTACAATTACCATTCACCAGATGGACCCTAGTCTTTATCAGCAGTTGGAACTTGGTTTTTGTGTTAACTTTGTGCTGCATGCAATTACACCTGTAGCAACTGCGGTGGCTTTCTTACACTTGGACAATTATAAAGTGGCTAAGTTTTACATCCTTAAGTTTCTGTTCCACAGTTTGCAACAACTGCCTGTTGACTTTTCCAGTAAAGACTCACTACTGCTGTATTTTCTATTTGTGTAGCAGCAGTGACTCAGTTACTGGGATTTTCTTTTTCTTCCACAGTTATGTGCTCATGGAATTAAAAGTAAGGAGGTTGTGGGTAAACCCCTCACTGGGGAGTGCAGGGGGTTTGCCTTCCCCACAAAAAACAAAACAAAACACTTTTAATGTTCACCTAGCTGAAGCTTAGACTGGTACGTTTCTTCCAGTTGAAGATTCAGTGAGTTTTTTCTTAATAAAATGGAGGGGAACCACAAGGGCGGATGTTCTATAAAAGCAAGTAGCACTGATAAACAGCATGAAAAATTTCATCCAAGAACAAGGCTTGAAAAAGGCTGTTAATATACAGACCGCTGTAGTGAGTCTAGCTCACTCCTAAAATAGTTTACCAGTAGAAAGGTACAACAGTGCTTACACACCTTAGATACTCTCACAATAAATTGTCTAAAGACAATCACATCAGTCGCCCTGCTAGACAGGGGTCCAGGGAAGTAAATAGTGTGGGAAGAAATAGCCAGGGAATTGTTATGGCTAGGCCTGTATAGGCCCTAGGGCTGATAGCCTAGTACCAACCTATGAACCTATAAGATCGACTGGCATGATGAATGAGAAAATAAACAGAAGATAAGCTGTGCATTTGTATACATGCTGTGTCTAGATTGCTTCATCTCAGGATGCAAGAATAATGCAATAAGCAAGTGACAGCTGCAGCAACTTTACTGTATGGTTATCATCTCTTAACAGTGCACCTGAACTGGCTGTTATAAGGCATCACAGGAGGAGCCCTGACTGTCAATCTCCTCAAATCTCAGTGAACAATTCTCATAGAATCAGTACGCAAAGACGAAAACACTAGAAAGGGATACTAAATACTTCTAAAGATGGAAAGTAGAGGTACTGATGTCAAGAGAAATTATGCTTACCTTCTACTGCTACAGTGACTTCATCACACAGCTGGCTGCTACATCTTTCATATTCCTTGTTTAATCCCTCCCAACAAGTTTGCAGACGACTGCAAACAAGGGGCTATAATTGACTCTCCAGCTGACACAGACATCCTCCAAAAGGGTCTCACTGAGACAGATACCTGGTGTCAAAATCATGGCCTCAAGCTAAATGCCAAAAAGTGCATAGTCATCCCCTTTGGAAAAAAGAAAGCACCCACAAACTACCACATAGGCATAGTCCTTTAAATACAGAAGATGTAATAAGGGATCTTGAGACCCAAGTAGATAGTAATCTCACCTTTGATAATCACATTGCCAAAGTGGTTAGAAAATCCTTCTATGTGGCCCACCTAATCACAAAAGGGTTCGCATCCAGATCAAAAGAGGTCATTGTGCCCCTCTACTCATCACTCATCAGACCCATCATAAAGTACAATGCCCCATTTGGGATGTACTTTACAAGACACCTGCAACAGCTGGAAAGACCACAGAAGTACCTCACCAAAAGGATCACTGGCCTCAAACAGATGGCCTATGCAGCTCGACTGAAGAAACTACAGCTGTACTCAGTTGCATATCGCCTACTAAGAGGTGATCTCTGCCTGACATACAAGGCCATGTCCAACCCAGAATTTATGGACATGCTCCACCTAAAGAAAACCTTATCCCCTCGAGCCACACGCTCTAAGGATCTAAACCTCACCACAACAATAAATAGGACGTGCTGGAGGGATAGATTCCTGTTCCAGAGACTTCCTATGCTTTGGATCAAGATCCCAATCTACATTAGGCAAAGCTCCTCGCTAACACTCTTCAAAATAAACCTTGATGAGTGGATGGGAAACAGAAAGTTTACCTCTGGGATTACTTCAGTGGCTCTGCTGGACAGAGGAACAGGGAACTAATCTAAGGGAGCGGCGAAAGCCAACACATTCTGGCTAGGCTTATAAATGCCTTCGGGCAGATAGCCTAGTACCTACCTACGAACATATAAACTAAAATCTGATGTGGGTGGTGGGGATAGAAACACGTTCTAATGCACTTTCAATCACAGCAGTTTTAGAGCTCTTTCTTGCTTTGGGCTATACATTCAGCAAGTAATTTTCTGTAAAGGTGTAAACTAAAGTGCAGACTGCAGCTTCACAGATGCTCCCACTACAATGAAGGAAACTACTATAGTTGTATGTCCCATCAGACACTATCCTGATATAACTTGGTAAAGGCCTCCCATCAGTTTCACAATAAAAAGTAATACAGTTGGGTGACCATTTAAAAAGGATTTGATTCTCAATGTATTACTCAGCTTACTCAGAGCAAAGAAAACAGAGATGCCCAGTTTTCTAGAAATCTTTTGTCTGGTCAGTGAAAGTCAAAGTTTTACTTACTTATATTTACACTTTGTTGATTGGGTTAGTCCCACTAGGCCAATGGCCTCTTTTCAGGAAAGATCCAAGGTGGTATTTATTCTTGCTAAGGGAAATTTGATCAGGGTTCCTGGGAAATCTGTCTACACTTTTTTTGATAACTGCCAATACAATTTTTGTACATCCAAGGGGAATTTAGCAAGGGCCCTGTGGAACTTCCCCTATGTTTTTTTTTTTTTTTTTTTCAGTAAAGGCCATGAAATCATTTAAATATACCTGAACTACCACTAACTCAGGGAGATGGGGCCTAGATTTAACAACTCATCTAAAGGACAGTACACTCAGGAGTGCAACCCCCCCCCCCCCGCTGCACTGTTGTATCTATACTAGAAAAATAATATAACCACCTGGTGCAAGTCCAGCAAAAGTATGAGGATGAAGGACAAACAGCTATGAAGAGAACCATACTGTATGTTTGAAGAGAACATTTTGAAATCTGGAGAAGTTACAAGGCTGAGCTTTCCAAACCATATCCAAAAATACTGGCACATTAAAGTAGCTCAAGCCCAGAATCTCAGCCTGTTATTGCTGTTATACTATTTTTTACATACAATGCAAAAACAAAAAGTACTTACCATAATGATAGACCCTTTCATTCCAGTCTGTCTGATATGACATATGGGTCCTAGAGTCCCAGCTCAGATTCATTCTGTTCCAGGTTCAAGCTCTTCTTAAACACTTATCCATAATGCAACGAACGTGGCAAACAAAAAAGGCAAATAAAAACCAACAGAATCACTACAAGTCAGCAGAATATAGGCAACCAAAAATATTTATTCACGATATACATAAATTCATAAGCGCTTTCGTCTCTGAACCAGACAATGACTCCACATTATGGCATGGGGAAAGCAGGAGGGTTGTTACAGTTGATGGACTGGAATGAAAGGTTCTTCCATTATGGAAAGTACATAACTTCCATATCCTGTTCATTCAGTCCATCTGATGTATGGGTCAATATTGGAAATATAAATATATAACTTGTCGAGTACAGTCACATGAAAAAAGCAAAAAAATCAAACAATACAACTTAATGCGACCTGCGTGGCAACTGAAAATAAAACAAACGTTAAAAAATCCATTTATTCAACAACACTACACAGGTAAGCACTTTCACATTGAATTAACAAATGCTTCATCAGACAAGTAAAAACTTCAAAGAGTCTCTTAAATACAAAAGCATCATTACCCAGCTCATTAATACATATTCAGACTGACAAATAAAAACAGAGATGCAATAAATCACCTAGGATATTCACCACTTCATCAGTAAGTGCTGATAAAACACACGTCTCTTAACAATGACATCACAAAAAACTACAATGCTGTAGTTTAAACAGCAGCACTATAAAGCACACATCGTACTCTTATTCACAGAGTTCATAGAATTCATGCAAACAGGACAAAAGATAATCTAAAACTATTACAGTTTCCTCTATAAACTATATAATAATAATAATAATAATAATAATAATAATAATAATAATAACAATAATAATAATTATTATTATAATAATAATAATAAAAAATAAAAATAAAAAAGTGTATTCATATCCACAAATATTCTCTAAACCCTGATGCAAATCAGTGTAAGAGAGGGTACATTTTAAGGACTGGTTTCAGGGACATGGAGTCATTTAGACCTGGTGGTTTAAAGGATTGTAGCTCAAATATTCAACTGTGTTCTCTAGCTTCAATGATATTCTTAACATTTCCCTTTCTAACACCTAACTTAACAATCTCCAAAGCAAAAATCTTGAATGTATGGTGTGTCCCTGACTTCTGGACATGCACAGCAAGTGCATTAGTGTCTCTCACATTCCTGATCTCACCTAAAGGTTTGAGGGTCCTATTTTTGAAACACTGTTTTGTTTCACCTATATAAAAGGCAAAACATTCTTGGCAAAATGCATAGTAAATCACATTGACAGTTCTACAGTCAGTGTAAAAAGAAAGATCTATGGTATGCTTCAATATCAGGTGCTCAAAGGTATGGTCAGAATATATATAGTGGCACACTCTGCAGTTCCTAGTATGGGTCAATATCCCCAGCTACTAGAGTCTAGGATGGCCTTAGGACAGAAGACCCTTCAGAATGGAAGCCACAAAGGTAGCTCTGGCCATATGATCTAACTTGTAATGCTTGATGAAGGTATGGGTTGAAGATTAAGTGGTAGCATGACAAAATTCATCCAAGGACAAGGCTGTTTGATGTAGACATTGCTCTAGTGGAACTGGTTTGATGGATAAATATTTACCTTGTGATGTGTAGATAAAGGAAATACAATCTTACAACCATCTAGACAGAGAAATCTTAGGGACTTTCAGCCCAGTTTGTCATGTGCAAAGGACACAGACTGCTCACCTTTTCTTAAGGGTGCTGTCCTGTGATGATAGAAACAAAGTTGCCTGTGTACATCTAAAGTATGCAAGACATATTCGTTTGTTTTGATAGTTTGGAAAAAAACACAGGGAGATGTATAGGTTGTGAACAGTTAGTCTCTGAAGCCACTTTTGGAAAAAAAGGAAGGATTGGTTCTAAAGGTAAGCCTGTCCTTATGAAATATGATATATGGAGGAATACAGGATAAGGTAGGAAGTTCAGAAGTTACAGCCACTAACAGCATGGTTTTCCAGTACAACAATTTTAAATCTGTAGTTGCGGCAGGCTAATATGGAGGCCTGGGCAAAGCTTCCAGGATAAAATTTAAATCCTAAAGAGGAGATGGGTCCTTAATGGGAGGCCTCAAATGTAATGTCCCCCTTAAGGAAAGCTTTACATAATTTGTGAGATGCTAAGGAAGAATCCTAAAACCCTATATGAAATGATTGCAAATTGTACTTTGACAGTAGAGATACTGAACCCAGCCAAAAACAAAGACAAGCAAAAAACATCTGATGCTGATGCTGAAAAGGTTTGTGTTAAGAGATTCTGGTCACATGACAAATATTTTCCATTTACTACACTATACTGTATGTTTAGGCAATTTCTAAGAGTCTTGGAGGATATATATCAGAGGAAATCTTCCAGTACCATCATTGGAATTGGAGAAACCAAGCAGCTGGTTTCAGATTGGGCAAGTCTGGGTGAGAAATCAGACCCAGTATTGGATCAACTAAATTCCTGCTTTTATGTATATATTCTGTATATTTATATATATTAATGTAATCAAACCAACTAAATTCCTGTTTTTTATGTATTATTCTGTATATATTACTGTAATCACTATGTGTAACACTGTTTCTACTTCTGTACCAATTAATGTTTATTTTTTTTATCTGTATCTATGTTTTAGTCGGAGCTTTTCTCCCTGGGCCTTCACTGAAAATGGGGCCCAATTTAGGCCCAGACTAGTGGACTTTCCCAGTAAGCAAATGCAATGCATTAAAATAAATAGATCTAAGAGCCAGGAAGGCCCCTTCAGATAGTTAAAAGGGGAACCTAGATCAGTCTGGGACAGACTGGAGCAATGATGATAACTGTTGTCAAGCACTAAATAGTCTTCTGTATGAATCTGGTCATGAGCGGAGCTGGGGGAGAAACATAAAGTAACTTGGGAGGCTAATGACTAGACAGAGCATCCTTCAGGTTCTGTTCCTGATGATGAAGAATACCAAAATACTGGCTGCACCTGTCATTCTCTGGGGTCGCAAACAGATTGCAGCATGGTTTGTCCAGTGATTCAAAATCTCCTTTGCTACTGCCGGGTTCAGGGACCAATCTTAACGGAGGAGCAGATTCCTGCTTAACCTGCTTCCAAGATCAGTGAACCTTCCAGGAATGTGTGCTGTGGTCAGAAAATGATAAGAGGACATCTCCCACTGCCACACCCTCATGGCTTCTCAGCAGGGTGGGTAAGATCTTGTTTTCCCCTGCTTATTTATGTATCTTATGTTGTTTGTCTGAATATTTATCACACCTAAAGGGAGACAAATCCTCTAGTTCCTGCAACATAAGGAGGACCACCCTCATCTCTTAGACATGTAAGTGAAGACAAGCTTCTAAATTTTACCACAAACATTAGACTAATGCCCCTCCTACCCTAGGGAAGATGAGTCTGTGGTCATGGTTTCTACTGGAGACAGAACTTGGAGGGGTTTTCCTGCTGACACCAAGGATGAAAGGAGCCACCATTTTAGAGGATTCCTACATGACTGTGTTATTCTGATGGGAAGGGATAGGGAATCATGTTTGAGACCACTGAGATTTAAGTATCCACTGCAGAATCCTCATGTGGTAGTATGCAAACTGCACCATAAGGACTGATGCTGCCATTAATCTTAAGGATCTCAACATCCTCGACCTCCAGAAGAGCTAGAACTGTCAATTTCAATTATGTGATTCTGTCCTGTGGTAGAAAAATCCAAGTTGTGGTTGTGCCCAACAGGCAACCTAGAAAAACTAGATGTTAAGTGGGGTTCAGATTGGACTTTGTTGTATTCACCATTATACCAAAGGAAGTGCATAATGCAGGAGGTACTGCCTTTCCTGAAGAAATTACTCTTTGGAGGAGGCAGTCAGGAGCCAGTCATTTGTGTATGGGAATATTCTGAATCCATGCAATCGTAGATGAGCTACTGCTACCTTCATGCATTTGGTGAACACCCTGGGGGTTGGGGCGAGACCAAATGGCCGTTCTCTGAATTGAAAGTGACTGTACCCAACAGGGAGCTATAAGAACTTCCTGGATTCCTTCTCTAGCTTTATGTGAAGGTAAGCATCCTGCAGATCTATTCAGCATATTCATTCATTCTTATGAATACACGGAAGGCTAGACTGTACCATGACCATCCAAAGTCATGTCTTTCTATGCAATAGTTTAGCAGGCTTAGGTCCAGAACAGGCCTGAGGTTCTTTGACATTTCGGAAACAAAAAAAAGTACGAGCACAATCCTGACACATGCTGGTCTGTTGGGACCTGCTGTTGGACTCTTTTTGCAGCAGGCAAAGAATTGCTGACATAGCAGCTTTTGCCTGACTGTGTGGGACCTTAGGCAATGGAAAATGTGGTGGCAGGGGATAATCCAAAAATGGAATTTGATAACTTCTGGATATTGTCTCTCTTACCCATTTGTCTCATGTAATGGTGAACCACAACTGAGGATAGACCTTCCCTAACTGCCTTCAGAGTGGAACAATTTGGCAAACCTTCAGGGGTTCTAAGGTCACCTGGAATCCCTGGTTTTGCAGACCTTCTCAGCCTCTGCACCTGCATTCATTTAAGTGACTACTTCTGCCATAGCCACCTCTGTCAGAAGAGGAGTCATACTGATGGGGAGATTTCTGAAACCAGAGTAATCAAGCCCCCTTTTGGTTCCTAGTAAAGGTACTCTGAAGTGTCTTGAAATTCACTCCTACTGCAGAGATAGTCTTGTCATCCCGCTCACTCTTCTGCAACCATTCTTTTAGTCTCATACCAAAGTAGTGTCCTTGAAGGGACACTAGTAAATGATGACTTGAAGTTGTCTGTAAAGTCACACAACAGCAGCCAAGTTTGATGCCTCAAGGTGATGCCAGCTCCTGATGCCCTGTCTTACCCACCTGCTGCATTATGGAGTAGGCACATGGTCAGGTTGGTAATATTAGATATTATGGACAATGTCTGCAGTTACTTCTGCGATTCTGGAATAGCGGGATTCTTCAGAGTGGGTAAGGCTTGCTCAGTGAGATCCCTATAGAGTTTAGTCATGTGAGCAGTGTAGTTCAATGCTTGAATTGCAAAGAAGTCTCACACATATGCCCTGTTTCCCCAGTCTATCCATAGCTAGAGAGTCCTTGGGTAAATGGACAGAAGAGTCTTCAGACAACTCTTTTTCATTGGCTGCTGCAATGATATCCACAGGGGGTCTGAGAACATTGTCCAGCTTCCTGGGGAATGACTCACATATCAGGTTCCTGTCACACATATTTGATTGCTAGCTACTCCACCTTATCAGTTGATGGGACAATCCAGGATGCAGAAGGGGATTTCTGTAGGCTTCAAACAACACAGCTTTGTCCTGAAAAGGGGGTTCAGCTGGCCAAGATCCCATCTGTCTGATGAGTTCCAGGATTTCATCAATGGACAAATCCTTGGGAAGGGATTGTGGGGATCCCTCTCTTTCATCCAAATTAGTGTTTGATGTGAGTGACTTATTTGATGAGTCAATGTGCTCCCTCTTGAATGCCCTCTCCTTGGGTGGTTCAGGGGATGATGCATCTGAGTCCTCTGAGGGCCATCTCTGTAGAACTGAAGTAGGTTTGAGATTCACAGAACGAGTCTGTCCAGATGATGTCTGCTGATAGAACAAAATCAAAGAGCAATGGTTATATGGTGGACTCATGGTCGGGGGCCCTGCAGTTCCACCTTATAAGGCAAAACAATCTCCACAGCAATTAGAATGCCACTCCAACTTCAGTGGGATCAGAGGAAGTCCTTCCTTTGTTCAGATCCAGCTCCCTAAAAGAACAATGAATGACCTAGGTGGAATCCTCAGTTCAAAGCCAACCATCCAGTCCCTTGGTCTGGGACTCTGTCATCAGATCCACTTGGAACCCAGATGGTTGTATCAAATTTAAAACCCTGGCAGCCAATGAGGACTTGGTCAATGACTCCTGGGCCACAAGATCCGGGTAACCAAATGAATCCAAGGAAACTGGAGCTGAAGGATGTACCAGTGAGGGAGTATGAATCAGAGTGAAATGAATGGATCCAGTCACCTTCAGAGCCAATTTAGTCATGATGATCTCCATCTTGATTTGAGTTTTGACAAACCTCTGTAGCAGCCAATCCAAATCAAATTCAGAGGTGCTTTTAAAAGATCTAAAAGACCTGGAAGAAAGAGCCAAGGAAGGTCTGGAGACAAGCTTTTCCAATTTCTTTAGCAAGTCCTGTATGGTGATGGGAGCCATGGACTCTGGATCTGAAGGTGGAGTATATGCTGGTGTATAGGACACACTTTCCTCAAGCCTCATGATTTCTCCAAAGGTTTCTTCGACTTGGAGGGCTCTGAATTTGGAGGACGGAGTCCCTTGAGAATGAGCTTATTTCTTTCATCTGACAAAACTCTGAGCCCAAAGGCAGAATAAATATTGCAGAAGGAATTCAGATGCATCATCTGCAAATAAATCACAAATAACTTGTGAGAGTTTTGAGGGGGAATCTTATGCTCCCATTTTGTACATTTTTTAAAACTGGCTTTCTGATCCATCTTAACTGTCACAGTAAAATACACACAAACTTTATATATATATATATATATATATATATATATATATATATATATATATATATATATATATATATATATATATAATCTATGGTAGCACTAAACTTAGCAACAACAATATCAAAAAATTCAAACTCCCATATTTACATACAAGTAATATAGAAGTCCAAACAAGGCATACAACTATTATTCTTAACAGCTACACCTATATTACTACTGTACACTAATTTCACTAAGACGCGGGAAATAAGATGGTTAAAAGCTGTAAAGGAAGGGTAGAAATAAACTTCAAATGTTATTAAAATGGGAAGATCAACTGCAAAGAGGAGAGTAAAGAAATACTGACCAAGAGTACAACAGCCTTGGAAGTTAAAAAATATCAGCTACACAAAGCTAAATTTAACAAATAAAAGGCAGAGCACTTGTATGCCAGATCCACTTTTCTTCTCCAAGAGGTAGCAAATCTGGGTTAGTCAAGAAGGAGCAGTTCATTATAGTTAAGAGTTTAGGAAGCACTCGTGATTGGAGCACTAAATCATCTGTATTAGACTCAAGCTGGGGCTTGAGGACCCACATATCAGATTGGATAGACTGCACGAAAAGGATCTGAAATTTCCTTTTGGAATAACTAACTAAAAGGATCAATGGTTAAAAAGATCCTTGGCTACTAAGACAGGATTGAAACCATATATCTATATTCAGTCACTTAAAGACTCCTGTGTTGTGCTCCTATGTCTTACAATTCCCGCTATTAAAGACCTAAACATCCCTGATTTATTCTATCTTCACAAGAAGAACAATTCCACAAAGATATAAACTAAGAATTTAAATTTCCATTGACATACAAACAAAACACACTGGAAAGAAAAATACATTACCAAACATTTTTTCCATCTTTGGTACAAACTGGCCTTACATATAATACAGTAACACTCTCATATCCTTCAAGGCAACCCTTGATAACTGAATGGGCATCCGCACATTAATTCCTGGTCTGACATGTTTGACCCTTTTAAAAATGAGCACTCCATCCCAAGGGCATTTATTGCAATGGTGCACATAGTCTCGCTCACCTTACTTGGCTTGTAATTTCTATGCTCTCATGTAGTGTCAGTGTGCTCAACACATAGTATAATTCCCTTTGGTGCTGGAAAATAAGAAGGCTGCACTCCGGAGTGTGTGATCCTTCAGATGAGATGTAAGACTAAGGTCCCATCTGACTGTAGCTCAGATGCATGTAAAAATCCCATGGCACTTACCAAACAAAAAAGTAGGGGGAATTCTCTAGCACCCTGGCCAAATTTCACCTTGCAGTATAAAATATCATCTCTGGTCTCACCTAGTGGGTGTCAAAGTAGTGGGACTAACCCAGTCAACAAAGGGTAACTAAATAAATATGAGCAGTTTACAGTAAAAAAAAAAAAAAAAAAAAGCATTTATGACTTGGACTGGAGTAAGATTTTGTACGAGTAACTCAGTGATGGGATAAACAAGGATAAGTTGGGACATTTATAACGTTTCCTCTATCCATGAGGGACACGGATGTTAAACCAGGGATGAGTTACTTCTCCATTCACCCAAATCAGGTTAGAATACAGTAAGAGAGTTTGTTTTATGTGAAGTAGAAGTTTGTTAAACAGAAACTGTATTCTCTGTGATACAAACGTATTCATCTAACATGTCCTATTTATTTTACAAGAGATTGAGATCCGTTGAGCACGTGTTTACGATATCACTGGACTTACAAGTGTATAATGGCGCTGACAGAATAATGTCTATTGAAGCACTTAATTAGAGGCACAAGTCACCTCTCAGTAGCCTCTATGATACTAAGAAGGAAAAGGCTCTGAGATGGCCTGCATAGTTTTTACAACTTTGCCCTTTGATATTTTTTTTTTCATTCCATTTGTGGCAAGTGTTTGAACAGGTACTTATCGAAAGGGACATTATTCTCAATGATTAGACTAACGAGTGCTGTGTACCATACCTCTCAACCTCTTAGAGCACGAAATCTGAATAAAGCCATAAATAAAAGTGGGACAAAGGCCTAAAAGTAGGGACAATTTTTAAATATTGCTCTTACAAACTTAGAAAGTTGACAGAATAACAGGTTTTGCATTAGCATGAATTTTCTGAAGGGTATGAAGTCTGAAACTCAAATGTCTGTCATTATTTTCTAACTTTAATCTTTAATGATTTGCTACTAATTTGCCAGAAAAACCACAATTTTATGAAAATGGACCAAAAATATGAGACAAAAATTTGGACATTCTGTGAAAATCTGTACAGTTGAGAGGTATGTGTACAGTGGAAAAATTTCATCTCTGGATCTGGACGCAATATCTTTAGATATTTACTGTGGAATAAAAAAGAACTTCCTTACAACAGTGGATCCATCACAATAAAAAGGACAGTTCATTTTCAACAAAGGTTCCTAGATCCCTAACCATGAGATCAATTTTCAGAGATGTGATGTCAATGTGATAGTTACATTGTTGCAGAAGGTTATGATTATACACTTCCTAGCTTTTAGTTTTAATCCATGCTTTTGATACCATATATATTTTTTTCAAGATAGGCTCTCTTGGAGGATCTTGCTGTCCTCTGGGGAGTTTATAACATCACCATATTTGTAGTCATCTGAAAATCTGGTCAGTCAAAAATCCTTAACATTAGCTTTAATCTCCACGAAGTAAGTGACAAAGTGACCCAAGTTTTCTGTGCCATGCAATGCGCATTGTCAAGGAAACAAAAAAATGGAGTACGTGGAGTACCACGCCTTCCCAGGCTAGTTCACTAAAGCCTACAGTGTGAGAAACGATTTATGAAGGCTACAAAGACTGTTACTTGAACACTCTAAGGAACACTACAATACTAAACAGCCTTGCACCCCAGACATATCATCATGGAAATCATAAACAAAGACATTGGGAACCTCCAGATACTAGATCCTACCCAAATCAGCTTCGTTAAGGGCAGATCTTGCCTCTTGAACCTGGTCGGCTTCTTTGAAACAGTTACCAAAGCCAATTATGAAGGGAAGGTAGTCCACACAGCCTACCTGGACCTTGCAAAAGCCTTCGACACAATACCCCACTCGGGCATCATAAATAAGCTCACCAGCTTAAATATCAACCTCTATGTCACAAGATGGGTTGCAAACTGGCTCAGGGATAGAATATGGTCAGAATAGCAGGTGCCATGTCAGACTCTAAACCAGTTACAAGTGGTGTCCCACAAGGCTCAGTCCTGGGACCTCTCTAGTTCGGTATATATTTCTCCGAGGTACGGGCTAACATGAGTGGACTATGGCTGACCAAGTTCGCAGATGACTGCAAACTGGGTGCTGTAATCGACTCTCCAATTGACATAAGCATCCTCCAAAAGGGTCTCACAGAGACGAATAACTGGTGCCAGAGCTATGGCCTAAATCTAAATGCCAAAAAGTGCATAGTCATCCCCTTTGGGAAAAACAAAGTGCCCACAAATGACCACATAGGTGGTAATCCATTAAGTATGGAAGAAGTAATTATGGACTTGGGGATCGAAGTAGATAGCAATCTCTCCTTTGACAATCACGTTGCCAAAGTGGTTAGAAAGACCTTCTATATAGCCCACCTTATCATGAAAGGGTTCACATCTAGATCAAGAGAGGTCATTGTGCCCCTCTACTCATCACTTATCAGGCCCATAATTGAGCACAATGCCCCGTTTGGGATGTACCTTACCCGACACCTTCAGCAACAGGAAAGACCCTAAAAGTATCTCACCAAGAGGATCAAGGGGCTCAAACAGATGCCCTATGTAGTTTGGCTAAAGAAACTCCAGCTCTACTCAGTTGTGTACCGCCTACTCAGAGGCGATTTGTGTCTGACGTATAAAGCCATGTCCAACCCAGAATTAATGGACATGCTTCACCTCAGGAAATCCAAATCCCTTAGAGCTACATGCTCCAGGGACTTGAACCTCAGCACAGAAATAAATAGGACATGCTGGAGGGACAGATTCATATCCCAGAGGCTCCCCCTCACTCTGGAACAAAATCCCGATCCATGTTAGGCAGAGCCCCTCACTGACCTTCTTCAAGAGAAATCTTGATGAGTGGATGGGAGATCGTACGTTTACCCCTGGGATCTCTTCTGTGTCCCTGCTTGACAGAGATACAGCAAACTAACCTTAAAAGGGCTACCTTCTGTGACCTACTATACACAGGCACAGTCAACTAATCTAAAAGGGTGGTGAAAGCCAAACACACTCTAGCTGGTTCATAGGGCAGATAGCCTAGTATCAACCTATGAACCTATGAACCTATAAGGTGGAGTAAGGAATAGGCAGTGAATAGTAACAAATGTGAATAAAAGGAATCAGTATTTTTTTGTGAGGAGACTAAACTGCAGCAGTACATTCAATATGCATTTTCTATTCCAGTCTTTAATCTCAGAACTCCTCTCTAACTGCATTCACTCTAACTTTTTAAACACCTCACTTTACCTGTGATGCTCTCCTAATGTTATGACACACCTCAAAAACTGTTAAATACTTGTCACTGCAATCTTATGACTATTGTATATCCATGCCTATTACACCTTTCCTTTCTTTTCTTTTTACTGCCTATGGTTCTACATCTTACTCTATATACCCCTCTGTATGCTAATATCTGGTCTCCGAAAACTTATAACCACAAGTGTTTATGTTAACCAACAATGAACTATAGTGTATCTCGCTTATCAAACAATCTCACAACTGTTACATTATTATTGACCTACTTGTATTTTTACTTTGAGTATGCCTTCTTTTGATTGTATATACCTCTTATAGGTTCATAGGTTCATACTAGGCTATCTGCCCAAGGGCATTTATAAGCCTAGCCCATAGTTATGTGGCTTTCGCCACCCCTTTAGTTTGAATAAAAACTATGCCTATCATTTTTCTGTGCCTCTGTCAAGCAGTGACACTGAAGTAATCCCTGGGGTATATCTGCGATCTCCCATCCATTGGTCAAGATTCCTCTTGAACAAGGCCAGCGAGGTGCTCTGCCTCACCAAACCAAAGGGGTGCGCAAAACCTGGAAACTCTGAGCTAGGCTTTGTAATGCCCCCTCAGGCAGATAGTATGAACCCAACCATGTACCGGGATTTTGTTCCACAGCATAGGGAGTCTCTGGGTGATGAATCTGTCCCTCCAGCACGTTCTATTTATAACCGTGTCAAGGTTTAAGTCTCCGCCCTTGTGGTTCTGAGGGATCTAGATTTTTGAGGTGAAGCATATTCATCAAATCTGGGTTTGACATGGCCTTATATGTCAGGCACAGGTCACCTCTGAGCAAGCGGTATGAGACTGAATAAAGCTGGAGTTCTTTCAGTCGG
Organism: Protopterus annectens; assembly: GCF_019279795.1. Taxonomy (NCBI): domain Eukaryota; kingdom Metazoa; phylum Chordata; order Ceratodontiformes; family Protopteridae; genus Protopterus; species Protopterus annectens. The sequence goes on along the minus strand of NC_056741.1, from coordinate 556,535,968 downwards.
GCAGCATAAGACATATTTTTGAGACCCTTTATCCTTTTGGTGAGGAACTTTTGGGGCCTTTCAAGCTGCATCAGGTGTCTGGTCAGATACATTCGAGCGGGCATTGTACTCAATCATAGGTCTAATGAGTGATGAGTACAGGGGACGATGACCTCCCTTGATCTAGATGTGAATCCCTTCATGATCAGGTGGGCGATATAGAAGGTTTTCCTAACTACTTTAGCAACATGAGTGTCAAGCGAAGACTACTGTCAACTTGGGTCCCCAGATCCCTGATGACTTTTCTGTGCTCAGTGGATTGTCACCTATATGGTAGCTAGGGTAACCTTGTTTTTCCCGAAGGGTATGACTATGCATTTTTGGCGTTTAACTTCAGGCCATGGCTCTGGCACCAGTTATCCGTTTCTGTGAGGCCCTTCTGGAGGATATCTGTGTCAGATGTGTTTTCGACTATGGCCCAGTTTGCAGTCATCTGCAAACTTTGTCAGCCATAACCCTCCTGTGTTTGCTTGTACTTCAGAAAAGTAGATGCCGAACAAGAGTGGACCCAGGACTGAGCCCTGTGGGACACCACTTGTGACAGGCTTTGAGTCTGACATGGCTCCAGCAACTCTGACCCTGTGGGTTCTGTCGCTTAGCCAGTTTGCAACCCATCTTGTGATGTATGGGTTAACATTCAAGCTGATGAGTTTTTCGATGATACCTGAGTGGGGTATTGTGTCGAAGGCCTTTGCCAGGTTGAGGTAGGCTGTATGGACTGCCTTTCCCTCATCAATGGCCTTGGTGACTGTCTCGAAGAAAAAGTCAACCAAGTTTAAGAGGCAGGATCTGCCTTTGACAAAGCCAAACTGGGTTGGATCCAAAGTCTGCAAGTTCCCTATGTCTTTATTTATGAGTTCCATTATGATCCTCTCCATGGCTTTGCAGATAAGGCTTGTCAAGCTAATGGGGCAGTAATTTCCAGGGTCTGTGGAGGCACCGCCCTTATGAAGTGGGACCACAGTCGCCGCGCCACTCCTTGAGTGCGTATCCTGAGGTGAGGCTAAGATTAAACAGCTGTCCTAACTGTGAGTTTAATTCCTCGTTGAGTTCATGAAGCACACAGCCGGGGACACCATCCGGTCCCATGGATGCTGTGTATTTTGCCTTAGTGAGCGCAGTTCTCACCTGGGGGTTGGCGATGTTTGGGGGCTACAATCCTCTGGAATAGATATCTCTCCTTTTGGGGGAGGGGAGAATTTTGCACTGAACCTGTCAGCCAGTATGTTAGCAATGTGTGTAGGTTCAGTAATTTTCACATCATTTTGAACTAATTCTGAGCATATCTGGGAGTTTCCTCCTAGGTTTCTAACATAGCTAAAGAAGGCCTTATGATTGTCTTTAGAGTCCTTGGCGATTTTTCTCTCAAAATTTGCCTTTGATGATTTTATGAGAGCTCTTAGTTTTTACTTATAATGATCAAAGGTGTCTTACCTTTCAAGGATTTTGCTCTATCTTGTAGTAGCTTCCTCCTTTTGTTGTAGAGCTTGTTTATGGCTGGGGTCCACCAGACTGGACGCTTGCCTTTGGTACAGAGAGTCTTAGTTTTGTTTGGGATTGCCTGATCCATGCAGTCCTGTAGGTGCTGGTAGAAGGCATTTGTAAGTGATTCAGCGGTTTGAGTAATGTTTACCACTGGCTCAGGGGCCTTAAAGGAGACCACACTAGTTTTTAGAAGTGTGAAATCGGCTTTTGAGAAGTTTTTCACTGTGGTCTTTTTGTTTCAGGTGGGGCGGGATGAGGACCTCCAGCGAGATTAGTTTATGATCTGATCTCACCAGTGAGGGGTATACTTCCGGTGTTGAACATTTTGATCCCATGTTCGTGATGATGAGATCAAGTATGTTTTCACCTCTTGTGGGGATGGTGACTAGTTGTTCCATGGCATTTGAGTTTATGAACTCCAGGAATCTTTGGGTTAGAATGTTCGGGCTTGAGTAGTGTTCCCAGTCTATATTAGGGTAGTTGAAGTCACCTAGTATGATGGTGTTTGGAGATACATTTATCCCCTCCAATGTTTTCAGGAAGGCCATGTGAGATTCCTGAGTTTGAGAGGGTGGCCTGTAACATGCTACAAATTGCAGAGCAGTCTTGCCTATGGTTAATTGCACCTGTATGGTCTCCGATGCATCGTGCGTTGCCACCAACCTTGAGGTGTGGGTGTCCTTTATGAATATGGACACCCCCCCCTCCTTTCTTGGTGTTGTCCGGATTTTGGGGCCGGAACGCATGATATGAGGTGAAACCTGTTAGTGCTGGGGTGCTCTCCGGAGCCTTGAACCAGGTTTCTGTCACAGCACAGACATCGATGTTCTCCATATTGAGAAGGGCCTCGAGTGCGTGCATCTTGAGATTGAGACTTCTGGCATTGAGCAGCATTACCCTTAGTTTTTTTCCTTTTTGGTGTTCTAGGGTGGTAGGTTTAGAATTTGAGCCTTGCCTAAAAATGGCACTATGGGGGTGGCAAGAGCCTTTGCCAATATCCGGAAGCCCAGGGGTGACAGGTGCAAGCCGTCCCTTGCGAAGCAGCGTGGCTTGTCCAGCATGTCATCCCAGGCAGACAGACATTGGATCCTATTTGAATGACACCAGAATTTAAGCCAATTATTAAAGCTGATCATCTTATCACTGTATTGTGGCATCATTCTAGGTGAAGGTAGGATACTGCTCAAGGTCAGGGTCATACCTGCCTGGGCTACATAATCAGAGAGCTCCTCGACGTCCCTTTTCATGTAGTCCAAGGAGGTACGTCTCAGGTCGTTGACACCAGCGTGGACAATGACTGAGTCGTACTTGTACCTGCTGTTGAGAGACCTGAGTGCTTGCGTTATGTGGCGGATTCTAGCGCCAGACAGGCAGCTTACTGTGACCTTCTCCTTACTCAGTCTGGTGAGCGGGACGTCAGTGTGTCTGACTATGGAATCACCAATGACAAGTGTGTCTGGCATTTTGTTTGGCCTTAAGGGCTGTGACTGTTTGACACTCTGACTGTGTGGTCTATGTGTTGCATGTGTTGGGTCGTGAGGTGGTAGTTGTTTGGGTGTCTGCTTTGGTGGCCTCTGCTGTTTTGGTAAATTTTTGATCAGAGCCTCCGAGTATGTCTTTGTGTGAGTATGTGTATGATTTGAAGTTGTGATGGTACCATGTGTGACTGGGTATGTATTGTGTGTGGTTACCTTCTCCTCCTGTCTGGTCTTGCCAGTCCTATGTTGAGAGAGCTCAGCCTCCAGTTTGGCCGTATAGTTGCATCTCTCGCATGTATTTGTGTTTTGTGGGAGAAGGAGAGGATTGTCTGTGTACATGAGGCAATTGTAACATTGCCTCAATATTCCCAGGTTCACCAGTTGAGCTGGAGAGGACACTAGCAACTGATCCCTCGACATACTAGAAGTAGTAGATAAAGAACTTTCAAAGGACTCCGGGAAGTGGGTTTTAGGCTGGTGGGGTACTATCTATAATAAGAGTGCTTTATCAAGGTGCAAGTACTGTAGGAGTAAGTGCTAGGCTTTACAGATAGAGAATAGTCTACTTGGGAATCAAGTAGAGATGAACTTTTCAGTTATAGGATATGCTGGTTAGATCAGCAGTACAGTTTAGCGTGTTTTATAGCAGGGGGCTGAAGGGAGCTAGGAATTGGCCCAAAACGACCAATGGACTACTAGTTTCTGGCTGAAACTTCACCAAATCGGACAAAAAGGCCGCTCAGTGCTTCCCACTCCCACTGGTAAGCAAAGAAACTTCCCTCCTTCCTAATAAGGCAATGGATCAGTAACAGGAACTAAAAACAAAGCCCAGGGATCAGCAACTCTGAAACTGGACTACTCTAGTTCAGTAAAGTGGGAAAACAAGAGATTTTTTTTTTTTTTTTTTTTTGTACTTGTTTTTGTTATACAATTGCATAATACTGTTTGTACTATGTTGGAACTTTTCTCCCCGGGCCTCTACTGAAAATGGAAATATATCCAATTAGACTAGCCCGGTCAACAAATGTAAAATAAAAAATAAATAAATATTACCACCTACCATACCAAATTGCGACTTTTTCAGTGTATCTGAATACTATTGCAATTCTACATTCATTCCTGCTTCAATTTTTGTATCTCACTAACTACATTCAATTGCTTTAAATGTTATATTTTACTGCAATGTTGTATTTGTAATTAGGGCTTTTCTCCCTGGACCTCTGCTGAAAAGAGGCTTTTACAATTACCCAGTCAGACTTTCCAGGTCAACAAAAACAAATAAATACATACATTAAAGATGTTGTTCAGTTTTTAAATTTGCATTGATAATTAGACCATTCACAACATTTTAAGGCATGTCTAGGCAAAAACAGTATCAGCATGCAGTGTTATCTTCTGATATAAGTTAGTTCAATACAAGTCATCAGTGCAAACAACCAAACTTGTAATGATGTAAGAATGGTATTGTATGGAAAAGCAGAGACAAACTGCTTATCTCAGAACCAGCACTAACTACATTAACTTCTTTAACAAAAAAATGTTAACTGTCCTTGGTTGCTTGACAACCAGGTTTACTTTATGTAGCAAACATAACATACATCATCTATGCATCAATGTGAACCAGTTAAAAAAAAAAATCAATCAGCACAGTTTGTGTGAAAGTCTGACTCTAACAGGTACAACATAATGTTTCAGTGTATTTGAAAACGTAATAGTAAGACGTTAAAATTAAAATGGGTCTAATAAATCGGGTACAACAATGGGACACAATTTAACACTGTAATAGTATCTCATTAAACTGAACTGCTGTATTCAGGGTTGGCGTTTGGTCAACTGATGCCCTAAGCAAACCCCTCCACACCACTTGGTGACCCCATCCTGGTATACCTACACTATCCAGATTAATGGAAAAGTGCCCCTGATAGAGCGGTTCCCTAGGCAGCCACCTAGTTGGCCTATGCCTATGGTCGGCTATGGCTGTATTTAATAAGCATGTAGAGTGTGTGCGTGTGTGTGTGTGTGTGTGTGTGTGTATGAGAGAGACAGATGCATGGCAGCACGCACCACAATATGCACAGACACAGGTGACTACTATAACAAACTGCTTGTACCAATAACTATAATAAATCTTGTAACAGCTACATGAAATACTGTTACATGAAATGCTTTGAAATACTTGGAACAAAGCCTGCCTTTGTGACTGCAGGTATCAGCTGATACATTTTGCGAGATCAGATGTTGCAGTGTTCAGTACATTTTTACTTGATTGTCAAATGTTTAGTATAAAAATGCAAACCATGTACAGATTTTTTTCACTACCACACTTTTCAGTAGTCATATCAAGAAGGGCCCACGAAAGCTGAAAAAGCCATTTTATTCTATCACTGTTAACGTCTTATGTAAAAGGTTACCATACACACATCAGCATCTTCTGTACTCCATTAATCAGTGTAATTTTTTAAAGGGTGGGGATACAGTTGATAAGACAAGGGCTCCCTCTAGAGCATTTCTGAAATTCATGCTGCTACAGCAGTGAAAACTAGCTCTTAGATTTCATCATGAAAGAGAGGCCATACAGGGCCTGATTGATCACATAGGGAAAGATTGCCAGCAACAAACTGGCTTATTAAGCTTGCTGGATACAAAAAAATAATTAATTCACTTGGCAACAGGACTGTGGGGGTCCCCACACTGGACAAAGTCAAATAACCCCTTAGAGCAAGAAATCTGGACAAAGCCACAAATAATGGGGGGGCAAAAGCCCAAAAATAGGAACACTTTTTAAGAATTGCTCTTACAAGCTTAGAAAGTTGATAAAATAACAGGTTTTGCATTAGCATGAATTTTCTGAAGGATAGTACATCTGAAAATCAAATGTCTGCCATTGTTTTCTGACTTTGCCGGTGATTTTCCAGAAAACTACAATTTTTTGAAGACCTACCAAAAATATATGAGTCAGAAATCTGGACTTTCTGTGGAAATCGGGACAGTCAAGAGCTATGAATGAACTTCAGAGTAATTTCACTTATAACTAAACTCCCCCAACCAATAAAGGCTGTTCTTGAATCCTGGGTCCACGCTTTGGTAGGTCAGCAGCCACTGAACAAATCAAACTCTGGACATGAAGGGGAGGGGGATCAACATTAATCTAAAGTCAGCCTGTTTAAAAGAAAATGCACAGAAATGAACACATCAGCCAGTATTTTTAAACCTATTTCCTCATCAGCACCAGAAGAAAAACTTCAAGAATGTTACTGGGAACAGTGGTACCCTTTTTCCTTGTTCAGCCTACATGCATAGACTGACTAGGTATTATAGATATTTTTTAATTAGACTGTCCAGTGGTGGTGCTGCGGTAGCATTGTCACCTCACAGTCAGATGCTGTCCAGCTCGATTCTCAATTAGAGCGTCTTCTGCATGGAGACATGCGTGAATGGGCGTACCTTCGTTGAAGGTTGTGCATCAGGGATGGTAACTCGGCACGTAAAAATCAACTACCAATCATTAGCGGACCAGAGTTCTGCTGTGGCGACCCCTAACCGGGAAAAGCCGAAAGACACAACAACAACAACTGTCCACTTTGGCTGGGTCCATTTACAGTGAAGTCCTGTGGAGAGAAGCTTCATACTTTAACATACAGTGTAATATTTAATACAGAGTGTAACAAAGTTCAAAATGTAACTTAATTACACCCAGTTAATTAAAACAATATAAACATGAGCTATATACAATAAATAAATAAATAAATGCATCATCCATAGCCACAAGTCCAATTTGATATTCTAACTAAAAAATGCAATAGCTGGCAGTTTTCATAGAAAATTATGGCTATGATCTGTTAACAAGCTGCTTCCTCTGCCACAGGTTTGATTCTCTTAGCCTTTATTTATCTACTGTGCGACCTTGATTAAGTCAATTAACCAGACAGTGCTATGGGGCAATTAGGAATCTAGGCTAGGTTCCTCAGTGGTCTCCTGGCCTACAAGCACATCAGATGCTTTATAATTATATAGAGTTTATAGATTGTCAAACAATATGCAGTATAGTTATTTCTAAACAAATACGTAACACTGATTAAGAAATTAAATATTCAAGAAAAAAATATTAGCAGCAGCTATCTATATATGGTGATTCAGAAATATATAAAAAACTTAAAGAACGTGACATGACATAGATAACAATAATGTATTTAGGGAGAAGGAAGAAAAGAGTTATGTACTTACCATAACTTTGAATCTGTATTATCCTATGACACTATTCATCACTCTTGGGTCATAGGATCCAACATTGGATCCGAGCCAGCAATTTATCAGACCAATCCTAGACTTCAGCTCCTCCCACTCTAATAATCCATTGCTGCCCTCTAACCCCTCAGATCAAGTTTGCCCTAGAGCTAGAAAACAACTATGGTAGACCTTAACCACCAGATAGGACATCTCTGCTTCCTCTAGGTCCCACAGAAAGGGGAAGGAGGGAGGGACAGTGATGAATAGTGACATAGGATAACATAGACTCAAAGTTATGGTAAGTATGTAACTTTTTATCTGATGTCATCCATGTCACTATTCCTCACTCTTAGGTCAGAGTCCCCAGCTACCATAAAATCCTGAATGGCCTCATGGAAGGACATGCTAAAGAACTGTGGAGCTAAAGGAAGCCCTGTTCCTGGAAACTATGTTGAGCTTGTAATGTGCAACAAAAGTGTGAGGAGTAGAATAGGTTGCCACCGCACAGATTGCATCTAAAGAATATCGGGCCAAAAATGCAGCTGACATAGCCACATATCTAGTGGAATGAGCTCTGACTGGTCCTGGCAAGGATAAACTTTTAGAAGAATAAACCATAGAAATACATTTGGAAATCCAATGAGATATAGTAATCTTAGATACTGCCTGACCACGTCTGTTAACAGAAATGGCCACAAACAGCTGGTCAGACTTGCAAAAGCTCTTTATCCTGTCTAAGTAGAATCATATCTGTCTATGTACACCAAGGGTGTGCATCAAATATTCCCCTTTATTGGAGCAGTTGGGGAAGAAAACCACCAACTGAATGGGCTGATTCAAATTTGCCTAGGTGACCACCTTGGGCATAAAGGAGGGGTTAGTTTCGGCAGCCACTCTATCTCCATGAAAAATCATGTATGGAGGCTTAATAGAGACAGCCTGCAACTCAGAAACTCATCTAGCCGACATTATGGCCTCCAAAAAGGCGGTCTTCCATGATAGGAATTTCATATTGGAAGTCGCTGCAGGCTCAAAGGGACTCTATGTAAGAGATCACAGCACAAGTGAAAGATCCCAAGGAGGAGAAGGATCTTTGATAGGCCTAAGCAGGAAAACATCTTTCAGAAAGGCCTTACAAAGGTGAGAAGTAATAATAGATTCCTCACAAGTATGGAAATTAGAAATGGCTGCTAATTGCAGCTTAATAGTGTTGAGGCTAGCTCTGTCCTAAAAGAGAGAAGACAAGAACAACAAGATGTCTGGAATGGGAGCCAAAAAGGGATCCAGAGTCCACTGCTCGGCCCATATTGAGAATCTTTTCCATTTACTACCATAGACCTTTCTAGTAGAAGCCTTATGAGAGACCAGAAGAAAGTCCTTGATGGGCAAGGCAAGCCTGGGCTGGTTTAGAATTAATGGAAGTGGACAAACCATGCGGTCAGATGCAGGGTCTGAAGGTTTGAGATAAGAAGGTAAGAGGGGTGAGAAATAAGATCTGGAAGGGGATCTAGTACCCAAGGGGGTACTTCAGATGAGACCTTAAGATGGGGAACCAAACCAGCCAAGGCCAGAAGGGGGTGATGAGGCTCAAGGTAGCCTTGAGGCATCAAGCTTTCTGAAGCACTCTGGAAATGACAGGTATAGGAGGGTAGGCATAAAGGAGGACCTAAGAACAATCATGAACTAGAACATTCCTGTGGGTTCCCTGACTGGGGGGATCAGGGCAAAATACTGGATGCACTTGTGATTGTGAGGGGAAGCAGATTGCAGCCCGGATGACCCCATAGAAGGAAAATCTCTCTCGCCACTAATGGATTCAGGGACCACTCATGAGGACTCAGAATAGCCCTGCTGAACCTGTCTGCTACCACACTGGACTCCCCAGGGATATGCACTGTAAGGAGAATGTGCCCTGATGATATCGCCCATTCCCACACTCTCATGGCATCATGATGAAGCAGATAAGAACATATGCCCCCTTGTTTGTTGATGTACCACTCGACTGCCATGTTGTCCGTGTGCACTGCAATGGTACCCAGAGGAAAGCACTGCTGAAAGGCTTGCAATGAGAGAAGAACTGCTCTCATCTCCTGTACATTTATGTGCAGTTTTGTCTCTGCAAGGGACCACGTACCTTGGATCATCCTTCCCTGGCAATGCCCCCAGCCCAGCAGGGAAGCATCCGTGCTCACAGTGGCACTTGGGGGAGGAAGAGAAAAGGGTCTGCCCGCCAGGAGATCGGGAGACTGAATCCACCAAAGATGATGCCAGCACACTGGAGTGAGGCAGAAGGAAGCTGTCATCGGATGAGACAGGGAAGACCACTGGACTGCTAGAGTCCACTGTAGAACCCTCATGTAAAACCTAGCCAGTGGCACTAGATAGATCACCACCACCATGGAGCCTAAGGCCCTGAGAATGAGCCAGACCTGATGATGAGGTAGATCTAGTAGACACTGAACACAGGATCTGATTAATTGTACTCACCTCAGGGGTAATACTGCAATCTCTGACACAGTGTCCAGCTGGTTGCCAATGAACTCCAAGTTTTGTGATGGAAACAAATTCTACTTGGGTAGATTCACAGTGATTTCTAGTTGGTCGAATAGGCAAAGAATGTACTGAGTGTCTGAGACCAGTCAATGCTTGGTGGGAGCTGTGAGGAGCCAATCGTTGAAATAAGGAAACACCTGGAATCCCTGTAGTTTCAGGCGAGCTGCTACCACTGCCATGCACTTGGTGAACACCTACGGGGCTGTGGTGAGACCAAAGTGTAGGGTCCTGAATTGATAAATATTGGCCACTATGGGAAAGAGGAGATGTCTGCTGGAGCGCCTGTCTATTTTTATGTCATAGTATGCATCCTGGAGATCCACAGAGCACATCCAGTCGTCGTTGTGCAAAAGAGGTACGATAGACTGAACAGTGACTATCCAGAACTTGGACTTCTTGATGGAAAGATTTAACTCACTTAGGTCCAGAATTATACATAGGTCCCCTGTCTTCTTTGGCATCAAAAAGAAGTGACAGTACGTTCCAGATTCTCTTTGCCCTGGGAGGACCTCTTGGATGGCTCTCTTCTGAAGAAGCTTGAGCACTTCTTGCTGAGCTAACTCCTTCTGATGGGGTATGAGAGAAAATATGAGAAGTAAAGAAGTAACTAAATGGGAGGGCAGGAAACAAGGCACAAGACTAAACTATAACACTGAAAGATGAACAGAAAGGCTGAAAGGTAAACAAATGTTACACTTATCCCCAGAAGAGACTTGAGCCAGGTGCAATCACATCTGAAGCAGTGAGCAGCAAACGAGATCTGAGGGGTTAGAGGGCAACAAGGAATTATGGAAGTGAGAGGAACTTGAGCCTTGAATCAGTCTGATAAGTTGCCAGCTCAGATCCTACAACCCAAGAGTGAGGAATAGTGACATGGATAATGTCAGATCTGATAATGATGAGTGGACAACCAGAGTTACAGGACTGGGAATGAAGCTGCAAAATGGGTTAAAAAAGAAGGGATAGAATAAGATATAAGGGAAAGAGATAAAGGCAGCTGTGAGGGTAATGAGAAGCACAGACTTAATAATAAGGAAGTATTATAGCAATAACCCACGCCTGGGTGTGGGTAATGCGGGATTTACCCATGGTTGGCGTGGTTTGGTCCCGAGGGCTCCGAGGACCAAACAAAGACAACCGTGGGTAAATCCCGCATTACCCACACCCAGAAGTGGGTTCTTGCTATTATACTATGACATTATTTAAGAAAAGAAATAATTACTTTTCTTAAATAATGGCATTGTATAATGCCTCTTTGCTGCCCTTCCGCAGCTGTCTGGTATCCGCAGTACATCAGAGCTGTGGCCAAAAGCAATGAAGAAAGCAAGATCTCAGCTGCTTTTTTACTGTTTCGCTATGTTAAATGGGTTTAACATAGCGAGACGGCTTTAAAGTAAGCAACGGAGATGTCCGTTGCTTATTTTAAAGCCGTCTTGCTATGTTAAACCCATTTAACATAGCAAAACAGTAAAAAGCAATGGAGATCTTGCTTTCTCCGTTGCTTTTTTTTTTTTAAACCTGTCTTGCTATGTTAAATGGGTTTAACATAGCGAGACAGCTTGAAAATAAGCAACGGAGATCTCTGTTGCTTATTTTAAAGCTGTCTCTCTATGTTAAACCCATTTAACATAGCGAGACAGGTTTAAAAAAAAGCAACGGAGAAAGCAAGATCTCCGTTGCTTTTTACAACTGTGTCGCTATGTTAAAGGAGTTTAACATAGCGAGACAGCTTTAAAAAAAGCAACGGAGATTTCCGTTGCTTTTTCTAAACCTGTGTCGCTATGTTAAACTCTCTTAACATAGCGAGACAGTGTTTTAAAAGAGACTTATAGTAATGGAAAAAGTCCGGGTGACCGGACCTTTTTCCATTAGTATAAGTCGATTTACAATGTGCATGCTAGCCAATCAGCGTGCACGTTTTGGAATATTAATGGGGGGGTCAGTAATTACGGTTAGAAAAAATATAACAGAAAAACAGCCTGTAAAAATTAGAAGGTTGATGGATGGAATCGGGAGAAACAGAGGATTATCAGGGTTTTTAAATGCAGAATAAAGTAAGTAGAACTGGGCGTTTACAGAAAGTTGGTTCCACAGTTTAGCAACTTTGGCGGAATATAAGGAATCTCCATAATACTTGTTGGCTTTATCTTCATCAAGACTATGTTAGAAGATCTAAGTAATCTAAGATCATGATACCAGTCAGTCAGTCAGTAAGGTTAGAAACAGATGAGCATGCAAAATAAATTAATATACATTTGTAAGCATTTAAATGTTGACTTCTGGCCAGATGACCACACAATTTGAGACATTTCAGGAAGAGAAGACAGTGTAGTGATGAGTATACCGGAATTCATTAGAAACAAATGTGGCAGTTCTTTTGAAGGTGAAATCAAGCTTTGAAAGAGTGTAAGGAGGTCAGTAAGCAAATACGAATGAAACAGGACAGGGAGAACTACTTGTAGAGTTCCATTCCTAGTTGCGATAGTCATAAAGCTGGGTGCATAACAGATCCACTTTCTGGTCAGTCTTGCAGACAGCATGTTTATATGGATATTGATTTTTTTTTTCAGAATTCTCAACTATAACACATTACAGGAGTGAACAAAATGACAGACTTGTCAAAGAAAGAAAATCCTGAACCTGAACCAGTATCTAAGCAAGTATGTCCTGGGTAAATAGCATGCAAAATATTTCTCTAGCACTTGGATATGGATAGGAATTAGCTAGCCAGCTTTCTGGATTACTGATAGCTTGAGTGAAAACAGAGAGAGCAGATGACAGGCTGGCAGGAAGAGCAGGGTAGTAGAATGAGCAACCTCCATCTATAATGGCAGCACAGTTAAGGCACAAACCTTTTAGCCTGGCAGTTAGTACGTAAGAGTAAGGCTAGCTGTCAATGAACTACTTCCTGCAGGTCAGGGGTTGATTTTCTTAGTCTCCATTTAACAATGTCAATTTGGCTCCTCGGTGGTCTCCTGCATCTCATGCCTAGTAGCTACCTATAAACTTACTGCAGGAAAGGGAAGAACCATATTTTTTACAAAGACAGGGAAAAGTAACATACCTAGAATGTATCCCTGGAGAGAATACATTAGTTAACACGGACAAGCCTGGCCGAAGAAGATTCCCAACACACTACTGGTGTCCTGTCTGACAAAGTCAGGAACTAGATAATCTGTAATTTCTATGTCCAAGTCTCAGGAATAAAGAAAAAAAATAATGATGGACAAAGGACCAAAAATGGGGACAATCTGAAATATTTTTTTAACTTAGAAAGTTAATAGAACATGTTTTCAGAAACATGGTCTAATGTGTGGTATTACTGGCTGACTGTAATCCTTACTGATTCACTACAAAAATCAAAAATGTTATGGGGGTAATGCAAAATATCAATATCAGTGGTGTTATGCAATAAATCAGACACAGTTAAGAGCAATACTGAGGAGTGCATGATAATGGGTGTAAGATGGTTTAGGATTAACAGTCCTGAGAGTTTTCAACAGGGCTAGAAATAAAGACATTGCAACCCTTCTTGCAGTATGGTTAGAACAAACCATCTCATTTGGGTTTAAAATGGGAAGTATCAGTGCCTTGGTTAGGCTTGAAGTTATTTAATGAACTTGGCAAGGCCACGGAGAGCAAATATGGAGTGAGAATATGGCCTGGTTTAGTGACCCAGTCAACATTCAAGTCCCCCCAAAGATTACTTCAGTTACAATATGTGTTGTGTGTCACTGCAAAGTAGAATTAAAAGTAACCATATGTTAGGCTAGAGACAAAACATAAAGAAGTGTTGATAGCGATATTCAAAATAAAATACTCCTGATGAGAGAGTTGCATATTATGGTGAAACACTTCCAGGATGTGTCATACAATATAGCCACAAACTCCTGTCTCTTATATGCAAGATGTCTACTTTGGGTTGGAAATATCCTGGTGTAGTAACCTCTGAGTTATGAGGCTGGCTATAGAACCAATATTCAGAAATGAGCAGAATATGAGGTCTGTAAATTAGTATCCAAGATTACAGGAGAAGAAATTTGTTAAAAATACATCCTGCATTAATTTGAAATGATTGCAGGGAATTTGGAGAAATCCATTTATCATCTGTGGAATAGGCAAGAAAACATTTGCAAAATGACTACACAGCTGGTGTGCCCAGACTGGGATGGATTTTACAAGATAACAGCAGAAAAAATAAACTGGAACTTGTGTAACAAGTGAATCCAGGTAGGGGACTCTCCTCCAGCAGGAGGTAGCGCCAGTTTTGGCTATGCAAACTACAGAATGTATGAGCTCAGCAGAGTGGCAGATAATCTGTGCAGTACTTACTGGATTAGAAAACTGGAGTTTAATGTACATAACAGCGTGAAGAGAGCAGACTTAACTAATTGACACCTACAGTGCTAATAATGTCATGTTCTAACACTGTACCAACAGCACAAATGGTTGGCTGTAGCATACCTCCTTTGCTGTACAGAATTCTAAAAGAAGGCTACACATAGTACTTCATAATTTAACTGCATTGCTGAACTGGCAGCATTCAGTACCTTGACTATGATGCTTAAATATGAAAATAATAAAATATTTACATAGGCACAGCAAAATGAAGCTACTGTCTAGACTGCTAACAAAAGTATGTGTTAAACAGGAGAGGACGTGAACATTGGACAGGAAAACAAAACATTTTTTCAATAGTTTTACCATCACATTCATTCTTTTTTTTTGTGTGTGTGTGTATACACCCACCCCCACACATAGTCTGACTAGGCTACTGGTCTCTGTTCAGAAGAGACTTGAGGTGGTGTTCATACAGTCTTGGGGAAATTTGGACAGGGCATCTCAGATAATCCTATACTTTTTCACGCCACTAGGTGGCATTAGAGGTCTGCTACCAGAGCTTAACAACACTGCAAAGGAGGACAATGGCAGCAGTGTAGATCCAGGAAATTAAGTCCAAGATGAGGAAAAAAAATTATCAGAGTAAACAATGTGATGTCTGGAGGGCTAGAAACATCAGTTTTAGTTTTTATGTTGAATGAAGACGCGCCAGGAGAATATGAAGAAATGCACTGGAGCAAAACTTTCAAAAAGTACTTCAACAATGAGGAACGGACTACAGGAACTGGGATACCAGCCAAAAAGCTGGTAGAAAACAAGGAGACCAGGAGCAATACTGAAAGTGCACATCCGGTCAGTGGAGTAGCTGGTTGTAAGTGTGACTTCGTGCAAGTAGGGCACAGAAAAAAAAACAGTTGTTTCATATAAACCTTCATATGCAGTAGTGGTGGCAATGAATCAAAAACTGAGCTAAATACAGGAAAAGATCCTCATTAGGAACAGGTGGGTGGACTACCAACCTGACTTTAGAAGGAGATTTCTGATAAAAATTAAATAACTAAAAAAGTTAAAGTTTTGTTAAGTTCTTAGAAAGATTATAAGCAGAATTTATAAGCATGTACCTCTTCATGCTTAGTGAATTTGTGCGACAAGTGGCCAAGCGCAGTGTATGTGTGATTCAGAAAACAAAGCTACACAATGTGGCCTGTGGGGGGGGGGGGGCATGGTTGGCCACATTATATGCTAATGACTGTATAATGAAGCGACGGGTATGCTAATGGTTTGTCTTGGTTTGTCTTTCGGCTTTTCCCTGTTAGGGGTCGCCACAGCAGAACTCCGGTCAGCTAATGATTGGCAGTGGATTTTTACAGTGCTGAGTTGCCAGCCCGATGCCCAACCTTCAAGGAAGGCACACTCATTCATGCACGCACCTACCTATATGTCTTTAAACATAACTCAACTGCGGGGAGAACATGCAGACTCCACACAGAAGGTGCTCCAGACGAGAATCGAATGGGAGAACCTCTTGCTGTGAGGCGACAACGCTAACCGCTGCACCATCGTGGCTGTGCCCACCACCGAGGCAAAAAAAAAAAAAAACCACGACAGAGCAATGAAAAAACATGTAAACAACTCATAGCAATGCTGCACCCTCAGTAGATTTCTGCATGATCAGATGCTCATTTTCAGGCAGTGGAAAGTGTTGAAAATCTTAAGGGTTGGTGCAACTGTTGTTAATCTGTATCTGCAAGAGGCTCTACAACAACTTTACAAGTTGCTTTACAACATAATTATACAACAGCTAAGCAGCACATACAAAGAAAAAAGTGCTGCATACAAAACACCAGACTGTGCTTAACCTTACATAGGCTGGTCACTCTGTGCTACAGACGTAGGCAACCCATCTAGCAGTGTGTACTAAGAGCAGGGCACGTTTATCATTTGCACAGGGGGAGAACAGATATAGTAGAGTGCATGTCTTTCACAGGTAAGTGTGTGAATAGGAACGCAGAAGTGCACAAAAATAAAAAAAATTGCTTGTAGGTGAAGTGCCATAAACAGTATGAGGGGTTTAATGTTGGTAAGGGCCAGGGTCACTGGAAAAGTGGTTTGTGCTGAGAACTGTGGTGGTGTGTAATGTCCATCTGCAGGGATACAGTTTTGGCAGGTGATGCAGCACTGCACCTAAATCTTACTGGACAGATCTAGGGCATGCTGGACAGAGGGTTCAGCTTCCCAAAGTATATCACCACCTACTAGAGCTGGCTCTGCCAGGAGTTGCACTGACTGTCCTACAACTGTGGCTAGATATCAGTGTGCTACCCAACATCTTCTGGAGGATGTGCTAACATGATAACAACCACAACCGTAGGATGGCCTCTCCCGGTTGTTGACACATTCTCAACTGATGTTACAGTGGACATGCTACCACTGCAGGATTGGGATCTTCTGAGTCCACAAACAAGTCAACTAACATCTGAGGATATCACCATGAGGATGGCCCCTCATCTCTGTTAGATAACCCAGAGTAGACATTGCACATTCCAATTTGGGATTCATTCTATCAACTGAATCCCACATATTGTTCATGCACACTTGCATGTCAGCATGTACAGCCTGGATGACTGATTACAACCTGTGCTGAAGCTCTGATGCACTCATCTGTGCCTCTACAATGGCTCTGTACATACATTGGGTGGCAGCTACTGGCACAGCCACCGCAGGGGAAGAGCAGCAACCATACCTCCAACAACCATTGATACCAACCCCCTCCATGTGAACCCTCCTGCACACAATTGCTAGGGGCAGATTCAAATATATCTCTATTAGGGGCCAACACACTTCCCTGGTCTACTATGTCACCATCAACCTGTCACTTCAGATGGCAGTGTGTTTCCTGGGTGTGCACAAACAGACAAGTTATGCCCATAGTCTGAGGAGGGAATGTCAGGGATCACACTCCCTGTACTTACACACACTACATCCCCGAACTCCTCCATCTCTGTACATGGTAGTTCTGTAGCTGGCCCACCACCAGTTGAACTCCGTTCCAATGACATGGCTTATACCCTGTAGGTGGCAGCATCAATCGTACAGGTTGCTTGGTGGCAGACCATGTCATAATTTCAATCCTTTCTACCCACAGCATTCACATTGGTGACAACTTCACACCAGGCTTGGTCAAGGAAGGGTCAGCTAGCAGAGGTAGAAAAAGAGTAATTTACCATGACACAAGGCCACTAGTACCACCTCATTTTCCTCCTCAGTAAACGTGAGCTTGTGGATGGATGTGGATTTCTCTGTTAGTTTCTTTAGCATGCCTCTGTTGGTATGGAAAATGCAATGGAATTAATAGCTGTGGCCTCACGTGGGTGTTACAAATCCCAAAAGACATACTATAATAGTCCAGCTACTACAAATTAGTAGGGCTTGACACCATATGTATCTACAACACAGTCTTGTGCCTGAATGTTAACAAGCAAAAAAAACTTAACAAGCACAGTAAACATTTGCCATGACCTTGGCAGAAATTTCTAAAACTGTATTCACAATACTATATAGGTTCATAGGATCACAGGTGTGTACTAGGCTAATGGCCCTGGAGCCTTTACAAGCTTACCCCATGGAAGTGCCCTAGCATCGTGCCACTCGTCATTAGTTCCCAGTGCCTCTATCAAGCAGAGCCACTGGAGTGATCCCCGGGGTGAACTTTTTATTTCCCATCCACTCATCAAGATTTCTCTTGAGGAGGGACAGTGTGTGCTCTGCTTCACACGTATGGGTCCATAGCATGGGCAGTCTCTGTGTGAGGAACCTGTCCCTCCAGCATGTTCTGTTGATTGCGGTAATGAGGTTGAGGTCTCTGGAGCATGTGGTGTGGAAGGATTGGGATTTCTTTAGCTGTAGCATTTCTAACAGAGCTGTGTCAGACATGGCTTTGTAAGTCAAGCACAGATCGCTTTTAAGTAGGCGATATGAGAGAGAGAACAGCTAGAGTCTTCTGAGTCTGTCCATGTAGGACATGTGTTTAATGCCTAGGATCCTTTTCGTGAGGTACTACTGTGGCCTCTCCAGCTGTTGCAGGTGTCTAGTGAGGTACATGCCAAATAGGGCATTATGAAAGTTGTGCATCAGGGCCAGCACTCTGCACGTAAAAATCTACTGCCAATCATTAGCGGACCGGAGCTCCGCTGTGGCGACCCCTAACCGGGAAAAGCCAAAAAACACAACATTGGGCTAATAAGGGAAGAGTAGAGAGAGATGATGGCTTCTTTCTTCCTGGATGCAAAACCCTTGGTAATGAGATGTGCCACAGAGAAGGACTTTCTGAGCACAGTGGCAATGTGGTGGTCAAAGGAGAAGTTGCTGTCAACCTGCATACCCAGATCTCTTATAACGCCTTCCATGTTCAGTGGGCTCCCATTGATCTGGTAGTTAGTGGGAATGGAGTTTTTACCAAAGGGGATGATGATGCATTTTTTTTGGCTTTAAGCTTAAAGCCATGGTTTTGACACCAGTCATTGGTCTCAGTGAGGCCTTCATGTAGGATGTCTGCATCACTTGGGGAGTTAATAATGGCTCCCAGCTTGCAGTCATCTGTGAACTTGGTCAGCCAGAGTCCCTTTGTGTTGGCCTGGACTTCTGAGAAGTAGATGCTGAACAGGAGAGAACCCAGGACCAGTCCAATTGGGACTCCACTCGTGACTGGTCAGCAGTCTGACTTGGAGTTCACTACTTTCACAATGTGTGTTCTATCTGTGAGCCAATTTGCAACCCACCTACTGATACAGGGTTGATTCCTAGTTTGGTGAGTTTATCAATAATTCCCGAGTGAGGAATGGTATCAAAGGCCTTGGCCAAATCGAGGTAGGCTGTATGCACTGCCTTACCTTAATCCACAGCCCTGGTGACTGACTCAAAGAAGTCAACCAGGTTGAGCAGGCATGATCTCCCTTTCACAAAGTCAAACTGTGTGGGGTCCAGAGTTTGGAGATTTCCTATATCTTTGTTAATCAGGTTCATGATGATGCACTCCATAGCTTTATATATCAGACTAATCAGGCTAATGGGGCGATAATTCCCAGGGTCTGTAGTTGCTCCCCTTTTAAGGAGAGGGATGACTGTAACAGTGCACCATTCGGTATGGACAAAGCCTGGGGTGAGGCTGTGACTGAATAGGGCACACAGATTTGGTGTCAGTTCGCATTGTAGTTCATGCAGAACACAGCCAGGGATATTATCGGGTCCCATGGAAGCTGCATTCTTCGCCTTGGACAATGCAGCTTTAACCTGGGCTGCAGTAATGCTGCATGCCTGGCATTCTTCTGGTATTGTGATTTGTCCTTTGGGAGGGGGTGGTAAAGTTGACACTGAATCTGCTAGCCAGTATGTTGGCAATACCTGTTGGCTCAGCATAGGAGGTACCATTGTGCAGTAACTCAAAGCAAATCTGGGTATTGCTGTGGAGGTTCTTGACTATAAAAGGCTTTGTGATTGTTTTTAGTGTCTGCTGCAATTCTGCCTTCATAGCTGACTTTAGAGGATTTGGTGAGGGATCTCAACTTTTTGTTGAGGCTAATAAGGGAGTTTTTCCAGTCTTGGGACTTCACCTTTTTCTGCAACAGTTTCTTCCTTCTGTTGTAGAGTTTATTAATGGGAGGGGACCACCAGATTGGCTTCCTTTTTTTGGAGAGCATCTTGGTTCTGTTGTGTATGGCTAGTTCCATGCATTTATGTACATGTTCATTCAGTGCATTGGTGTATGATTCAGCAGTCATGCAGCTATTTTCCATTGGCATGGGTGCCATGAAGTTAGCCACCTCTGGTTTCAGGAGTCCAAAGTCAGCTTTGGAGTAGTTTTTTTAAGGTGGCTACCTTTGCAGTGGGTGTGGGTGAGATGTGGATTTCCCTAGTGATTAGTTTATGGTCCATCTGACCAAGGAGGGATTGACTATTGGTGTAGAGCAATGGTCACCCATTTTAGTAATAACCAGGTCAAGGATGTTGCTTCCTCTAGTGGGGGTCAGAATGAGCTGGTCCAGGGCATTGGAACTGATGAATTCCAGGAAGCGTTGGGCCAGTGTATTGGTGCTTGAGTAGTTTTCCCAGTTGATGGAGGGGTAGCTGAAGTCTCCTAGTATGACAGTGTTGGGTTGGACCTTGATAGAGTCCAGGGTGCTTAGGAACGTGGAGTGAGAATCTAGGGACATGGTTGGGGACCTATAGCAGGCTATGACCTGGATCACAGTTTTACCCAATGTTAGTTGTACCCGAAGGATCTCAGATGCACTATGCTGGGCTGCTAGTCCGGAGATGTGCATATCCTTTATGAATATGGAGACACCACCGTTTTTGGAGCTTCAGTCCATGTTTTAGGGCCAAAAGGTGAGGAATGAGTTATAGCCTGATGGCGCAGGAGTGCTTTCTGCCGCTTTAAACCAGGTCTCCTTTACAGCACAAATGTCGATGTTCTCCATTTTGAGGAGTGTTTCAAGCAAGTGCATCTTGAGATTTATACTTCTAGCATTGAGCAGCATGAAACACTTTTCATGTTGATACAACCCACAGTAACTTGACAGCATTCCACTATAGCCAGTACACTTGCAATGTATCCAGACAATATTGACCAATACATGCAATGTATCCAGACAATATTGACCAATACATGTAGATACTGTGAAAAACTGAACCCCAGTTCTAGGCTTCACAGTAAACAGTACTCATAAACCTATTTACTATGTATAATTAGCTCTAAGCAGAATGTACCTTGTTGAAGGCGATAGTGTTATTATGTAGCAACAGGTCCTTGCAGTAGGACACCACTGTATTACAATAAAGGTTCATCTTCTGTAGCATGATGATGAGCTGTGGCACTAGTCATGCTTTTAACATGTAGATTATTACCCCTCTAGGTGCAATGAGAATACTAAGAAGGGTACGGTGTCATTATTGTTTCTGAATCATTCAACCTATGCAACAAGTAAAGCTGATGATCATCATGTTGTGATCTACATAGTGCTATGCACACATCTGAACACCTGCTGTAAGCTCTGTGCACTTTACTGCAAGCCTAGAAGATAGGGACTGGGGAAACTGCCATGCAAGTACAGCTCAGGCATGCCTCATTTAAGCGACGCTCCTCGATTTCAGTTTTAAAGTTTTAAACAGCCATGTTCCTTGCGTTTCTACAATGAAAGGGTCTGACATTAAAGTCTTAGCACTTTTTTTTAAACATTATCCATGATAAATTACACTGAATAATATGAATTCATCAAAAGACCATAACTGCAGCATAGCAGGTATTTTACCTTACAGTGATTCTAAATATTAAAGTTGTTGGTAAGCTGTACTAAGTGTTCCACATGTCACTCATTTGTTCAAAATTATGGGTGATGGTGTACCACAGTGTACAGGTTGAAGGCTGAGACCAATGGTCATGGTATCTTTAACCATCTGATGGTGGAAGTGCTGTTGCATTTATGCTCAGCAGCAAACACAAGGCTGGAGGATTGCCATGTTTCACAACTTTAAGTACCACTGTAACCATAATACTGTAGTAATCAGATTTCATTATTTTACAGCCCAACGAACAAAATGTAATGGGTGAGTGGAGGCTGAAACACATGAAGAGTCATTTGGATGCCAATTCCCTGCCAATTTTCAAGATATCTTTGAGAGTGAGACAACTATGGCTGGAGAAGGTGGGGGTAGTGCTCCTTTTAGAGCACAGAGGTGGTGTGAGTTGTCCAAGATTTTTCTGGACGTCCTATATAAGCAGTATAAATGGAGACTCCTGAAGGAGGGTTATACTGGGTCACAGAATAAGGCTGACACCTGAAATAGTTTGGCCAAATTTGTCACCCATTTTCTTGGCATCTCATGCATGGGGATCAGTGCTGTTACCATCACAGTAGCTTAAGTCGCTAAAAGCTGTCCTTCTTGGCTGAATGGAGGTGGATGTTATAGCAGTCATCACTTCAGTGCTTCAAGTATATTATTTTATACCTAAGCACACAACTTACCAATACATGCCACCATCATAGCATCTGTTGTGAAAGATCTGTCTGCCTGTGTGGTGAGAGGTAGCAATTAAAAAATAGTAAATTAAATTTATAGTGCAGTACAAAATCTGTCAATACTGACATTCTGTACTGGAATTAGTATGACTGTGCAAAGCTAGAAGTTTGATTCTGCATGCCACCCCACCAGTATAGCTATAGAAGTGGTTAGTCATGCTAAGTCTATGTGTACTGATTGTTTAGATGGCTGTGGGTTCAAACCCCCCCCCCATAACAGAAAATAAAAAAAAATGTTGCCATGACCCAATTTTATCTGTCAAAATAAACTAATAAAAATTATAAAATGCCTAAAATTAAAGTGTGTATGTCCTATAATAAAAATATTTGATCTTTCTTCACTGTATTTAATGATTATGAAGAAATAATTGGTACACTTTAATTAGTTTTATGTCTCTTCGCATGTCTACTTTGACCCCTTTTTTCTCCATTTCTATTATTATTATTATTTATTTTATTTATTTTACATTTGTTGACTGGGCTACTCTAACTGGATATATGTCCATTTTCAGTAGCGGCCCGGAGAGATAAGCTCCATGATAAAGTAAAAATGACATATAGCAACATCAGTTGTATATACAATGGACATTTCAGATTAACACAGAAATATTCCACGAGGACAGAAATCATAACAGTGTAAAATGCAGGAACAATACTACAGGTACAATACATAATAAAAAAGAAGGCAGTTTAATGTACAATTATAATGATAAAGACTATTCCCTCTAATAAGTATCCACAGGGGTGGAATTTCACAGTTTCATCATTATTATAAATATCAATTAAATCATTCTCATAAATAAAGATATCCATTAGAAAAAATATTTTTTGTGAACAGATTTTCTCCCTTTTCACCAATTTTGAAAAAGATTGTGTTAAATATGTGGCCTATTATTACTAGTGATGAATTTTTGAAGGATATAATACCAAAAAATGTTATTTTTTCGTACACTAGGTGTAAAAATATTAATGAATTGGGGAGAAGTAAGGGTAAAAAAGAAAAACAAACTAATGCTGGGGCTTTTGCATGTGGAAAATGTAGGGTTTGTGATAAAATCATAAATCTAGATGGCCACAAAATTAACGGGGTTAAATATCAAGCACTGGATTATTTCGATTGTAATTCTTCGGGGGTTGTTTATATTATAGGATGCAATTGTGTAAAAAAGAGATGGTACATAGAACAGACCAAACGTAGGGTAAAACAAAGAATCATGGAGCATTTGGGAGACATCAGGAATTGCAGACTTGATAGTCCTGTTGCTAGTCATTTTCATCAATTCCATGGAGGGGAATGCATTAATTTTATTTTTAGTATTTTGGCTAAACCATATGGGGGAGGTGGCACAGATATTAATTTTCAACGTAAATTATTATATTTGGAATCTAAATTTATTACTAATTATAGAACTCTATTTCCAGATGGAATGAATTTGGAAATTTAATTGTTATATATTTAAAATATTTAGTTGAATGTATTTATATATATTATTGTGCAATAGATTTAATTGTTGTATTTTAATTGAAATGTCTTTATCTATTATATAATTGATTAATTACATAATTGATATGAAGAGGGTGTGTATATATACTGGATGTACTTAGAGAATGATATTCCAATTGAAGGCGAAGGCCGAGGTACCAGAATTCCAGTAAAGTGAAGTTACATCTATTCCTGTTTGGCTGCTTATTCTTTCGTGTGTGTTTTTCATATAAGTATGGAGTCATCAGCATATTGTATGCATGTAGCTTGGGGGATGGCTAGATGAAGGACATTAATAAATATGGAGAAAAGAAGAGGTCCTAATATGGACCCTTGAGGGACACCAAGGTTAATGGGCAGGTGGGTAGATAAGAGTGTTGTGCCAAAGAACAGCTTGTTGTCTTTTATCTAAGTAGGACTGGAACCATTTTATAGAGAGTGCATCTAATGACAGGGATTTGAGGATATTTATGAAAATTTGGTGATTTACCATATTGAATGCTTTAGACAGGTCAATAAATAGTGCAGAGGAAAGCATATTAAAGTTGCGGTTTTTATTAATACAATCAGTAAAGGAAAGGAGGGCAGTGGTAGTGCTGTGGGAAGGTCTGAAACCATGTTGACAGTTAGAGAGCAAGTTATTATGGATTAGGTGGTCTAGCAATTGCCTATGGATGCATTTCTCCATGATCTTTGCCAAAGGAGAAAGAAGGGCTATGGGCCGGTAGTTGGAGAATTCAGTGGAGTTTCCACCTTTATGGAGGGGGATAATATGGGAGACTTTCCATATGCTAGGGATGTGACCTTCACTAATACTTCTATTGATCAGAATGGAAATGGGGTAGCCAATAGCCTTGGCTGATATCTGTAGATATTCAGCAGGTAGTTGGTCTGCTGAAGGAGATCATGGTTTCAGTTTTTGGATAAGGGTTAGAATATGTGTTGTTGGGACAGGTTGGAAGAGAAATGGAGGGGGTGGGGTTGCATTATAGGAAGGTAAAGTGAAGCTATTAGGTGGATAGCTGACTGGCTAGTGTTTGGATATCATCAGTGAAAAAGGTATTGAAGGCATTGGCAGTTTGCATGGGATTTTCCTGGTTTGTATTTTGTGGGTTTGGTGTAGTGGATTGACCTGGACGTAGTAATTGGTTAATGCTTGCCTAGAACTTTTGTGGGTTATTATGATTAGCCTGCTGAAATTGTAGGTAGTACTTTCTTTTATCCGACAATGTAGCTTTTTTAGTGTAATTTCTTAGCTGTCTAAAAGTTTGTTGGTCTACAGGGTTCTTAGTCATTCTCCATTTGGCCCAATATTTATTTCTGAGATGGATTTTATGTTTATTATTATTATTATTATTATATGCAGCAGCACAGAGATCTGGACTAACCGCTCCAGCACAGCCTGTCATCCCTCCACAGGTGGCAACAGCAGCAGCACCACCATGGCACCCAGCACATCTGGGTCCCAGTCAGCCACAGATGCCTCCACACCACCTGCCCTACCTACTCCACCTGCATCAGGAAGCCCTGCACCATGGGCTGGTACACCAATACCCGCTGGTAGCAGGGCAAATGGAGGTGGCAATTATGTCACCCACCAGGAAATGGCAAATCTTGTGTGGGAGATACTGGACAGGAGGTTTAATGCCTGCATTGGCCATATAGAGAACATGCTCCAATCACTCAGAGTTGCAGTACTGCCTTCAGGGCCTTAGGCAGGACCAAGCTGAAGTGCCTCCCAGGGTGAAAAGTAATCCTCCACCATGTCAAACCCAACAGGGACAGCATCTATGAACATCCACTCATATTTCCAAACATGGTGTCCCCTTCCCCTTTTGTGTCTATGCGCACCTGTCTGATAGACATTTCTCCCCTTACCACTCCCCTTACCACTGTCTTCACATCGCTGTTATTTTTTCCCTCCCTCATTGTGTTACCCAACACCTTATTGGTTGTATCTGTCTTCCCTTGTTACCAACCCTTCCCCTTATACCAACATCAAAATTCGACATCCTTCCCCAACTTTTACCTCTCAGAGAAAAAAAGGCACCTGCCCCATAAAAAATACACCCACCCATACCACAAACTTTACAGACCTTCAATTACTGCACACAATAAGTAGTAACTATACTTCATCACTAAAATGTATTTGTCCGAATAATCATTGAGAACTGCAGTCAGTAAATAAGTATAAAATTGCAATTACCAGGATAATTATGCTAAGAAATTGAGAGGCAAGCCTCTATCTCACCTCCATCCTACTCAATCCTTACTTGCTCACTTTGCATTCTACCCTCTGCTTGCTTCCCCTTTTCATATATTTTCTATGTCCCCATTTCCAAATTTTAATCTGGTAAAAAATACAGATAAACATATTACACACCTGCCCAAAAAAATGTTTATATATTTAAATCATCTTTCTGTGCTCATATGTTGCACAACAGCTGGTAGAGAGCAATGTCACTGCTCATGTACTAGCACATGGAATGCTAGCTCCTGTCCCAGGGCAATAACTTAGACAATCCTTTGAACACACTAAGATCTTGTCATTGGTCAAACAAATGAGCCTAGCAAACATCACCATGCAATAGTAAAGTATGGTAAAGTTAATAGTGCCCCTGTGATGACCTCTATGGTTCATTGTATTCAGGATGTGGTGAACCTCTTCTTAGTGCATAAGATGCAAGATTCTAATTCCTTCAGGGTACAACATTTGTATACATTAACCTTTTAACATACTACTTTCCTTTACAATGCTTTTTATTAACACCTGTCCTATAAATTCTTTGGTGGCATACCCAGCTAATGTTCTGGATCAGGAGATATGAAGGTACAGGCATGGGTTCAAAGGAGGATTGTGATTCTATGATTACATCTTGTTTACCTATGTTCATTTGTTAGTCTTCCACAGTGTTTTAACTTTCCTCTTCCATGGCTTCACTTGGTAATGTGCTTGTGTATAGAATATCAGGAAAGCTGGCAGGTGTTCAAATTCAATGAGTTCTAAATTGCAACTGTCTAAAAAATAAACCATACCTTACAGTGAGTACTTGAAATGCATATACAGAATAAGAGTAAGCATAATAAGAGTATATAACAGACCATCAGCGAGGTATACATTGTCAATACAGTAGAAGGTGAGGTGAGGTTTGTTCCTGACTGCTGTATACTGTTTAGCAATGGTCATTTTCCAGTCTTCAAGTGTTCTAACATTTTCTTTCTCACTTTTCTTACTACCTTATATGTTATTCTGTGGCATCACTTACCAATGCAGTCATCTGCATAATATTGGTTAGACAAGCAGAAGTTCAACTCCATTGAGTTCTAAGTTGCAGCAGTCCTTTAAAACAATCCATACCTTGCAGTAAGCACTTACAATGCATGTATGGAATAAGGGTAAACACACTGTCATTGGTGTGCACATTGCTAATACAGTAAGAATTTTGATTTCCAAAGTGTCAACTGTTGACTACCACTGCTCATTTTTCAGTTTTCGACTGTGCTGTACCTTTTCCTAGAAATGTGTTTTCTGATCCCTTCACTAGAACCTCTTCTGTGGCATTACTTGATAATGCTATGATCTAGAGAGATAGACTGGCAGAGATTCAAATCAATGTAGTTATACCTTGTATCATGTTTACCTCATGTTTTTATTTTCATTGTAGATTATTGGCACTTGATGACTGGACATCAGCCTGCTAAATGTAGGTGACAGCTTCCATGGCTCATTCTACTCATGTGATGCTGTGTAGATTGTCAATACATGGGCAGATGAGTTATACTCCCATTAGTAAGTTGTTTTCCATTGTTCAGTTTTCAGTCTTCAGCTCTGTTATTCCATTTCCCTGAAATTTATATATCAAGATCCTATTACGCTTGTGACACCCGTTGACTGGCCCAGAAATCAAGGAGCCTCAATCTTCATCATTAACACCAGTGAGGGGCATCCAGATAGGGAAAATATAATAAATACACACACACACAGTAAAGTACAATTCCCCTTAAGAGCACACAGAGATCACAGTCAGTCTGGGGCTGGTTTCTCCCTTTCCCTCCAGATCCCCAATAAGACTCCCCACAGGCACAGCTATAGGATTCAGATCTCAGCCTAGTGGTCAAGCTAAAAGTTCCATCACCCTCTCTGTCCAACCAGTGCTTCATGTCCCTGCCCAAGTAGCTGACACACTTTGAGATAAGAGTTATATACAACCACACAGACACTCATGGGGAAGACTGGCACAGGTTCTCCAGTTGTGCCCCTTTTACCCAGACTATATGGTAGTACCACTTGCCACCACTCACTAATATTTATCAGCTACTAAAAAGGTCCTTAATAAAGGGTGCCCAATTATAACTGTGCAATATTATTATCCAAATGGTAAGTGCAACTGAACAGTCAAAGTTTATTGGAGTGGCTTTGCCAGTATCATTAAATACATGCAGTGTACTTTTAGAGCTTAAATTATCTCTACACAAAACAGCCACATTGAAAGGTTTAAAAATATTTAATAATAAATAATAAAAACACAAGACAATACTAGTTACTACACAGTGATAGTCAAGACTTCAGAGATCACAGAGAAATACTTAAAATAATACAGTAGAAAAGTTCTGACATCAACACAGAAAAAAAGAATCTAATCTTCCTAGTTCCTAGCTATTTCTAAGAGAAAACACAGTTCTAAATAAACTTACATACAGAACACAGGCAGAGTGCTGATGAGTTGGATGTTCTCAAGACAAATGCTCAATGCCCTCATTCTTTCTGTCCTTGAATTAATAACACAGTACCACTGATTCATTTCAGATTACATCATTTCTTTCTGGTTCTCAGGCTAATAGAAACTCAGAGGTTAATAGCCCTTTTGATCTTGCAGCTGGTCAGGAAGCCAGAGAAATTGTATGTGTAAATTCTAGCCATTAACTCTGGCCTCAAAATAACAGGTAGAATGCTTCCCTCTAGACATCTCGGCCCCAAGTTTTAGATCAAAGAATTTCACTATGCTTGAGTTATCAGCTTTCTTACAGCAGAGTGCAATTTTGTTACATTTTTTTTTTCAGTTCAACAGCCAATACAGTCTTTTCACATTTAAGAGAACAAGGCCGTGGCTTACAATATTTACAAATGACAGAATTATCTACAAAATTCTATCTGGCTAGGCTGGCAGCCTTCACCTATCTTCACAAAGCTATGCACTTCTGTGATTTTACTTGTCACTGCTCTGTTCTACAGAATATCCTTGTAAAGACAGAAATTCAAACCATAAAGGTATATTTTTGTTATCCTACTATCATGTACTCCCTTACCCTGAAATGTGTTCTTCAGTTACCTTTTCTATGAATGCTTCCATGGCATGCCTTGCTAATACACTGGTCTAGAACATATCAGTGAAACAGGCATAGGTTCAATTTTATTCATGTGTATTTCTGTTTTTGTGCTACAAGTTCAATTCTCCTGAAAGCAATCGATCTTTGAGTACATTATGTAGGGCAGTTGGGGTAGAAGGTTGGCACTTTCTAATACAATTTTTTTTTTTTACCAAATATATAACTTTCATTAACTCGTCCCCCTTATATGCAACAACAATGAACAAGGGGACATTCTCGCATATTTCTGGATTATTCTGCCATTGTTGAGCTAAGAAATTGAGAGATATGGTATCCTATCCCACCTCCAACCTGCTCATTCTGTATTTGCTCACCTTGTGTTTTACTCTCTGCTTACTTCATCTTTTCATCTTAGTCTGTCCTGTACTCTCATTTCTGAACTATGTTATGGTCAACATATAGACACACCACAGACATGGCAAGAATGAGCATATAATTCAGTCATCTTTCTGGGGTTATCCTTATCCATTGCATAATAGTTGGCAGAAAGCAATGCCAATGGCCAATAGTAATCACAGAGAATTGGAATTACATGCAGTATGGAAAAAAATAAAGAAAAATCCTTAGCATGTACTAAGCTTCACAGCACATTCAGTTACAAAATAAAGTGCAACTACTGCCATTAGTCAAACTCCTTTGACGGCTCAGTGGACTTTTGCAATGACTCTGTCAATACACTGGTTACAGGTTGCAAATCCCCTGGGAGGTGTATGCCATTTTATAGCTTTTCTGTTTGCAGTCTGCACATCTGCTACAATTCCATAATATAGGTGTTAAAGACCCCTTACACTCTGACTTGTGTAGTGGCTTCATTTGATGATGCACTATTATGAAACATTCAAATGTGGAAGTTACAGACTCAATTCCTTTGTGGACTACTGTTGTTTTATGTACATTTCCCAGATTTGCATTTTATGACCCTTTGCCATCTGCTGCACTGACTCCCCTTGCCAGCAAACTGTGGAAATACTGGCATGTGGACTGAAATGTTCAACTGACTCCCCTCAGGGTAACATGCATTTTTTTTTTAATTACATTCCTGGTATAGTACAGATCCACAGGTGACACACTGTTGTGGTCAGGATTGGTGCATGTTGGAAAGTACAGCTGTGTACACTTGCCATAAATGTAGATGTTTGAGTGTATTCACTGTTGCAGTCATCACCTGTGGGTTATCCCTGCTGTTGTAGCCCTCGGCCGGCTCAAATACCAGAGTCAATGTTTTTCTGTGTCGGCTGCAGTCTCCTGTAGTCTGACGTCAGGTTGTCAGTGCTATAAAGCAAGATAGCCAGTGCCATTACATCAGTTTTTCTTGCCCTAACCCATCAGAAGCACAAGGAAATATGGTAAAGTGGTCCTGGTGGCTAAAACCCACCATGGGAAGCTTATGTCCCCCTAGAGAAAGAGGATATAAGGGGGATGGAGGGAGGGAGGGAAACCAGGACTGCAACAGTGAATACACTCGAACATCTACATTTATGGTAAGTGTACACAACTGTACTATGTTCTTTGTGTTTCACTGTTGCAGTCATCAGCTGTGGGAGGATTCCCAAAGATGAACAGAGGGGTGGAAGGATAGGTTAGAGCCCTAGGCATGGGTCAGCAAGCCCTGCAGAACTGCAGAGGCAAACCCTGCCCTAGACTTAGAGAAAAGAGGTAGGTGGTAATGCTTTGTAAAGGTATGGACAGAGGTCCAGGTGGCAGCTTCCAAGACGTCCCTGGTAGGGACTCCTCTGAGGAATGCTGTAGAAGTGGAGGCTGTCCTAGTGGAATGGGTACGAATAGACTTAGGGGGTGATTTCCCATGTAGTCTGTAGCAGAAATGTATACAGTGTGATATCTATTTGGAAATGGTTTGCTTGGAAATGGGCTTCCCCCTCTGCCCCTGGGGCAAAGCTGACTAGAAGCTGGTCTGTTTTTCTGAAGGGTTTAGTCCAGTCCAGGTAGTATATGAGTTGTCTGTGCATGTCTAGTGAGTGCAGAAGTCTTCCCCCCTTATTTTGAGAGTTGGGAAAGAAAGTGGATAGATGTATGGCCTGGTTGAGGGTCATATCAGATACCACCTTGGGCATAAAGGAGGGGTTAGTCCTCAGGGAAAACCTGTCTGCATGGAAAATGATGAAGGGCTCAACAGCCATGAGTGCCTGAAGTTCTGACACCCTTCTGGCTGAGGTGATAGACAGTAGGAAAGCAGTCTTCCAGGAGATGTATTTCAAGTCTGCTGAAGCAGCAGGTTTGAATGGAGGTAAGGTTAGTTTTTCTAAGACATAATTCAGATCCCAGGCTGGTGTGGGAGGCCTTCTGGGAGGTCTGATATTAGAAGCCTCTCTGAGGAATTGTTTAATCAAAGGATGTGAGAAGAGGGGTTGGTCTGAATCGAAATGAGCCTGAAATGGCTGAGGCATGGATTTTAATAGAAGAGAAGGAGAGACCACTATTGAGTAACTCGGCTAGGTAGTCCAAGATAAGAGGGATGGAAGGATGTGAGTTACTGGCCCCTCTGGACTGGCTCCAGGAGCAGAATCTTTTCCACTTCCCTGCATAAGATTTTCTGGTGCTGGGCCTTCTGGCCTCTCTGATAATATCTAGGACCTGTTTGCTTACCAGAGACCCCTTGTTTGCTTTTAAAGTATTAGCCATGCTGACAGATTGAGTCTGCAAGTCTGGTTGTAGTACCCCCCCCCCACCTGGGTCTAGAGGTCTAAGATCAGGGGAAGCTGCCTGGGGAGCTGTAAAGTCAGTAAGGGGTACCAATGCTGTCTGGGCCAATCTGGAGCAATGAGGATGACCTTTGGTCTCTCCTTCCTTGTTTTGATCAGTACTTTGGGAATAAGAGGCAGTGGAGGGAAAGCGTACACAAAGAGGGAGTTCCAGAGGAAGGTCCAGGCATCCACCTTCCACACTAGGTGGTGATACCCCCTGGTATAGAATTTTTTCAGCTGGTGGTTGAGATGCAAAGCAAATAGATCCACTTCTGGAGTTCCCCACTCCTGAGTTACTTGCAGAAAGATTTTTCTGTGGAGCTGCCATTCGTGGGGGTCCAGTAAGTTTCTACTTAGGTGGTCTGACAGGGTGTTGTTGACCCCTGGTAGGTATTGGGTTATTAGGTGTAGACCCATGGAGGCAGCAGTCAGCCAGAGGTTAATGGCTAGCCTGCACAGAGGGTAAGATTGGGTCCCTCCCTGTTTGTTGATATACCACATTACTGTGGTGTTGTCTGTTTTTATAAGGAGAACCCTGGGGCTGAGATGGGGTTTGAAGGATGTCAGAGCCTTTTGTACTGCCATCACTTCTTTTTGACTGATGTGTAGGGGAAGGTGTTGGGCATCTCAAAGACCTTGGGTGCACCTGCCTGCTAGGTGAGCGTGCCAAGCAATGTCTGAGGTATTGCTGGTGATTGTCTGGCCAGTAGGGCGGAGGATGAAGGGAAGACCCTTGTTCTTGGCACAGGCCCCTGCCCACCAGAGAAACTTGACCCTTATACATGGAATCAGAGGGAGAGAGGTCTCTAGAGGCTGAGAGTGTTGACACCAAAGGTTCTTTAGATACCACTGATGTTCCTCATGTGAGCACAAAAACTAGACAATACTGATAAAATAAAAAAAAAAAAACAATCCACAGATAGTGCTTACTATTTATTCTTACCAAACAGGCATCTGGTACCTTGGCATATCGCCTTCAAGGCCTTGAAGACGATATGCCGAGGTACCAGATGCCTATTTGGTACGAATAAATAGTAAACACCATCTGTGGATTGTTTTTTATTCCTCATGTGAAGCCTGGCCAGAGGAATTAGAAGGATGCAAGATGCCATGTACACCAAGGCTTGCAGGAACTTCCTTGCAGTGAGGTGACTTTTGGAAGCCAGCTGGATAAAGTAGAGAGGCAGGAAGCTCTCCTTTTCTGGGGATAGGAAGGCCGTTTGGAATGCTGTGTCCAGCAGTGCTCCCAAGAAAATGATTTTCCTGGAGGGTGCTTGCTTTGATTTCTTCTCATTGATGGTGAACCCTTGGGAAGTTTGGAGGGTTTTGACAAAGAGATGGTCCTGGAGCAGCTTTTCTTTGCACTCTGCCTGAATGAGGCAGTCGTCCAGATAAGGTAAATCGGTATATTTCTCTGTCTGCAAAATGCTATGGCTAAAGCTAAGCATTTGGTGAATACTCTGGGTGCAGTAGATAAACCAAAGGGTAGCACAGAGAACTGAAAGTGTTGTGAGCCTGCTCTGAAGCACAGGAATTTCCTGCAGGATTCTCTTATGGGGATGTGGAGGCAGGCATCTTTTAGGTGTAGGGTCACTAGCCAGGCATTTTTTGTCAGCATAGGCAGCAGCTGCTGCAAAGTTAACATTTTGAATCTGGGGACCACCAGGGAGGTGTTCAGAATGGATAGATCCAAGATGGGGTGGCAAGTGCCCTCTTTTCTGGGAACAAGGAATAGTCGGGAATAAAAGCCTTTGCCTGTTTGATCTGAGAGGACAGGTTCTACTGCCCCCTGGGATATGAGAGTTTGGACCTGTTTCAATGCCTCTGTCCATTGATTTGGAGGTAATCTTTGTATCCCTGAAAAATGATTTTTAAGACCCTTTGGTCCTCTGTTACAGAAAGCCAATTTTCTTTGCAGAGGGAGAGCATTCCTCCTAGCTTTTGGTGAGAGAAAGGAGGGCAGAGGGGTAAGAGTTTTTGCCATAGAAAGGTGGCTTAGAACTCCCTGCCTTTGGGGCGGAAGTAGTCCACTGTTTGGTTCTCTGCTGCCCCTGGGATAGGGGCCTGGGTGGTCTGTCCCTGTGGGGCTTAACTTTGCCATGTCTGCTAGATGCAGGGAAGGACCAGTGCTTAGAAGGAAAGTTCCTGCTGAACTTGGGAAGTTGAACCTGAAAGAAATATTGTACTGTTTGCGTAGATTTTGCTTTGTCTTCCATCTTTGTAAGTACCTCTTCTGCTTTTACTCCAAACAAGCGGTCCTTATCTAGGGGTGCATCAATTAGTTTAGACTTGACATAATCAGGGAGAGGTTATTCCTTCAACCATGCATGTCTCCTAATGACAGGTCCTGACACTGCTGCCCTGCTACAGGTTTCTAGGGCATCATATCCACAGTGTAAAGAGTGTTTGGCTAATTGACAAGTAGAGTGCAGTAAATCTGCTAACTCTTGAATTGGCACAGTCAGGAAAAGTTGAAATCCTTTGTTTTAATAGTTCCAAAGTGTGTTGTTGATATTTTAACATATGGAACTGACAGTGGAGTGTTCTGATAGCTAAGGTTGCAGAGGTGTATACTTTTTTACCCCATCTGTCCAGAGCTCTGGAATCCCTGTCAGAAGGAATAGGATTCTTGGCAGAACTAGTCTTAGCTCCTTTAGGTCCCTGTGTAATGACCTCTGGGCATGCAGCAGGATTTCTGTACAGGTATTTGTGAGACTCCAGTACTCTGTCATACCTGTCAGGTTTACTGGGAGCAGGTGAGAGGGCATCAGGGGCTAAGCTAGATTCAAGGAAAACATCATCCACCACTTATAAAATAGGGTGGATGGCCAGGGGTCTGTGCTGGGGCAGGTCCAGAAACTCTCTAAGTCTTTTCTTAGACTGGGGGAAATCCTGAGATTCCCATTGGAAATGTTCCCTGAGGGTGTGAAGGGTTTCCCCAAAGGAAAGGTCTTCTGGTGAGGAGGCAGAAGGGATGGATTCCTCTGCATCTGAACCCTCATAAGCAGTCAGAGGTTGTTGTTCCTCTTCAAAATCTGAATAGTCAGATTCCTCAGAATCCTGTTCTGTCATAATTTCTGGAGAAGGGTGTCTTTTCCTTTTAGAAGTTGTGGCCTGACTAGCCCTGATAAGGGAGATGAGATCCTCTGTCATTTTAAGCATTTGTGCTTGGGGTGGTGGAGCAGGAGCAAGATGGTGGCTAGAGGCAGATTTTCTATGAGTGGCCTGGCTTCTAGGCTTAAGACTATCCGACAGTCTGAGAGAAATGGTAGTCGGATGAGAAGACATAATTTTTTGTCTAGATTCGGTAGTGCCAAAGGCCTCCTTAGAAGCCAGTGCCTGCGTAGTGGCTCTTGACCCAACTGAGGCAGAGACAGCCAAAGGCTCAGAAGATGAAGATTTCTGTGGCATACCAGACTCCAAAAAGATCTTGGTAGAGGCCTACATAGATACTGAATCAGGCATCAGGGACAGTGAAAGCGCCTCACTGAATTCCAGAGAACTGACTATCTGCTTAGCGGTAGAGTCATTGGAAGACTTAGACTTGTGTAGTCTGTCTCTGTCTTTATCTATGTGTTTTTTCAGAATGTCCATGGATTGTTAGCTGACAGATGCCATTTCAGAAAGTGAAGACAGAAGATGAAAATACCTGTCTGCAATCAGAGCTCTACAATTAATTGTTCTCGCGTTAAAGAGGGCACAGAACCGGCAACAGGGAACATTGTGGTCTGGGCCTAAACAAGTGTCACAGTAAGAATGGAAGTCTCGGTGAGGGATCTGCTTTCCACAGGCGAGACAATTATTAACTTTTTCGGACATCGGTTAGTGCAAGAAAAAAGGATCCCCATCGGTGTACTTAGCTTTAGACGTTTTCAACTGAAATTCAAACTCTAGTAGTGACTGACTGGCACTCTTGCGAACTGCTTCTGCTATGGGCTCCAAAGCAAGAAAGACTGATGTAATGGCATCGGCTGCCTTGCTTTATAGCACTGATGACCTGACATCAGACTACAGCCGACTGCAGCCAACGTAGAAAAACACATTCGGGCCGGCCGAGGGCTACCACAGCAGGAATATCCCACAGGTGATGACTGCAACAGTGAAAACGAAGAACATCATTATATTACATTATTGTATCCCATCTCTCCTGCCTTTATTTCATATTCTTCAACACTGATGTGTACTATTATAGAACATTCTTCACTCTGCATTTCTGTCAATTGTTTTGTTCTGGAACTCATTTTGCACTTTTATGTTTTCCATCTCTATGAATTCATTTATTGCAGTGCAACCCCTGCTTCACTCAAATCATTTGTGCTACATTTCACTATACATTTCTCTTTGTATGCATTTAATGGGGGTTGATTACTCCAACGTTATATAAGTGTGCATACAAACTCTCATCCAGTACTAGGGGGTGCTCTTGCAACATTATTTACCTCAGCTGTATTGCAATGTGGCCACAGTGTTGTTTACTATTTGTTTACCTCAGCCATTTCAATGTGGCCACAGTGTGATTTACTACAATATATCCACAGGTCTGTGCTGCAGCCACAAGGAGAGGCTCTTCATCTTGCACACTGGCCTGACTGCATGTATATCGGATTAGCATTACTGCTTGTTGTGCCCACTCATGCACACACACTGTAAACAGGATTACCTTTCCCCTAATCACAAATGACATGTTTATGAATCCCTGGGTATGTTTTTTAATATTAAAAAAATGGAGTTAAGAAAACTGATGGGACAGAAATTAATGAAACTACATTATTATTTTTTCTCTCCAAATATTTGTTGTAAAAAAAAAAAAACAGTAGATGAAAGAAAAATGTAGACAGGTGCAAAAGGATGTATGGGAAATTATGAATATGGAAGAAAGCAAAATGCAGCACATAGCATTTGTGGTAATGATGAATGGGGAGGCAGGAAACAAGTACTGGGGTCAACCCAAGGCATGCCTTTTTTTGTGGGGCTGAATACATTCAATACAGGAATTCAACAAAAGGTGTTTGGGGTGTGACAAATATAGTTATTCAAGTAGAAACTGTAAACTTCGTTAGTTGAAATGTAAAAGTGACAGTCATTTTGTGTTTGATTGCTATTAATCATAGTTGAAAGGAAACAAGGTAAAGAGAAACAACCAGACATTACCTAGCAGGTGGAATTAGAGGTAATAAATAAAGGAGAGGAAAAGAGACAAGTAAATGATAGTGGAGTGGGGGGGGGGGGGGCTGACAGACAAACTGAAGAAACAGAAATGAGGAAAAAGGAAGAAAATGGAGTTTTAACAGGAAATGGTAAATAAATAAATTCTAGAAATGGGGGAAGACATTGCAGGGTATGAAAGACATGTAAAATCTACAGGGAGATAGTAAGGAAAAGGAAACAAGGATGACATGAAAAAAGATGCAAAAAGGAAAAGGTGAACATTAATGAGGTATCATAAGAACTGTGTAAGAAGGATGGTGCTTTCTGAATGCTGTAAAAGAACAGATGTGGATGTAATGTGTCTACTGGATATAAAATGTATGGCAGCTAATATGAGGAAATATTTTAAATGATATGGGAAAGGAAACAGTGTGGATAACAGGGAAGGATGTGTGTTCTGGAACTGCAAATTCAGTTAAATGATGACACTAACATATTGGACAAGACAGCAGTGATATCAGGTAGGCACTGGGATGTGATGCAAGAATAAAAAATGAAGTCACATTAACTGTGGTGTATGCAGATACAAATGCTGCAGAAAGAAAGAAAATGTTATTTGAAGAAATATAGTATATCTTACCTAACTTACTATTCTATTAAGAGTTTTTAACTGTAATTTAAGAATAGAAGAATGGAAAATTAAGATATTAAAACAATGAAGGAAATTCAGCATGATGGGTCAAGACTAGGGAAAAAATGAGTTTCACACAGGAGAGGAAACGTAAGGAATGAGACAGATTTTGTAGTATGTGCAGATGACATGAAAGTAGTAAGAAGGTGCATCAACTTTCTCATGGTGCTATCCCTAACCCTAATCATACCTCTGCCCCAAACCTGTATATTACATTACCAAAACCCCTTTCCCCAGCGGGCACATTACACAAGTCAAAATGACACATGCAACACAAACAAGCACAACACTAAATCTATCTCCTTATTAAACATACATACTTGCACACACACGTTATCCACTATAATGTGATCTTGTACATTTTTACAACCATTCATTCTCCTGCACACAGCTACATATCTACAGTATATAAAACAAAGTCAACCAAATGTGATTCTGCACATTTGTGACTGATGTCACTCATCTGTACACCATCACAAACTTATCTACCAAATAAGCTGTCAATCATTTCAATAACTATGTATCAAAATACTGAAAGTTCAAACTACACTCATCCAAAATAACTGACTGTTCTGTCTGCTCTTAATATTGACAGATCAAAATTCTGACAATTCATAACATCAGCACATCAAAACAAAGAACTCACAATATTAACAAAAAAAAAATCAAACCCCACAGAAATAAATCTCAAAAACTAAAACAAACAAACCCCCTCAAAACTATAGCAATACCATAGGACACACTTTGTCTGAAAAGTGATAGTGTTATGGAAAGGGATTTACTAAGGTACAGTGAAGGATTAGGGTTGGCGGCAAAGACATGGTAAGGGTTAGCATGCATTGGATTAGGTGGCGTAAGAGGGCAACCTTACTAATATGTGCTAACCTTGAACCTTACCTTAGAAAAACACTTCCTATAACATTACTACTACACAAGATAGGCTCTCCCCACCCAAACAAATAAGTACAGCACTAAAGCTATCACCTTATTTAACCATTACTCTAACCCTAACCTACCAGTACTGGGACAAAGTCCTACCTCTAACTCCAACCTATTTACCTGTGTCTGCATTCTGTAGGTATGTATTAAATGCACACAGGCAGACACACACACACATATATATTATATATATATATATATATATATATATATATATATATATATATATATATATATATTATATGGACCCCCTTCATATAAACACAACACTGAGTAAAAAACACTGACCGCTCAGAACACCGACGGGTAACTAATGGTAAGTAACCCATTGGCCAACCCAACAAGCACACTAAAACAGAAGCAAAGAAAACACACCCACATGAGGGCTTTGCCCCCACACCCCCAGTAACTAAATATACCAACTCCGAGATTGCACTACCATGGAGGTAAGGGGCAAAGGTCAACATGCTAGCCAAGCAATTACATACTGTTAGTTATCTATCGGTGTTCCGAGTGGTCGGATTTTTGTACCGTCAGTGCTCTCGGCTTGATCTTCTGAAAGTCTGGTAAGTGGCATTTTGGTTATATGAAGGGGACCCGTATATATATATATATATATATATATATATATATATATATATATATACACACACACACACACACACACACACACACACACACACATACATACATACATACATACATACATAGGGGGGCACATCCTTCTATATCCCCCTCACAAAAACAATTAAGAGTTTTAAAATTTTCTGCATACTTTTGCATTTTACATCTCCATTAAAACATGTGCGCAGTAATGATACAGTCAATGAAAAAGAAGTTATGTTTTAACATAATGTTTAGTCTGAGTTGTCCATCTTCATCTGTCATCACCTGTGGGTTCAGTTCTGAGAGCACATCCCTTACCCATAATGTTTTGGGTAGATTACCTCACGTCGAGTTTGCGGATGAGAGAAAAGAAAGAAGACATAAATATAATGAAAGAGACCATATCTGGATTAAAAGAATGTTCCAAAAGGAAACTTTTATGTAAGCCTCCATTCTTCAGGAAAATCTGGCCGGGGGGAAGGAGGGGAGGGGAGTTGATGACAGATGAAGATGGACAACTCAGAACGAAGGTTACGGTAAGACATAACTTCTTTATCTAAAGTTGTCAATCTTCATCCTGTCATCACCTGTGGGACAGTCTCTCCAGCTACTTGGAATCCTGGGTGGACTCAAGGAAGGATATTCTTGAGCACCATTGAACCAAATGATGCTCTACCCCTAGAGACCAGATCTAATTTGTAATGAGTAATAAAGGTATGGGGAGATGCCCAAGTTGCAGCTGCATGGATGTCATCCGTGGAAGTTCTTGAGTGGAAGACAGCAGAAGTAGCTACCACTCTAGTTGAATGTGCTTTTGGTGGGGTAGGTAAATAAATACCCCTTGTCCTATAAACAAATGCAGTCCAAAATCCACTTAGAGTTACTTTGTTGACAGGCTGTCCGAATCTGATATGTGAAAAGGAAAAACAGTGGATCCAATTTCCTGATGTCTTTAGTTCTGTCAAGATAGAACCTTAGTTGTCTGTAAGCACCTAACAAATGTAATGTGCAATCCCCCTTGTTAGAAAAATTTGGGAAAAACACCAGAAGATTAATGCATCGATTAAGGTTGGTTTCCGACACAACCTTAGGTAGGAAAGATGAGTTGGTCCTAAGAGAAACTCTATCCTTATGAAAATCAAAAATGGTGCCTAAATTTCTGAAATTCTTCTAGCCAAAGTAATGGCTGCTAAGAAGATAGTTTTCCAAGACAGGAACTTCAGGTTGCATCTAGAGGCTGGCTCAAAAGAGGATTGTGTCAAAGCCTGCACCATTAATGTGAGGTCCCAAGGAGAAGTAGGGTTCTTGTAAGGAGGCTTTAAGAGAAAGACACCTTTTAAAAATCCTTTACAATGTCTATGTGAGGCAACTGATGATCCATGGAAACTGTTGTGAAAATTAGAAATGGCTGCCAGTTGGACTTTAATCAAAGAAGTGTTAGAACCATCATTGAAAATAGAGGCTAGGAAGTGAAGAATTTCATGGATTGGTGTTGAAAAAGGGTCAAGGTGATGTAGGGAGGCCCAATGAATGAATTTCTTCCATTTACTCATATACAGTGTGTAAATGGTTTATGAGATGCCAAAAGTATGTGTTTAACTGGGGAAGAAAGCATATCGTGCCTGGCCACTAATGGAATTGGAGATACAAAGTTGCCAGCTCAAGAGTTGCAAATGTCTGGGTGATTGATGCCTGTCAGGTGTGACAGCAGGTCTGGAATTGGATCCAGCATCCATGGTTTTTGAACTAGGTGAGGCCACAGGAAGGGGAACCATATCTGTCGAGGCCAGAAGGGGGCAGTGAGGATGACTTTGCTCTTCAACATGGCTGCTTTCTGTAGAAATTTGGGAATTAGAGGGGTCGGAAGAAAGGCATAAAGGAGACTGGGTGGCCAATTGCAGAGAAAAGCGTCCCTTGGTAATTCCCCCTCTGAGTGATGAGGGAAAATTAGCTGCTGCATTTGTTTTTCAGAGGGGAGGCAAAAAGGTCACAGCAAGGCTGGCCCCATGCTCAAAAAATCCTTTCCAATACTGTTAAATTGAGGAACCACTCGTGAGGTAGGAGGATGCACCTGCTCAGTTTGTCTATCACATTGGACTTCCCCAGAATATGCATTGCGATCAGAAAGCAGTTTGATGAGATTGCCCACTGCCATTATCTGAGGTCTTCCCAGCTTAAGGGGTAAGATCTGGTTCCCCCTGTTTGTTGATGTACTAGTGTATTGATATTTGTCTGTCTGAATTGTAGTCATCCCTAGAGATACAGTCCTGAAATGCAAGCAATGCCAATAGCACTGCTCTCATCTCTAGAACATTTATGTGCAGATTGTCCTTTGTTGGGAACCAAGTGCGTTGGACTGTCTTTCTCTGGCAATGCACCCTCCCCCCAAGCAGGAAAGCTTCTGTGGTCACTGTGGCCTTGGGCTAAGGGGGAATGAATGGACATCCTTGTTGAACTTGGCTTGAATGAATCCACCATAGAAAATCTCTTTTGCATATGTCGGTGATTAATATCGGCATTGATGCTGAAGGACTGACCACTATACCGCAAGTAACCATTGCAATATTCTTATGTGAAACCTGGCTAGGGGAACAAGAGTTATGGTGGCTGCTATTGATCCTAATGTGTGAAGAACTAGTTGTGCCGGAACTCTGTTTCTTTGTAATAGAATATGGACTTGAGTCTGGATAGTTTCCAATCGAGATGGAGGGAGTGAGGCAATGGAGTATCTTGTGTCTAGTAACGGTCATATAAAGGTTAGATTTTGTGCGTGTTCCAGCAAGGACTTGCCAAAGTTGATTGTGATGCTTAGATGGTCGCATAACTGTAGAACATTTTGTTTTACTGTTAGCAGAAGTTGTCTGTTAGTAGCGGAAATGAGCCAGTCATCTAAGTACAGAAACACCCAGAATCCTTGCAGTCTTAAGTAAGCTACCACTGCCATGCATTTGGTGAACACCCTGGGGGCTGGGGTGAGACCAAAGGGCAGGACTCTAAATTGGTAATGACTGGCACCCAGCCGGAAGCGAAGATATCTTCTGGAATGTCTGTCCATCTTTATATGGTAGTATGCATCCTGAAGATCTACAGACTACATCCAGTCATCCTTTCTTAGAAACAGAAGAATGGACTGAACCGTGATCATCCAGAATTTGGTTTTTCAAACAGATTTGTTCAGTACACTGAGATTCAAAATTGGTCTCTAGTCTCCTGTCTTTTTTTGGCACCAAAATGAATCTTGAGTAAAATCTGGATCCTATTTGGTCTAGTTGGACTTCTTGGATGACTCTTTTTTTTTCTAGCAGCTTTTGACTTTGAATGTCTGCCTGTTCCCTCTGAAAGGGAAGAACATCGAGGAATCTCCCTAAACAGGGAGGAGGAAGGGAAAAGGCAATCACATAGCCTCTGGAAATGATTCCCTGCACCCAAGTATCAGAGGGGATTTCTTGCAAGGCTTTTAGGTGCAGGGATAAATGTCCCCAGACTGCCTCCAGAGGTGGACAATTGGGCATCCATTCAAGAGCGCTGAAAGGGTCTCCCAAAGAAGGAATCTTGGAAGCCCTGATGTAACAAGGGTGGCATCTTCCATTGTTGTTCCCCCCCTCCTCCTTCTACCTCTGTGGGAACTTTCACCAGGTGTAATCTAGGAAGACCCCTGAGATTTCCTGAACCACATTTTACCCCTTCCTCATTGGTTCCAAAAAAAGGGCCACTTGAGGAGTGGAAAAACATACTCCTATAGCAGAAAGGGTTTTTCCATCCTTCTCACACCTAGTTAAAGTGTCTCTAGCAGTTGGGCCAAAAAGGGAAAGCCATCAAAGGGCACACTGACAAATGAAGTCTTGAAGGGCTCCACAAAATTGCACAAGCACATCCAGGCATGCCTCCTTATGGAAATGCCTGAACCCGCTGCTCTTGTCTTCCCCTATTTATGAGAAATAAGCCTCATGGATGAACTGGAAATGGATATTAGGGTGGCTAATTGAGGGGCAACTGAATTTCGTACCCCTTCAGAAACAGCTCCTGAGAGAGTATATGACAGCTCTTTGATCAGATCTCTCTGCATTCTTGTAATATGTGCCAGACAGTTCAAACACCATAGTGCAAAGGTTGATGAAGCATAAATTTGCTTCCCAAAACAATCCAATGCCCACAACTCCTTGTTGCGGGAACGGATAGAGGAACTTACTTCTGCTAGTTCCTTCTTAGTGGCCACCACTATCACCATGGCATCTACAGGAACTCCCTTAGTCCAAAAGGGCTTATCTTCTGGAGCGTGTGATGATTTTATCTGGTCTCTTGGGAATCAGTTTGGTAATGTTAGGGGCCTTCCACACCCGATGAAAGATCAATTTGATGAGCTCGTCAGCGCGTGAAGATACCCAAGAAGTAGACAGGTGGATATCAAAAGCATGCAGGTACAGATTCCTCAGTCGAAGGGTTGAGGGACTTCCAACCACCTCTCTGTTTAAGTATTTCCAGGATGTTTCCAAAGAAAACATCATCAGGAAGTGATCTGGGGGACCCTTTGCCCTCACTGAAATCTGTGTCTTCTGTGATGGACTCTTCTGGAGAGTCTAGGTGCTTCTTTCTGCACAATTTCATCTGAGGGACCTCCTCAGGGGGAACATCTAGGGAGGTTTCAGAAGAAGGGGTACCCCACTGGGTAGCCTGAGGCTG
The DNA here is from genome assembly GCF_019279795.1 of Protopterus annectens. Taxonomy (NCBI): domain Eukaryota; kingdom Metazoa; phylum Chordata; order Ceratodontiformes; family Protopteridae; genus Protopterus; species Protopterus annectens. Next base: position 556,492,133 of record NC_056741.1, on the reverse strand, counting down.
AAGTACCTGCTAACTCTGTGGAGGAGTTGGCTGATGCTCCAGACCTGAGACGGCCAGAGACAGAGGCTCCAAGGAGGAAGGCACCAACCTGGTACTGGAAGTAGCCAATGCCTCCTTCATGGCCTCCAAGGCTGACCCACCAGAACAGAAAGGATGCTCCGGGGCTAAAAATGACAACCTCAGCTTTGAAGTCCCCCTGTCCTAATGAGGTCCCCATTGAAACCAAAGTTGTACTCCAGCCTGTTCACACCTGCTCACTGAGGTGCTGGGACTGTTCAAAAAAACTGGGAGCAGACGCAAATGACTCGGGACCAATTGCTAGGCTGCAGCCCCGAGAGGACTCCAGTTCTGACACAACCAAAGTGCTCAGGGAAATCGTCTGTTCTGAAGAGAAGGAAACATTCAGAACCAACGTGGTCAGTTCCAGGAAGCTTGGAACTAAAGATTCCAAGTTATCCGTGGAAGTTTGAGGAGGAGGATTAGCTGGGCAAGTGGAAGGTGTCAGTGCCTGGCCCAAAGGGGTAGGATCCAACGGAGTGTCCAACACTCCTTGAGCCCAAAAACTTTCATCACCAACCTCTCCACATCAGCTTCAGTGAGACTCCTGGAAGAATGGATGGAAACCACAGAGGGAGACTTTGGTCTATCTGAAAAGGGGGACGGTGGTCTGTCAACAAAGGGATCCAGTGAAGGAGAATACCAAGTCCTTGGCAGAGTAGTAATTGGTGGAAATGACAGTTCTGGAGCAAACAAAGAGGTTGGAACCAAGGAAGCAGCAGATGGTTACGAGGTATCCTTTGGGGTCAATGATTTAGATGTCAGCTCTGATGTCCTTTTTTTGGGGGGTCAACACAGAGGTAGATCATTTCTTCATCTCCAAGGATCTGAAGGAGGAGGAAGACAATGATGCTCAGTGACTGAAAATGTGGCAGATATAACAGTCCTCTTTCAAGTGTAAGGGACCCAGACAATATACACAGAGAATGCTGGTCAGAAAAAGGAATTTTATGACCACATTTACAGAATTTTTTTAAATCCAGTCTGAGTCTTATCTTTATCAGCCATACTTCAGAGAAGATACAATGGCAATGAACACAAACACACTGAGAAAAATGATATCAAAGAAAAAGTGACAAAAGAGATTTTTTTTAAGGGAAAAGCTACCAACAATGGTAATGGAAGACTTACCAAGCAGTAAGAAGGAAGGGTAAGGGATACCAAAAATGGTATTAAAAGAGCTGAAGGAAAGAAAGATAGATTAGAACAAGTGAAAGTACCACTGCCTAAAAAATGTCTGGAAGCTTAGAAGGCGTGATAGAAGAAAGAACAAGGTTTTGAAGAGACGGAGAGATTTTAAGGGAAAATTTTTAAACTGTTAGGCTCAAGAGCGATATGGAGAAACTACTTCTGAAGCTGAAAGTGGCAAACGAGATCTAAGGTAATCTACCCAAAGCATTATGGGTAAGGAATGTGCTCAAGTGTTTCTTGGAATCCACAAGCTGTAGCAATGGCTGAATCGACAGGATGAAGACTGATAACTTCAGATATCATGTTTCACCCATGCAAATCCATCATCATCATCAGTCTCCTTTTTCCCATTTTTTTCTACATGGGGTCAGGGTATCGTGTTAACTGTTGCCAACTCTCTCAATTCAGTTTCACATTCCTGCCTCCTTGAACACTCATGCCTGACTGATGCAGATCTTCTTTTACACAATCCATACACCTATTTGCTGGACGTCCTCACTTTCTTTTACCTTCTTCCTGTCTGTCCCATATCTTCCTCACCAGAGTGCATTCTGATTTTTTGCATGTGTCTAGACCACCGTAATCTGTTCTCTTTGATCTTTTCTGCAATAGGAGCTACTTTAGCTTCAGCTTTTATGTCCTCATTTCTTTGTCTGTCCCACACTGTGCATCCTACCACCCTTCTCAGGCACTTCATTTCCATCACCTCTAGCTTCTTCAACTGTTATGCCTTTACTGCCCAGGTTTCTGTACCATACAGTAGTACTGGTCACACCACTGTCTTGTACACCTTACTTTTCAGCTTCTTTAACATTCTTCTGTCATAGACTACACCTGACACTCTATGTCAGTTGGCAGCAGCCCCTCTGATTCTAGCTTTGACCTCTTCATTCAGACTTCTCTTCTCCTCAACCACCCCTCCCAGATGCTTGAAGCTATTTACCTGTTAAACTATCTTCCCTTCTACCTCTATTCTCAGCTTCTTCTGATTTCCCCAATTTGCTGCCATTACCACTGTCTTATCTCTGTTTAGTTTCATCCCATGTGCCTTCAATTTTGCATTCCATTCTCCTATCCTTTGCTGAAGTTCTAGCTCAGTCTGTCTGTAATGCCACATCATCTGCATTGCGCAACTTTGTTGATCTGTCCCCCTCTGACCCATTTGCTAATGTAGTCCATCACCAGTATGAACAGCAGTGGGCTCCGAGCTGAACCCTGGTGTACACCCACTCCCACTGGGAACACCCATGCGAAGCCAATACACTAAAATCCAACCAAATTGCTTCTTCCTACATGGCTTCTGCCCATGCATGCTGACCATCAAGCCTACTTTAAGTGAATTTAAGCCAATTTGTGCTCCATACGGGACTCCACCATATTCACAGATGTAAGAGCCATCCAGTAGGGCCATCATTCAGTCAGATGTGTTTGACACCACCCTGGTTATGAGGGCATTTATATTAGCCCTAACGTCACCTTCTGGGCAGGAGGATGAGCAAGCTCCATCACCATGGGGTTCATGACACACCCACCCACTCATCAGTTGCTTGCTGAGCTTAATGCCTGTTACCAAGACTTATCACCTGCATCCTAATCCCCCCTCTGAATAGACGAATATATTCTGTAGCCAGTTCTATCTCATTTCACCCAAGGACAGGCATGCCCATTGACTCTTGCCAGCTCCATCAGTCAGCAGAGCCACCAACTACCAGAGCTGCTTGTTCAACGGTCGTGACTTTATTCTTTTCCACCAACAGAGCTGGCAGAGATTTAGCTGTGCATAATTGTACTCTGACAGGGGCAGAAGAAGACCTACAGTCTGCTGAGTCTGCTTGCGTATTACAGTTAGTCACTGTACACTTGCCCCTCCCTGACCCTCTCCCTACCTTTCTCAAAATTTGTCCCACCCTCTTCACTGACCTACAATCAGTGTCTGGCACATTAACTCTGAGTACCAATGTTCTCCAGGTATGTCGGATCTTGTACAAATTTTATGGTCATATGATCTTAAAAGCCCATAACCATTTTTAATGCTGGTACCTGCACCACTATTGTATGCTTAGCCCTTTGATTCATTTATCAGACAAATCACTTTATAATTCTTTGACTAAATGTAACCTGCAATAACTGCAGTATCATTCTTAAAATCTGTACTCATCCTCCCAGACCACTAGTACACCTAGCAGCTTTGGACTTGCTGGAAAAAGGTACAAAGTTAATGCCAGCCTCCTTCCACCTCCTATTTTAACACATGGTAAAATGACTGCCTAAGTTATACTAGTTGCTCTACCTTAACAGGTTTGTAGCATTTTTTTTCATTGTGATCACTGATGCTTTTACTCATTATCCTGCAATTTTCATATTTAGTGAAAAGTTCTCATTTGAGTGACTAAACAGCTGATTGTCTTGTATTTTCTTTTTATGGTAGATGAGGTATTTCACTGAGAAGTGACAAAAGTTGTGCTGGATTTAGCAGTGTAAGTGATATACGCAAAAAAGCAGTGCATTCTCACCAGCTGGGTTCTAGGATCTAAACCCTCTTGCTTTCTAGCAGAATGTGTTTCATAGGATCAAACCTTACTCTGTTCCATAGATTTTCTACTGCACTAGCTCTATATTTTTATTTATGTATTGTAGCTTTACTGTACCTCCTTCCACTTAGGTCTGCTCTGCAAACACTTTCCATAATACTTGTTTCTGGCTTGTCCTCTCAAGTACTCCTCATCTATTTAGATAAGGAAAATATAACCCTACATGATACACGTTACATCTGGTTTTCATCAATGCTCCTCCCTCGCAAAATGAGCAGTCTAGACCCCCCTGTTTTACTCATTTTTCCTCTTATGGGTCAGTAATATTTTAAAGTGTCCTGAATAGTGCTTTAGAACCACAGATTAAGGGGTTCACTAACCCCTGGACTTCCCTCTCAGAATGAAGCAGTTTTTTTTTTTTTTTTACCCCCCACCCACACACACATCTACAGATACTTTTAGTCATTTTTCTCCAGTTGGTTAAACTGTATATTAACTAAATGGATGTTTTGGTACAAGTTGTAGTAATACAATTCCTTGTTGGACTATGGCCCTAGCTGTTTCAAATACGTACTGATATACATTTTAATACCATAGCTCTTGACTCATTTGTAGCACTCCCCACTATACAGTTTATTTTAGCCCATTTATACCTGCACTTTAAGCCACAAAACCCCTCACCTGAGCTGCACCACTCCAGGTTTCACTGTTCTACTGCCATGCCACTCCCCACTCTTGCACTTCAGGTGGTGCATTCCCCCAGTTCCATCTGTTCTTCTTAGTATTTTAGTTCAAATATTTCCATGAAATTTCCTTATTGGTTATGGTTCTCAAGCTTACTTTTTAGTGATCAGTTCTATCTTCCTGAATGGCACTCCAGAGAAGATTTTTTTTCCATGCTCATAATAGGCTACAGATCTTTGAAGTCATTTTCCTTATGTTGCTTAAATTTCATAATTACCTACTGATACCCATCTGAAACAGTCTTGAAAAATCCAATACTCAGGATGAAAGCACTCATTTTTTTATAGCTGTATCTTAATACATTATATTAATCTTTAAATACCTCTAGTGCAGTAATGTTTTTGTGGTTACATCAAGTATATACTTGAAATATATTTATGCCTAGCTACAAGGACAGTGATACACAATTTCATCTTGATGGCAGACTGAATAAGTATTTCTTAGAAGGTAGAAGCTCATCCACAGTAACTGTTATTTAAGTCACATATGTCTGCAGCATGAGGTTATGAGCTATGTTATAGGCTTGCATTTATTATTACACCAAAGTGCATCAGTATGCTCAAAAAGTCATAATTTTCTTTAACTGCAGTAGATTTGGTGACTGCATGGGGTTCATGACAGTAGTCATGTAGCACTCTAGATTAGGCAGATAACTCTCAGTCAGAAATAAATATACTACCAATATAATGAACTACTAATGGACAGAAGTAGCTCCTAAATGGTTTATCCCATGCATGGGTCTCCTCAAATGATCTATGGTATGATCCCAGTTATTCCCATTAGGGGTAACATATAATTAACTAAGGGATGAATAAGGCCAATTTATAACCAAATGGGATAGGTTATTATGAGCAAAAATGGCCCACCACGACAGCTAGCCTAGTATTTATTTATGAAACTATGAGAACACTTAACTGACAGTCTGTGAAGAAGTCGCTGCATACATATTAAAATTAGAATAATCTTTTATTTACAAACATTGATACAAATCCTGACAAGATGAAAAATAATATGAGAAACAATTTAATGCATATCATTAAAGACAGCTAGAATTGCAATTTTGCACCACCTCCCCAAAGTTTTTCACTGTAGCTCCCAACAGCATCTTCTGCAAGTCTATGCACCCAACAAAAACATTGGTAAACTCCTTTACAGCTACTCAGTGGCAAATGCTTGGAATAAATTACCACTAAGTGTTAGATCTCTAACCCTAACTCTTTCAAAACAACACTAAAGGAAACTCTATGTATATCATGGAAATGCTTATGCTATGACCCAACTTACTCCACCTCCCCTCCTATAATTACTATTGCAGCAACCTTTTCTCCCACCTCTCTCTGCCTCTGCTTCTAATAGTCTACTAACAGTCAGTAGTTCCTACAGCTTCCACAGCCATAGTCTTGGAAATTGGCTCTTGCACTGTGCGTATCTCCTGTTTATATATTTGTTACTTTCTGTTTTATAAACTTATCTATATTTTCTGAATTCTGCTTACTATTGTATGAAACCATACTATATTATGTTTTCTATTTAATGACCATTTTCAAGCATGTTGTTTTAACATACATCTCATACATATTGTAATTTTAGTTATAACTCTGTCATGTGATTACTTTTGGTACTTGTACTTTTTGGAGCTTTTCTCCTCGGGCCTCTGCCGAAAAAGGGCTACTGCCCAGTCGGACTAACCCTGTCAACAAATGTGAAATAAATAAAGTGTATCATAGGAAGTTACTAGGCCATTGGCCCTGACAAGCTTAGCCAGGAATTTAGCCCATGTTCTAACAGGTCAGCACCTGATGCCACTGTCCAGCAGGGACATAGATGGAATCCCAGGGGTGTACTTTGTGGTCCCTATCCAGTTATCCAGGTTGTGCTTAAAAAGGGTTAATGAGGTACTCTGCTTGACATGGAGAGGGAGTCTATTCTTGACATTTTTTTGCACCACTTGTGGCCATGCCTTACTCCAAGTAGTTATTCCATCCACAACCCCTTTGTTCCATTTTTGCACATGGGGTCAGGGTGTCACTTGAACTGTGAGAATCATCTAGAGCCAAGGATTACACTGCCGTGCTGTGGTAGTTCTTCCACACCACACACTCACATGCATACTCATACATATGGCCGGTTTAGAGTGTCCAATCCACTTACTACCTGTCTTTGGAATGCAAGGGAACTGGAGCACCTGGAGGAAACCCCCATGATCATAGGAAGGACATGCAGACTCTGCAGAGAAGACACCACAGCCAAGAATTAAACTGGAGAACCTCTTGCTGTGAGGCAACAACACTAGCTGTTGCACCACTGTGCCACCCTCTAATTTATTATACCCCAAACTGGGATGATGTGGGTTGCCATGCTGCATAATTTTGTATTAGTCAGTGTTGTCAGGGACTAAGACTTTGATTTATTTTTTTCCTGGCCTTTTTTCCACTTGATGTGGGAAGTTTATCATGGGTGACTGTTAATACACATTAGCAGTCAGTATCAAGATATAAAACTTTTTTTCCTCATCTCATTGCAAGAATCATTACAAAAGTCGGAGATGCAACTGCACTGCCCTTTCTAGTGTCATAGATTGTGTTGCCAGTGCAAGAAGAAAGTAAAGAGAGTTTATGGTCAGACTGGTGTTTAGAGAAAACAAAGTTACTAGAACTACAATCTGAAAGGAGAAGGTCCATCTTTGGTGACCTCTATGGCTTGCACCACTGGCATTAGGATGATTCTGCAGATACTTTTTTTTTTTGAGGCCGCTTTCACCTTCTCAATTCCCATTATGTATAAAATAACAACTTCTCCATTTCTGAGGTCAGTAGATATCAGGCAAAAAAAAAAAAAAAAAGGATGGGAATCAAGGAGGGTATTCTACTGTGACATATAATGGGGTCTCAACCTCTAACATTAACCTAGAGACAAAATCAAGATTTTTTTTTATGCACTTTCCAAGTATTTGCTCTGTACAGATACATTAAGAGACCACCTTATCTGATCCCATCTGAAAAAAATATTTTTTTATTCCAAAGTTTTTTATTGATTTTTCAGTAAATAATTTAAACAACAAATTATGATAAAACTATATATAGATTTTTACAAAGGCCTCAGGCACTGTATGAAATGTTATAGATATAAAGAAGAGTACAATATTCATTCATTCATACTTTCAAAGTGACTAATTTGATGGAGATAGATCTAAATTCAATGACTGAATAAGGGATAAAACTTTTGTCTAGGGGTTGTTGGTCCATTTTCTGGGATATATTCTTGCTTCTTTAACTTTTATTTCCATCAACGCTACTTCAACCAAAAGGGTCTTGAAATCTTGCAAGGTAGGAATGGAGGGTGACTTCAATGTTCTTGCAATACATTTTTTGGCTGCTGCTAGGATTGTCCAA